>NW_008360316.1:79279-127415 GCF_000622305.1 Nannospalax galili | reverse complement strand
GCAGGGGTCACAAAACTTTAAAATTTTAATTTTCACGTGCTATTTCATTAAATTCTTAATAAAGACCTTTGAATAAAAAGTTTTATTAATAGACTCAAGGTAAAATACATGCTCAAAATTGGATACATGTTTCCAGCACCAAAAAAGGACTTCAGAGTGTCATCAACAAGAAACACTGTCATGGCCCTTGGTGTTCTCATATACAAAGAAAAAAAATACTAATATGAAAAAGGAGTAGATTAAACAAGACCCAAGAGGCATTCTTTTGTATAACATATCTGACCAGAAAGAACCAGGGAATGAATACTGATAATGAGCCATGATCATTCAATAAGCTTCACCATTCCTAAAAATAATTAATGAAAGCAAGACTAAAAATTCCCATCTAACCTAAATTTCCAGATTGCAACACTATTGACATAACTAAATTTGTACAAGTGACCATAAATTCCCAGGACTATGACCTGAAAGACTGCAGGCAAACTATCATTTAAATTTCAAATTACATTCCACAGTAAATCCTCATGCTACATTTATGATTTGGTATCCAAATGTCAATAATGAAAACATAAGGATAATGGTAGACTCCAAAGGAAACAGACGCCCTTTTTTTCTACTCCTTCATAACACAGTATAGTTATGTCCAATTTCTATAAATGAGCCACACCTTTAGCTGATAACTGGACTTAAAATTAATGTAAGTTTAAGGCCAGCCTGAGTTCAAGGACTTTATCTCAAAAATAAAGGCACAACTGAATATGAAAGTCATCTAAATGGTTACTACTGCACAGTCACAGTCTCTATGGTACTTACTAGTGTTGGAGAATTCTGATCTGGCCAAAAAGATTCTGGAACAGGCCAATGGCCTATAGGAACCCCAGTTTTAGGATTTGGCCTGACATATATGAGTTTGTGACAACTATGCCAAGGCTGAGATCCAAAAGGCCTTGATATATCTGGCTGGCCATCTATAGCAACAAAATAAGGACAAAGAACACATATAACATTAAAGAAAAAAATAAATAAATTATACCTTGTATTCACTTTTTGCTCACCCAAGCAGAAAATGTAAAACATACTTTATGGGGAGTATCTATCTAACAAATGAAATGCTTTCCCTGCCAGATGAAAAGGACAAGCACTCACTTTGAGTTCTTCATTCCTGTTTATCAAACTGTCAGAAATAGTGTCAGGCACATAGTAAGTAGTATTTAAGTATTGCTTATCGTAGGGCATTTTTGTAGTCAAATGTAGAGCTCCAAAGCACTTCCTTTATTCTAAAATAAATCTAGTAAAATAGCAGCTCTTTCCAACAATTCAATAAACATTGTCTAAGTCTGAGCATAAAATAACTGTAAAGCAAATACATCCTAACAACCTTTAAAATGTGTTTGATTTAAAGTAGACAAAATGATTCCATTTAGTGCTACTGTCTTCTGCTCCTTCCCTCTACCAGCTCTCATGCTGCACTGACTCACCTCAATGACCTTGCTCTTTTCCCAGTCCTCTAGCAGATCACCTATACAAAGTCTGAGTAATGATGTTCTAATTCTGAAGTTAAGGAGAATGCAGAAAGTCTCAGCTATAAGCTGTCTATGGGATCCAGTGTAACTCCTTAGACCCACCGGCTATTGCATATAATTTATGGACACCAAGTTGAGAATAGTCAGGTGAGGCCAAGCTCAAGTTGTGGTTTTTTTTTTTTCAAGCTCAGTTTTTAAAGAATCAAGGTCAGGAGATGGCTCAGAGGTCAAAAGCACTGGCTGCCCAGGTTTGAATCCCAACACCCACATCGTGGCTAACCATCTGTAACTCCAGTTGCAGGGGATCTGACACCCTCTGCTGACCTCTGCAGGCACTGCACAACACAGGTTATATACATACAGGAACACTCAAACACATAAAACAAAAAAATCATGAAATCTTTTTGAAAAAAAGTCAAGCTCCATAGCAAGGGCTAGTTCCTCATTTGGGGCCCTACACAAACGATTATGTCCCCATTGACTTGATCTCTAGAACAAAAGTAACTAAAAAATTAAGTAAGCAAATATGCTGGCGAGCAAAGAAAATGTAGTTTTCTCATCTATAAACAACTTTAAAAGATACTTGGTTCTCAAAAAGATTAGGCTAAATCTTTATTATAAAAAAGGTACCGTTCCTGAACCACTACTGTTTATTCTGACATTCCTATGATCTTCCCTTCTTTACCAACAGCAATTATATCATGGTAACAAAGCTAATCTTGTTCATCTTTAGGCCATAATATGTATATGTACATGTATATATGTGTGTGTATAAGAATAATTTATAAATCAAGCTTAGAATGTCTGAAAGAAAAATACAACAATACCTTCTACAGGGGAAGGATCTGGTCCTGCCTTTTCAAAATTTATTACCACCCCACTTTGCACTTTCTGCACCAAGGACTCCAGACACTGGTTAAGCATTCTTGGAGAACATACAGAGTATGAGCGGCCTGAGATGAAAAAGAATGAGGCAAACAGTTAGTTGTAAGAATCCTACCTTCCAACTACAGTAGACTTTCTAACAGAAATTCAATGGTAAAGGCTGACATCTTATAATTTTAAGGAAGAAATGAACAAAAATAATTTCTAATCAACAATCTCTTATTGTGAGTATGCAAGTGTTTTCTTCTAACTACAGGTAAATAGAACAGCAACTTTGGATTGAGCAAATCACAAAAGGGGGAAAACATCAAATATTCAAACTTTCTCCCCTTTATAAAGTACTATATTCAACTGTTAGCCTTTGACATATGTGTACAATCACATCTAGCAGAAATTCTCCCAAATATTTTTCTTAACAAAAGTATTATCCCTAAAACGTATGCTAAGCATACAACAGACAATAATTACTTAACTAGTCTCCTGACAGTCACTGAATATTTTAACTATTTGCATTTTAACATACAGATGGTAGCATATATTATACTGAATTTCATCCATATATATATATATATATATACACTTGAGAACTTCCTACTGTGATGATCATCTTGTCAATTTAAGGGGATTTGGAATCACCATGGAAACAAATTTCTGGGCATGTTTAAGAGACATCTTCCAAATTAGGAAGGCCCACCATAAATGTGGTAACATCATTCTATGGAATGATGCATAAAAAGGAGAAAGCTCGCTGAGCACAAATATTCATCACACTCCCCTTCCTGAATGCAGATGCAATGTGACCAGCTGCCTTACGCTGCTACTGCCATGACTTCCCTGTCATGATGTTCTGCACTATCAAACCATCATTCAAAATTAACTCACCCTTGCTTAAGTTGTTTATTAGGTTTTTATTTTTTTTTAGATTTTAAAAAAATTTTATTTATTATTTTTATTTTATGTGTATGCATATTGCCTGAATGTAGTAAGTACACCCGTGTCATGCAATGCCCACGGAGGTCAGAAGAAGCTGTCGGATCCCCTGGGACTAGAGTTACAGACAGTTGTTAGCTGCCATGTGGGTGCTGGGATTCAAACCCGGGTCTTCTGCAAGAACAACCAGTGTTCTTAGCCGCTGAGCCATCTCTCCAGCCCCTTATTAGGTTTTTAATCACAGCAACAAGAAAGTAACATATACTAGCTTATCATACTATTTTATCATTTGGTATATTTTAATGCACAACACTTTAATTTATAAGCATGTAAATATAATATTAAAAATACTAGTGAAAACATCTTTTGAATAGGGTATTGGGGAGGCAGGGGGTCTTGCTGTCCAGCTCAGACTGTCTTACTCTCTCAAAGGCTGGGGTTACGGGTATACGTCATCACACCTGGCTTAAATAGGAATTAAGAAAAAAAAAAAAACTTAGCTGCCTAATACTGTAGCTACCAGACACATTATGACTATTGCAAACCATAATATGAGTAATCCAACTTGAGGTGTATAGTAAGTATAAATTATATGCCTGAGTTTTGTAGATATAATATGAATAAAAAAAATATCTCATTAGTTTTCAGGTACCAATTTGATACTGAAATCAAGTATTTAGATATATTTATTGACTTAAATAAAATGCCATTAACATTAATTCAAAGGTTTCTTTCTAATGTTGTTATGCCTTTCATAATTAATGGAATTTGAATCATATTTCTATTGTATAGTACTGTTCCAGATCAACACAAAAACACTGAACAAAACAACCAAATATCTTGCAATGTTATTTGTAAGAAGTTCAATATGGAGTCCTACTCTTAAACAAATTCAACTATTTCAGAACACAAATTACATCATATCTTACAAACCAAATTACCCTCATCAAGCCATTTACAAGCCATTACCTTTACAAGCCACTATCCTGGTTTGTAAAGGCTACTTAGAAAAGAGAATAATAGGCAGTAGTGATTAAAATCCTCAATATCAGCATTAGAAAAACAAGTATTAGATTATATCAACTTACCTGAACATAATAACAATGATCATAATCATAAAAATACCTACCAATTACTAAATATCTATTTGTCTGGCAGTATTCTAATCAATTTGATCATATTAATTTATGTAATCCTGGGGCTAGGAATGTAACTTAGTGGTAGAATATATGCCTAAAATATCCAAGGCCCTGGGTTCAATTCCCATCGTACAAGCACGTACACACACAAACATACACATACACATGGGGGAGGAGAGGGAGATGGAGATGGAGAGGGGAGGGGAGGGGGAGGGGGAGAGAGAGACTTAAGTAACAACAATTTCTTCATTTTACAAACGGGAAAACCAAGGTACAGGGAGGCTATCTTAGCAAAGTGTAACACTGATATAGCCAAGATTCAAACCAAGGCATTGTAATACTAAGCACCAAAAACTTCACTCTGGATAAACTTTGTATGCTGAATATTACACATTAATTTGAAGTCAATACAGTATTTGAAAAAGATGACTAAATTCCACTTTTCTCTAAACCATTTTTTTTGTTTTGTTTTGTTTTGTTTTGAGACAGGGTCTCCCTGTAGCCTCAGCTGGCCTGGAACTTGCTATGTAGAGGTCAGGCTGGCCTCAAACTCACAGAGATCCACCTGCCTCTGCCTCCCAAGTGCTGGGATCAAAGGCGTGTGCCACCAAACCCGGCTAAGCCAGTTTTAATCATATACACAAAACAACATATTGAAAGGCTAGCCATCTTTTAAATATAAATTATTCAGAGGGTATATAAATATGTGTATGGTACACATCATGAAACTAAAGTGCCTTCCCAAATACCATTAAAAAATTTTTTTTAATTAGAACTGTGGTATTTCTATCTATTCCCCAAGCTATGTCATTAATTGATTAGAAAATATAAGCAACCCAAGTTATAAACTTAGTATGAAATAAAACTGTTAGATTTTTACAGACTTGAGATAATGAACAAATTATTTGACAAACAAAAATCCATTAATTATTTTGAAACTAGCTAAAAAAGTCATTTTTTGTCCTTACAAAGTAAGCCTTATTCTATGTAAGTTCCTCTTATGCTTATTGTCTAGATTAAAGCTCATTCCTTATGATATATGATATTTTGGTCTAATGCATAAAGTCTCTGGAATCATTAATTATAACTGAGAAAACAAAGTACATTATTATCACACACGTTCAAATCAAGAGATTGGATTACTTTTGGTTCTTTAGTGCCATAAAGACAAGAGTCAAACTAAATATGATGAAATCTGAAATCAGCATTAGCATCTTAGTAAAATAAGAGGCAAAAGAAATTTCTGAGATAGATAACAAGCCAAAGAGACAAAGAAAGTTCAATCCAGGAAAATTTGTAAGTCATTTTTATAAAATGGCCTTACCCTGGATATTTTGAATAGCATATTTATGCTATTAGATGACTTTTAACTTGTGATCATCCCCAAGTCTGCTTTTCCCCAGTGTGCATAAGTGAATTCACAGCACTGCAACTCATCTCTAGTGATGCAGGACAAATGAATTACCTGGGACTCATTCTTGGTTCCTTCTGGTCTCTTTGCCCTACTCCTTGGTTCTCCTTTGCACCTGACAGTCTACCCCTCCAAATCTGGCACTATACCCAGGCACTACTGTCTCTTACTGGTCTTGCTATTTGCTTTCTTTTGTTTGATTTTTTTGAGTCTGGATCTCCCTGTAGCCCCAGTACGGCTCACTATGTAGACCAGGCTGGCCTTAATCTCAGAGATCCACCTGCCTCTGTCTCTGCTGGAATTGAAGGTATGTACCATGCCAGGCACTGCTTCCCATTTAGTCACTGTACAACATATTCTCACTGAAAAGCTGATCATCAAGAAATAGAAATCTGACATCACGCCTTATGAAACACTCACTATTCAATGGCTTTCCACACTCAGCAAATGAGCAGTATTTGGCCCTGCCTACCTCTCTACTCTTCTACATGTAAGCTCAAGGCACATGTGCCTCCCTGCTGTTTCCAAATACATGTGTATATGTCCTTTCCTCTTTCTAGATCTTCCTGTGGTTCATTTTATTTTTCAGGTCTGAAAACGTCACCGTAGAAAATTTACCAAATAATACTCATTTCCAACCTCATTACTCAACTCCACATTCTAAATTATTCTTCATAGTAGGCAGTGCTCTCTAAAATACTCATTATTATCTGTCACCTAGTCCAAACATGCAAGCATTCTGTTGTTCTTGGTGTAGTCCCAGTGTATAATCATGTGGCAAAGTATTTATTAATTACCTGGTAACACCAAAAATGCTTTTAACTAAATTATGAAGGCATTAAAATAGGAGCATCTAATAATGTAGATAACAATTTCCTTACTTTTCTATTTCACAAATCCACATAGAAGGATGATCCTTTCATAGATTCTGATAACCCACAGAAGTAAAATATTAATTGGAACTTGTATTTTGTCTTAAGTAGGTAGGCTACAATGGACTCAAGAGTACTAAATGTGTCTGGGGTATGGCTGGAGGCCCCTGACAGGTCAACATTGGGATGACAAATTCAGACATTTAATATCAAATTTCTAAGGTAAAAACTAACATGTTTCATGAAAGCAAAGACCCCATGTATGATTTACTCATTACTAAAGGTCTAAAACATGGAACACCAGCATTCAATACTTTCCTACATGAAGTCCATCTACCTATTAACCAATTCCCTGTCATAGAAGGTCTGCGAAGAGTCTCGCTGCTGTTCACAACTCGGAGGCTAGTCAATCTGCCCTGTTCTCTAACCTGTCTACCCAATTCTTGCCTCTAGGGAAAACTTCACTCAATCAAGCATATCTCATCAGGGATAATAAATTGCTTCTCGTAACACTGCTCACAAGAAAATAATTCTATAACATTTCTGAATCTGGTGATCTCTGTAGATTTTAGCACATTAAGTCACTGAATTACTAGCAGCAATAAAAAACTTACCTCCTGTCACTTCACACATTGGTGTGATAGCAGAGTCATCTAAAGGCACGCCTGTCAACTGTTCTGATTCTACTGACATGGTACCAGGCAACCGCAACACTAATGCAAACAGTCTCTGGTCCCAACGAAAAGGTTCCTTGGTCAATTCACTTCCAGGCAAAGGAGAATTAAGAGGTAAATGGAGCTGAAAGTAATGAAGGAAAAACAAGTAAGCTTTCCCCGCACAGTTTTTTAACAGCAACTTTAAATAACATTAAAATTACACTGAATCTCTTACCACTCTAAAAACAAGTTCAAAAACTAAAACTTCTTCAGATAATATATAGTATAACACATATTAGTACTTTTTATTAAATTTTACTCTGAAGACCTAAATTGAAAGACAAAACCCACATTATTGAAATGCATTTCAGATTTCTACTCAGCTAACCAGGTACCAGACTGCTTCCCAATAAATGGTATACCGATAGGATTCATACAGCCATCTTAGTATCAATGGAATAGAGCCAACCAGACGGCATACTTCTCATGATGTGATACACTAAGTTCGTAAGAGTAAGGCCCTTATGGAAGGAGGAAAAGGAAAGGAAAAGAAAGCTAGCCTCTCATCAAATTAGCCTTTTGCTCTAACTACCAGTTTTACAGGAATTCTGAGGACACTGGACCCAGTTGTGGAGTAAATCAGTCAAACCCTGATAGAATATTCTACAGGGCAAAAGACTGGTTTCACCAATAAATCCATCACATGAAAAAGTCAAGGAACGTGGGGAAGTTTGAAACTATTATAGAATAAGAGACAAAATAAGCAAAGGCCAAGGTTTTTGAGACAATGAGGAAAATCTGACACATATATTTCTGGAATTATTAATAATGCTTTAAGCATATTAGTGGTATGGTACTTAGGAAAACAAAAGTCCTTATTTATAAAATATAAAAATATGAAGTCTAAGTCAGCACTCAGAGACTTGTTATTTCTACAAATTCTGAGAGGGTTTTTGTGGGCGGGGTTAGATTAATACTTTAGAATATGAAAATATTTTGTAGCTCATAGAAATAAATGCTGATATAGCTGGAAGATTAAGTCAAAAAATGTAAACAACAAATCAGGAAATAATTCTCCTTACCATTTTCAAATCAATAGGGAAATATGGAAACTCTCAGTTAAATTGTTTAAAGGAAAATCAAAACAGTATCATGCTCTGATGAAAGGCAAATTGTATGTCTTACAATCTTGGGTTTATATTCATAACAGGAAAGAATAATTAGCTAAATTATGAATTATCCGTTTATCCATTTTCATTTAAAAGTATTTACGTTTGCACAAAGCCAAATATAGTTTCTTGAAAATCTCAAGAATTTCCATATAAAAGCATTCACTGAGGCCAGTGAGATGGCTCAGCAGGAAAAGGTGGTTTACACTTGCCCTCAAGCCATGGTAGGAGAGAACCAACTCTCACCAGCTGTCCTCCAATGTCCACATATCACTGTGGCATCACACCCTCAACACAAATACAAATAAACTTATTTTTAAAATTGAAAAGAGCAACAAAATCTTTTTTTTTTAAAGGCCCTAATTGACTTGGGATTCTATACTGGAAGGTTTTTAAATTATCACTTCAAGCTGGGCATGGGGGCACATGCCTTTAGTTTCAGCACTTAGGAAGCAGAGGCACAGGCAGGCAGATCTCTGTGAGTTCAAGGCCAGCCTGGTCTTCATAGTGAGTTCCAGGCCAGCTGAGACTACAGGGAGACCCTGTCTCAAAAAGACTAAAAAAAATTAAAAATTATCACTTCAAAATTAACGGCCAGAGAATACAAGTTTCTTCACAAAACCTCCCTGTATTGTTTTAGAGCCTTTCAAAAAATTTTAATTACATTTAGTGTGTGTGTGCATGCACACACACGTGCCATAGTGCAGATGTGGAGGACAGAGAACAACTTGTAGGAGTTTTCTCCTCCTACCATGTGGCTTCAGTTCCTCAGACTTGGTGGCAAGTACCCTTATTGGCTGAGTCATCTTGATGATTCCCTAACTGGTGCTTTGACATTTCTGTGACCTTAGAACCTCAAAACTGTGTTCCCATGCATGTACACATACACACAAATCTGTGGTAGATTCATCTGGGATAAAAGGAGATGATGTGAATGGTGCTTTCTAACTTAACTTTAGCGAGTTATGGCAGTAGTAACAAGGCCTGGTGTTCCTTCGCTACTTTCAAGTGTTATAGTCTTTGAGGTCGAGAACCTTCCTCATGTATACCTTGGCCCACATTTTCACAGCATTTCTTCCCTATTGCCTTAAGTAGGACTAGTGCCAACAGAAGAATGTATGACTTCTGTCCATGGTAAAAACAAATCTTGGCTGGGAGTTTGCAAGATGGCTCAGTGGTTAAGAGCACATACGGCTCTTGCAAAAGACCCAGGTTTGGTGCCCAGCATCCACATGGTGACTCACAGTTGCCTGCAACTCCACTTCAAAAGGATCTAATGCCCTCTTCTGGCCTCTGTAGGCACTTGCACATAAACACACACACACACATATGCACAAGTAGTAACAAAAACAAAGGAAAGAAAAGGGCCAAGTACTGCTTTTGCAGAGGACCCGGTTGGTTTGTGTCCAGCACATACATGGTGGCTTACAGTTTCCTGTAACTCCAGTTCTAGGGGATCCAGTACCCTCTTCTGGCCTCTGCAGCCACCACTATGCCCAAATAAATAAATAAATAATAAATAAATAAATAAATCTTAAAGAAAAAAAAAGGACACATGCTGCTCTTGCAGAGGACTCAAGTTCAATTCCCAGCACCAACACCTGGCAGCTCACTACTGCTTATAATTCTAGCTCAGGAGATTCTACACTTCTGGTCTCCTGGGGTATCTTCACTCAAGTGCACATACCACATACATACACATAATTAAAAAAGCAAGAATAAATCTTAAAATAAAATTTTGACTGTCATCTCTAGCACACAGTGTTATTGCATATTCTATTAGTATGAATCTTTGGGAGAGGTGCTACACAGCACAATTTCACAAGGAACAACACAATTTCTAGAATTTAAATCAATTTTATTTTATTTTGTTTTATTTTAATTTAAGTCAGTAAAGAATGTTGAGTATTACTAACACATTTTCCTGCTTTTTCACACCACCTAAGCATATCTCTCTCCTTCTCTCCCTCCCTCTTTCCCTACTGAATTGTCCATCCTCCCTCCCCAGTTAAAAGTACCCCATTTCCCCCTTGATAATACCTGTCTCCTATGATTCCTCCTCTCTTGAGCTATTTCTTCCCCTTTACCCCTGTTCTTTATATAACCCTCTCTCTTCCCTCCCAGTTAAATACCTCCATTTTATCCACTTCCTCCTTGGCAACACCTGTCTCCTACTACCCTTTTCTCTCAGACTCCTTCTTTCCCTTTACCTCCATGGCTTCTTTCCATTTTCCTGGCTCTTGTAGTTACATCAGGATATATACTTACATACAAGGATTTGGTGCTAAGAGCCACAAATGAGGGAGAACACACAATCCAGGAAGAATTAGCACAAAACCTCAATTTATCAATTTCAGAACTCTCTGTGAGATTTTAAAAAGCTCTAATGTACACACTAAATAATGTTTTTTTTTTTTAAAAGCACTAATCAATGAGCATCATCAGCTCAAGAAGTCTTCAACTGTTAATACAGTGCTCTTCAAAGTAACAGAGGCATAGAACTGCCTCAAGAATCAAGGTGGTAAGAGGCACCACCAGAACCTCCCATGAACAACTCATCAGGGCAAGCACCTGCAGCACAAACAACTAAATACCGTAATTGGTCTTTGGTTCTACAATGATAAAACTAAAATGTATTTCAAATAAAAAGTAAACCCGAAAAGGGACATGAGAATACTTCTAAGTGCTTTACACATGGCTATTTCAGTTTTATAGAACTGTGCCAAATTTTTACTCATTTTTCATTTCTTATTCTCCCACTCCCATATTATCACCATTTTTTCATCTCCAAGGGGAGGGGATGGGAGATGCTTGAATAAAGTGAGGAGTAATGGCTGGCAAGCAACAACAGGGTAAGATGTGATGGCAAAAAATATTTGAGAAGACTGAATCATTCATTGTAAAATATATAGCTGAAATTCTATATAACGTTTTAATGATCACTAAGGTGAATAATCTTTATGACTATATGGACTTTTTGAATGGATGCCAACTACGTATAAACCAAGAAAAAAGGAAAACTGATCATCATAAAAATATGCATTGAAAATGAAATATTTCCTAAATTTTAAAAAAGAAGCACCCAAAAGGAAATTCTTATGGCCTATATATGTAGAAAGACCAAACATTACTACTTATCAGATAATACAAATTGAAACATCAAGGAAATACTATTTTATGTCCATAAAATCAGCAAAATGCCTGAGAGGACCAAGTGGTAAGAATACAGAATAAAAATGTCCAGTACTCCCAACAAGCTATTTGAAGGACACTGCATTCAGTAGAGTGAAGAAGAGCACAAACCACAGAGAAACTACCGACAAAAAATTGTGGCAATGATTATTAGACGGTATAGTCAGTAGTATTTAGCATACATGAGACCCTAGGCACAACCACCACACAAACACACACACACACACACACACACACACACACACACACACTATTTGTAACAAAGGAAAGCTGAAGACAACCTACAGTAAATCCAAAAGGGAATGGTGGTCTGTTCACAAATGACATAGTTAAAAGGAGTAAACTAAATCTCAAATATCCAATATGGATAGCTCTAAAAAGAATACTTTTTAAAAATACAACATACCTTCAGAAAAAAACATACATCATCAGGAATAGTGGCACATACTTTTAATCCCAGCATTCAGTACAAGGCCAACCTGATCTACCTATCAGGCCAGCAAGAATTGCAAAGTAAGACCCTATGTCTCAGAAAACTGAAACAACCCCCACCCCCAAAATAACAAACAAAAACTCACATAAATCAAGAATAAACAACTTGAATTTTCACAATGTGTGTGAAGCCTGTGTGACCTACTGGTAACCAGGCACCACCTTTCCCCAGTTGATGTTCCTTCCTGATATTGAACCTCTCTAAGTGAATAAGAGTATGATGTCTTTGACTTAGTTTTTTCCTCATTATAGGTGTGAGATTCACAGTGCTCCATAAAGCTCTAGATCACTCCCACTGTCATACTGTGTCTGTGTATGGTATAATTCATTCATCCTTCAATGATAGGCATGCTAGTTCTTTGGTTATAATAGAAAGTCTTCATGGTAAGCACACAGTGCTCAGTCAGAGAGCAGGAATGTATTTACTTTTATCAGAAGAATGTCAAAAGCTAATGCAATGGCACACACCTGTAATCCCAGCACTCAAAAACATTGAGGGATTCCAAGCGTTAAGGATTGCCTAGGCAACAAAGACTGTTTCAACAGAAAAAAAAAATTCCAGTTTTCCCAAATGGAGGTACTAATTTATATTCCCACCAGCAGTGCACGAGGTTGCTTAGCTTCTCTTTTACCAACACTTAGTGTAAACTGTCTTTCATTCAGCCACTTTGTATATGTATACATCAATGGAATTTCAATTTCCCCAGTACCTATGGAAGTTGATCACCTTTTTATACAATGTTGGCCATTTCATTGTGAAATACCTTTTAAAATCTTGTGCCTTTAGAAAAGTTGGGAATTACCAATCTTTTGTATGGATTTTAAGGATTGTTAATACATTCCAGACATCAATCCTTAGTTGGATAAAGAAATTGCAAATATCTCCTCCCACTAGAATATATTTAATAAAATATTCAAGTGGTTATCTATACCCCTTTTAAAGCATTTTTATGTGTATGAGTGTTTTGCCTGTATGTATGTAAGTATACCATGTGTGGCAATGCTGGCAGAGGCCGGAAGAAGGCACTGGATCCCCTGGAACTGGGGTTACAGACCACTGTCTACAGTCATGTGCATGCTGGGGACAGAATCCTCATCTTCTGCAAGGGAAGCCAGTGCTCAACCACTGAGCCATCTTTCTAGCCTGTATACTTCTCTTTATATCATTATTTTATATGAAACTGAAAACAAAACTTCACATATGCTTAAATGCTATATAAAAGATAGGTTAGATAACTAGCCCCCAAAGTCACACATCTACATATAAGGAAGGACCCTAAAAAGGTTTCTATTTCTTTTTAATCAGTTATTAAAATATACTACAATATTAAAATCCTGAGAAGTATAGGCACATTTTTTTTTTTAAATATACTGTAGTGATTTGAATGACAATGTTTGCCATAGGTTCCAAGTGTTTGGACATTGTGACCACAGTTGGTAGCCTATTTGGGGAGGCATTAGGAGGCGCAGCTTTGACAGAGGAAGCAGGTCATTGGGGGTGGGCTTTGAGAGTTCTTAACCCTTGCTGGATTTCCAGTCTCTCTCTGTTTCCAGTGCCTGCTTGAAGATGTGATGTTTTCTGCTAAGCCTGCCTCTTCTTCCATGCCTCCCCACCATGATGGACTCTAACCATCTGGAACCATAAATTAAATATCAGGCACATTTAGGTTTGGGGGATTCAATGTTTAATAATAATATATGGTTCCAGTACTGAGAAAGCGCCGAGTCAGAGTCATGTTCCTTAAGGAATCTATTTCACAGATGTGCTTAACAACTAGGAGAATGGAAAATCATTGTACTGGCTATCGTGGTATTTAGCAGTTTCTACTGTTGAGCAAAAGGTAAGAAAATATTTTTATGAGTTATTTTCTAATCTCAGCAAATTTTAGTATAAGAATAGTCAAACTTAAGTGTCTATACTATGACAAAAAAAGAAAGGGCCACTGAGCTAGAGATATAGTTAAAACTATGCATACTTTACATGGGTGAGGGCCTGGGTTCAATCCCTCCCACAGTCAATAAATACTCATAAATAACAATACAACTTTTGTAGTTATTACTGGCAGATGACAAATACTGTTCTAAACCATCTAGGTAATAGTCAATGTATAAAATATACAGATGAAACAAGGACTATTATATCCCGCACTCATACATGATAAGGACTGCAGTACAGAAGCACTTCAGCAGTTTTCTGGAAGGTACACAGAAAAGAGTGATGAAGAGACACAATTTAGGGGCTAGAGAGATGGCTCAGCAGTTAAGAACACTGGCTGCCTTGGCAGAGGACTGGGGTTCAATTCCCAGCACCCACATGGTGGCTAACAACTATCCATAACTCTAGTTCCAGGGGAATCTGATGCCTTCTTCTGACCTCCGTGGACAATGCACGACACAGGTATGCTTACACATATGCAAGCACTACACTCATACACATAAAATAAATATTAAAAAGGGAGAGAGAGAGAGACAGAATTTAAGCCCAGGTAGTCAGTTCTGATTCTGTGCTCTTAAACACTGCATTATACCATATAACCCATTATACCATATAACCATTATTGAAAAGAATCTATCTGCGTCTTTAAAAACCCATATGTTGATACACTAAAAGACCTTATTTTATTAAAATGTTTTAAAAATAACTACTTTTGGGGGTTGGAGAGATGGCTCAGCAGTTAAGAGCATTGACTGCTCTTGCAGAGGACCCGGGTTCAATTCCCAGTACCCACACGGTGGCTACTAACTCTCCTTAACTCCAGTTCCAGGGAAATCCAAAACCCTCTTCTGACCTCTGAGGCACTGCACAACACGGGTGCACTCACATACATGCAGGCACTACACTCATTCACATGGAGTAAAAAAAATAAATAAAATGTTAAAAATAAAGTAAAATAAAATAAAGTTAGGGGAAAAAAAGGTTTGAAACTGATTTCTAAGTCAACTTAGTGATTATAAACCACCAACTATTCCATCTTCTACACACTTGAGGGCCATTTCTGGGTTACTACAGTCCATGCTCTTCCCATTATTTTTTATCTAGTAGAAGAGAGCAGCAGCCTTTATCCCTTATCCTTTCCCCTTTCAATTCTCAAACCCTGGATAATATTATCATTAATAATGATATGATTATAATAATATTATTTATAGCATATTATTTGTAACAAGTGTTTGGCAGCAATGCTATCACTATTCTCCACTTACAGAGGTAGGATATAATATGAGACTGTATGTTAGGAAAATCTATTAGTAGAGAAGAACCTTAAGCAATCCTTGCTAGACAATTAAATTTGGAACATCTAAGAAAGATTATAAATTTTGAGGATTGCATAAATCACATATGATTCAGTAACGCAGTTATTTTTCTCGTAACCACATTATTGGCCTTTATTAGGGTCTTTATACAATTATATTTGGCAAAGTGTCAGTCTAATGGACTAATAAGAAAATTATTGCTTATACTTATGTTTTTAAAATATGGACATAATTGAGGTTTTCTATACTATAAATATTAGTAATATCGTCAATTCGGATATCTTTAATTATCTTGGTGGCTGACAGAAAAGGAACTATAACTCCAATTTAAAGTTAGGAAGACTATCCTATTTTTCCTTCCTTTCCTTGGTTACTTTATTACCCTTTCACTTTGGACTCCTTGAACTTCTTACCAATAAAAAAAAGACAAAAAATATTAAAATATGTTTCAAACATCAGTCTGAAAAACGCATGGTATATTAGGTTAGTGATAACCTATCATGTTGCATGTTCGGATCTGATGTCTTTATGAAAGTGCAACTTCCTTTCCTTGTCTTAGGATGGGGGTTGGGGGGATACGCAAGTGTGTGCATGCAGAGGCCAGAAGTCAGCGTCAGGTGTCTTCCTCTATCAATTGATCTCTGACCCTGGAGCTACTTGTGGGTTTTCACCTAAACTGACTAACCAGTCAGAGCCCCTTCTTCCACACCCTCCATCCTGAGATTAGACATTGTATCATGCCCAAACTTGGTCTTCATGCTTGCATGGCAAGCACTCTACCGACTGATCTGTCACCCCTGCCTGTCTTACATTTGGTGATGGTTCAGATCATAATTATCTATGACCTTGCTAAAATTGAACTAAAGTTTAATTTATTTAGTTGTTTATGGAACACCCACTATAAGCATGGCACTGTTTTATAAAAATATAAAAAGCCAAGTAAACAAGATTAGAGATATTTTAGCTACCTCACTTTAAAAAAATTTTTTTATTATTTTTATTTTATGTGTACGAGTGTATTGCCTGTATGTAGGTAAGTGCACCCATGTCATGCAATGCCTGCAGAGGACAGAAGAGGCTGTCAGATCCCCTGGAAGCGGAGTTATGGACAGCTGTCAGCTGCTGTGTGGGTACTGGGATTCGAACCCGGGTCTCCTGCAAGAACAACCAGTGTTCTTAACCACTGAGCCATCTCTCCAGCCCCGCTACCTCACATTTTAAGAAAAATTTATAAAACCTCAAATAACTTGAATTCTTAATATATTACCTATTTTCTAAACTGCAGAATATAAGAAGTAAACAGAAAACAAACAGTAAAAGGCAAAATATTATTTATTTGTAAGGCATTTTTAATTCAAGAATCAGAGCAGGTACAACCCAACTGGCTGCTAGATGAGGACTACACCACAGTCTGCCATGAGTCAAGACTGCTCTGTACCAACACTAAGGAGATTTCCCCTTTGACGTGTATCCTCTGCTAACTGCTTCTATTATTAAAGTAACTGGAAGCCTATGTCCTTTCTGAATAGTACTTCCCACTTGAATGTTAATGACCTTGCTTATTTGGCTGCCTATCTTACTAGTTTAGGTAGAGAAGACAATCTGATTCCTTTCTTTCTCCCACTAACGTTTGCTAAATGAAAGTCTAAAGAAAGTAAGCGTAAGAGGGACAAAACAAGGTTTACAATCAGAGCATAAGAACATTACAATGTCCTGCCAACATGAACTGCTATATCCACCTTAACACAGATATGTATGGATACAGTTTCCAGGCAATATGTGTTACAGAACCAGGTCTCTAAGAGATACAAGTGTCATTCTCTCCCTGTGTGTATAACCAGGTCATCTGTAGGACACTTTCATGTGCCAAGACATAAAATCATGAGCTACAAAACTTGCCTGACACGAGGAACATAAGGTCGAGATATGAGTATTTCCCATGCAAATGCCATAGCAGCTATTTGATCCTGTTCCGTGTCCAGTATTCATAATAAACATTTGCATATGTTCTATTTAGGAACTTTGATTTAGGCCCACATAGAACATAACCCCATAAATTCATACTTTATTTAGACGTACAAAGAACTTGTAATGTTTTACCTCATATATATAACTTCCCTTTGTAGTTTTACTGCACTGGTCTAGTACCAATGAACTTGGCACAGTATGAACTTTAACTGTTATCATGAGATATCTTTTTTAAAAAAAGAATAGAGATCATAAATCAAGCTCTAACTCGGGTTATTTAACAAAATGTAACATTTTAATTCCTGCCTTCAAGAACATGTACGCAAATAATTGTAACATGTACAACAGTAAAAGCATACATAAGGTACAGAAGAATTAATTAATTACCTGGGGGAAGAACCAGGGATGGTTCCCAGAGGAACTTGAGTTCTAGTGTGAGTCTAGTGAAAACTAAAGAATGGAAACTTTACTCAAGATTTAGAACTGCATGCAAGCTGGGGAAAGCAGCAAAGAAGGAAGACCATGATCAAAAACAGAGAAGGCAGTCCGGTCTCCCTAAACTGGAGTTAAGAGCTAAACTTTGAACTACTGAAGAAAAGGGCAGAGATTGAGACTAAGAAAAAATTTAAACCAGGCATAATGGCTCAAAATCAGCCTGGGTTACAGAGTTAAGACCTGACTCAAAAAACAACGAACAACAACAACAACAACAAAAAAAAAAACTGCAGGAGAGATGGCTCCTAGTTAAGAGCACTTGCTGCTCTTACAAGGGAGCTGAGTCCAGTTCCCAGCACCCACCTGGCACCTCACAATACCTGTAACTGCAGTTCCAGGGGATTGGACACCCTCTTCTGGCTTCCTTCCACACTGCACACAAGTGGTGCACTTATGTACATGCATTTCTATACAGAAAATAAAAATAAGAATTTGCTGCTCTTGCAGAGGACCCAAGTTCAATTTCAAGTACCTGTGTTAGGCAGCTCACAACCACATGTGTAACTCCAGCCCCAGGTCTGGAGTTACAGATCTAAAGCCTGTGGTCTCACTTTAAATGATTTAAAAAAAAAAAAAAATCTTTAAACAAAAAGTGGGGAGGAAGAAAGAAAAAGAAACAAAAACATTTCCCACCCAACAGCTTTTAAGCATTTACAAATAATTTGCAAATAAATGGGTCAGATTTTAGGATGAGGAGAAACAGGAATAGCAGAGCAGTCAGGGAAAAGGGAGGCATGAGGCAGAAGAGGAAAGAAACAGGAAGCACTTAGGCAAACACCAGCCAGTTTAGGTCAGGTTTAAAAAAAAAAGATAAATGTTTGGGAACTTCTCTTCATCTAGGTACCTATCTATATAGTCCCCTCACTCCTCTGAACCAAGTCTGCACTAACCCTTAACAGTTCTTTGCGTTGCTATAGTAAAAAGCACTGTGACCCTGATTCTAGTCACTCCAACAGCTGTCAAAGTGCCTGAAAACAAATCCTGAATCCATCACTCTCAGAGTCCACCCTTGGCAGACAAAAGAAAAATGAGGAGGAACCCAATACAGGGATGCTTTTGGAAACTCAAGAAATGCCAATGGACTCTGATATGAACATTTGATGTCCTATTCTGACCTTTTTCTGGTTCCCTGTCTAGCACTTGTAATGCTAATTACTCTTGCCTTTACTTCTTCACATCTCCTAGGAACCAGTCAAGGACTTTCTTTTCTCCCTACAGTTAAGAGTTATGCTATTTGGGAGTCTTTTAGATAGACCCACTGATGGGGTACCCCAACTGCCTCACCATGCATCCCTGTTCAGCATGAAGAAGCCAGAGCAGTCTGCATCCCAATTCCCCATCAGCAATTTGGGGAACCGCTTCAGAGGATGGTGTGATAACAATAGGAGGTAAGAATTGGCTAGGCAGCTAGGGTAAAAAGACCCCAAAGAAAAGTAGCCAGTTTATTGGCTAAAAGTCAAAATGTCCTTGGGCTCTTAGCAACATACTCAGTTCCAAAGGCCAAAAATGTCAAAAGTATTTGGGAGCTCTTATCTAATCCCTAAACGATTTTACTGTTATCTCTTCGGAGGGGGGGAACGTTAGAGTAGCAAAAAGCCTCATTAAAAAAAAAAGATAGAGTACACAAAGTTGTCAAGAGAAAGTGTTGGGGCGATATGGGAGGAGTAGGAGGGGAGGGAGTGGGCATGGATTTGGTCAAAACACCTTATACGCATGTTTAAAATTCTCAATAAATTGTTTTAAAGTCAAACATGTCCAGCCTATGTCTCTCCTCTGAATAACAAGTTTTTCTGTCTACCTGATATTCACTTTCTTTAAAGATTTTATTTTATATTTTATTTATTTTATCTCATTTTATTTTATGTACACCAATGTTTTCCTCACATGTACGTAAGTCCCCACAAAGACCAGAAGAGAGCACCAGGTCCCCCAGAACTGGAATTACAGGTGGTTGCAAGTTGCTCTATGGGTGCTGGGAACTAAACCCCAGTCCTCTGGCAAGAGCAGCCAGTGCTCCGAACCACTGAGCCATCTCTCCAGCCCGACATTCACTCTTACACGATTCAAACATACTTTAAAAACTAAGTAGTATAAACTCAACTCACCATTTTCCTCCATTCAAAATGGTCCTCTTCCAACATTCCCTGTACCAGGAAATGACGGCATCATCATCTACTCAGTTCCTTTTTATAAAGTATTTTATTCATTATTTTTGTTTTACATGTATGAATGTGCTGCCTTTCATGTATGTGAATGCACCCATGCTGTGCAATGCCTTGCAGGTCAAAAGAGGGTGTCAGACCCCTGGAACTGGAATTACATACAGTCGTTAGTCTCCATGTGGGTGCTGGGAACTGAACTTAGGTCCTCTGCAAGAGCAGCCAGTGCACTTAACCACTGAGCCACCTCTCCAGCCCTTCTACTTAGTTCCGTAGAAGCCATTTCCTTGCATCCTAAACCCCAAATACAATCTGTAGCAACCGATTTTACCTGATTTAACCTGAATATTTCTTAAAATTGTGTTTATCATCTCTTATACCACTGCACCACCTCCTTGCTCAAACTGACAAAACTTATGCAACAACACCTAGTCTTCCAACATCTACTTCTATCTCCCTCTCTTCTTCCCCCTACCACTACACAAAACCCTCAGTGACACTTGATTGTGCTAGCGACCAATCCAGGACCTTGTTTATGTTAGACAAGTACTCTAACACTGAGAGCATCAGCCCTTCCTATCACTTTTATATTAATACTTACAACCTTATAATCTTCTAATTGTGATTAATATAATTACTTAGTATGGTTCACATTCCATGTACTGTCAAATTCAAACTTGTTTTCCATTTTGTACTGTATCATCTCTGATTTTTAAGCTCCAAGTGCTGTTCTCAAATCATTCCCTTCAGAGGAAAAAAAAAGTCCCTCTGCCTTATATAATCTTAATTTGTACACCCTGTATAATAAATCCTACTCTGTTGAGTGTTGGGATTAAGGCCTGAGCCTGAGCCACCATGATGGCTTCCCTTCAGATCAAATGCGTTTATTCTAGGCTCTTCTAGCATATTTTTCCTTTCCTACCACATTTGTTCCTAGTGCTAGAGATTTAACTCAGGATCTCATACATACTAGGCAAAAATTCTTCCACTGGGCTATATACCACCAGCCCATATTCCTCCCATTTTGTAGAACAGAAAATGAATGCAAATTTACTTTTATCTCTGCAATATTTGTATTCATGTTTATCTTTCCCAGAATCCTGAGCCAGGGCTCCTGTATACTTGGCTCATCATTCTATGTTTAGATTATAAAATATCTGGATGGTAGAAACTCAATGAATATGGTTGGATGGAAATGAATGGATAAGCAACGTGACTGGCTAAACTGTGAAGGCATTCAGGAATCTATTGGACAATGAGAGCAATAAAACTATGAGTAAGAATGATATATAGAAATAGTGTTTTAGACTAATTCTGTTTCATGTTGGGCACAGTAAAGGCAGTCAAGAAAAATCAAAGAACTTTTCTAGTTTAAAAGCACTGGGACAGTGAGATGGCTAACTGGATAAAGATGCTTGCCACCAAGCCTGCTGACTTTAGTTTGATCCCCCAGAGCCCACATAGTAGAAGAAGAGAACTGACTCACACATTGTCCTTTGCATGCATGCCATGGCACAAGTGTATCCACACACAATAAATAATGTAATTTTAAAAAAGAAAAGTGGCACTGGAGAGATGACTCAGTCATTAAAACTGTACTGTTCTTACACAGAACCCAAGTTCAATTCTCAGCACTCATGTCAGGTGGCTCACAACCACCCACAACTCCAACTCCAGAGCATCCAACTCCCTCTTCTGGCCTCTGCAAGTACCTGCACTCACCAAGACATGCACAATTTTAAAAAAGAAAAACACTAATGCTTGCCTAGCATGCATGGAATCTTAGGTTTAACACTTAATACAGCAAAATAAATTAAATAAATAAGTTAAATAAGGAAAGAACAAACAAAAGGCACCAAAATAACTAATGGCAAATGGAAAAAGAAGGAAGAAACAGACTAATGATGGCTAAAGGAAAAGACCTGGTACCAAAGACAATACAAAAAATATATATATATTTACATAGTATTATGTCCTAAGGCCCTATGCTATCTATATCTCTATAAATTACAGTAATCATGTAGCATGTTCAAAATGGTACAGATACAATAATGTATAAAGCATGATTTAAGAAACTACCAAACTAAATTCCAAACACAGATCTCTCTCACATTTCTCAAAAGATACGCAATAGCATTATCAACTCAAGAATGCATACCCCAAGCTACATAAACTACATATCCAGCATAAAACATTAAACCTGAAATAAATCACAAAGTATTAAGTCAGATGATTAATTTAATGTATATAGTAAAAAGTAAAAGTTTTACGTATCATTCAAGAGTCAAAATTACATGTTAGCTAACAATTCTCCATTTACTAAACTCATCTACAAATCCAATTCAATTAGATTCCATGCTGGAATCATTTATGTAATCCTCTAACAAATCTATTCCCTAGATTTAGAACTCAGGTTCTAAGGTTCAATTTAACATATTTTTTTTGCTTCCCAAACTTAAGGTTGAATATACACAAAAATCTGCCTCGGAGAGAAGATAGCTGATGATCACTGGACCCCAGGTCAAGGTGGGAGAAGAGACTGACTCTTCAAAGTTGTCCTCTGATTTCCACAAGAGCACTGTGGCATGCATAATTCCTCCCACCCCATATACAGGTTATGTAAACACATGCACATACACACAAATAATAAAGTTTTAAAATCCCAATAGCAGCATATGATTATCCAAACAAGTGCATATCCCTCCTATATAGAATTTCATAGTTTAAGTATCAGAGATTTTGAGTCTAAATCTGCTTCAAATTGAGCTAAAATTTTTCCAAACTGTTTTTTGGCCATTGAAAGTTAAGCAGAGTACCAGGATACATTTTCAAGCCTGTAGTTATGATCTTGACTTTTAAAAACACCTTAAAAGTTTAAATAATAAGATTTTAAGATCACTCATATTTCATTTGCATTTCCTATCTGATTAACCTTAGAATAATTTTTTATTCTCCGTATTTCAAAGGCAGAGCATAATTTAAAAGGTTCACTTGGTGCGGGGGGGGGGGGGCGCAAGGGCAATGGCTCAGAAGTTAAGAGCACTAGCTGCTCTTGCAGAAGACCCAGGTTTGGATTCCCAGCACTCACTTGGTGGCTAATAACCTTTCATAACTCCAGTTCCAGGGGAATCAGATGTCATCTTCTGAACAAGTGCACTTACATACATGCAGACAATACACTTGCATACATAAAATAATATAAAATATATTTTAAAAAAAGGTTTGCTTGGAACATATGCTTGTTCACTGAAAATCATATTTGCTGAAAGAGTTATAATTCTATCATAGCTTTTAAACCCTTATTTGCACTGACTGGCCTATGGTCACTGATTCAATATTCCTATCTTTTTGTTGTTATTGTGATGCTAATTCACATAAGGTAATGATTGGTCAGTTTGGGGGGTTTTTTGGGGGGCTTTTTTGGGTATTTTTGAGACAGGGTCTCCCTGTAGCCCCAGCTGTCCTAGAACTCACTATGTAGACCAGGCTGGCCTTGAACTCACAGAGATCTCCCTGCCTCTGCCTCCCCAGTGCTGGGATTAAAGGTGTGCGCCACCACACCCGGCATGATTGGTCAGTTTTTTGAGACACGATTTCCCTATGCAGGTGGTCCTTGAACTTTTTATGTAATCCAGTCCAGCTTGTAAGTCTTGACTTTCCTGCCTCAGTCTCCAGAATGCTGAGGTAACAGGCATGTGCCACCACACCTGGGTCATTTGGGTTTTTTAACAATTAGGAAGCCAAATTTATGTTAAACTTCTATAAGACTTTAGGCTAAAAATATGTGACAACAAAATATAATGACTGAACCGTGCTAGGGTTCTGATGTGAAATGCAGACACAGGAGAGAAGCAGGAGAACTGGGATGTAGACTGAGTAGTAAATAGCAAAATAAGGGGCTGGAGAGATGGCTGACCTCTGCAGCATTGCATGACACTGGTGCACTCACATACATGCAAGCAATACACTCATACACATAAAAGTAATAAATATGTATTTTTAAAAAATAGCAAAATAAAGATAAGTTCTAAATCTGGACAAGGGTTCTTGAGGCTCATCAGTTTATTTCCTTTTCTGTACTGCTGCACATATGTTAAAAGTTTCCAAAAATAAAAAGGGTTTTAAAACCGCTTCCATACCAGGATCGACAACTGGAAATGTAGTCTAGACTCTGTGGAAAAGAAACCAGATCAGAGAGAAGAGCTTACTTTTATTACCACCTCTCCCATTAAAACTTAGCTACAAGTTCTTAATTAAAAAATGTAAACCTTGGGGCTGGAGAGATGGCTCAGCAGTTAAGAACACTGACTGTTCTTGCAGAAGGCCTGGGTTCAAATCCCAGCACCCACATGGCAGCTAACAACTGTCCATAACTCCAGTTCCAGGGGATCCAACAGCCTCTTCTGTCCTCTGTGGGCACTGCACGACACAGGTGCACCTATCTACATGCAGGTATAACACTCATACACATAAATAAAAATAATTAAAAAAAATTTTTAAACCTTTTAAATAGAATATAAGATATTCACCATCGTGAGGTTATTACTTAAACAGCTGGAGAAGCACTAAAACAACACGCCCATGTCAAAATATGCATTGAGCTGACCTGACAGTACAGGTACACTTCAGCTACTTCTGCGCATGAAAACTTGCAGCTTTCTCCTGTAATTTTTAGTACAATCCCAGTTTCAAAAACCAGGCAGGGAATGGCCTACTTTGCTATATCTGGATCTCCCATTTACATGGTGTGATATACTGTTGTCCTATTATGTTTTCTGCTGCATCTTACATTTGGTAAAGCTAGATTTCTGTTTTCTGGTTCTTGTTCTTCCTAGTCCACCTAACTACATCACTATTTTTTTTTATGTTTCTCATCTACAAAACTTATTAATAAGGTTGGAAGAATGAAAGAATATAAATAATAAGCAGCCACCTTAACATTAAATTAATATAATTAACTATATTAATGAAATTAAAAAAGAAAAAATGATAATCTTAAAACTCAACACCAGGGGCCAGAAAGAAGGCTCAGTGGCTAAGAGCACTGGCTGCTCTTGTAGAGGACCTAGGTTCAGTTCCCAACACCCACATGGTAGCTAACAACTATCCTAACTCCCATTCCAGGGCTCTGAGGCCCTCTCTGACCTCCGTGGGCATTGTGTAACACGGGTGCACTTACATACAGGCAGGAAATATGCACCACACAAAAACAACTCAATACTAACTCACAATAAAAATAAATAAATCTCAGCAAACTGTGAATAAAGCCAAACTTTCTTAACCTGATAAAAAAAATATATGGGAACTGGAGAGAATGCCCAGGCTCAGTTTCCAGCATTGGCTCACAATCATCAGTAACTCCAGGTCCAGGGGATCCAATGTCCAGGTCCAGGGGATCCAATGTCCTCCTCTGGCCTTAGTAGGCACCAGGCACACTTGTGCTGTACGTATGTATATGCAGGCAAATACTCATACACATAAAAATTTTTTAAAAAAGGATTTAAGCAGGCACAGTGGTACCAGCCTGTAATTAATCATAGCAGGATTCTGAGCTCAAGGCTAGCCTAGGCTACACAGTGAGTTTCAAACCAGTTTGGGCTACAGGGCAAGGCTATCTTAAAAAACAAACTACAGTTAATTAACATCACATTAGCAAAGTAAGACAAAAATGTGTCATTTCCAACCTCATCTCCCAACATCAGGAACAAGACAGATGCCTTGTCCCACCATTTTTATCAGTATATCAAGGCAAGAAAAACAAAGAAAAGGTAGATGAATACTGGAAAGAAGAGTTTGTAAAACACTGTTTAGACATGATTTCATGTTTATGTATATAAACTTCCAAAGAATCCAGAAAAATGCTAAGAAGTCCTGGAAGTTCATAGAATTTAAGTACAAAATCAAACAACTAAAAAGGTCACTGTATTTTTATATACTAGCAATACAGTCATTAATTAAAAGTAAAGTCCTATTTACCACAAAGGCACCAAACTTACACAACTGAGCACTACAAATACTGTGGGAAAAAACTACAAATGTAGAAACATGGGCCAGGCAATGCTAAGGAAGGAAAGTGACAAAATACTAAAAACCAGTAAGTTTTCTTACAGAACTTCACAAGCCTGACTCCAACTTTAAATGTAAATCCAAATTACCTGCAATAGACAACAATTTTGAAAAAGAAAACAAGACTTTTCAAGACTTACAAAAATAGAATCCTATACTCTGGGCTTTAATAAAGACCATGGCCTCTTAAAGTCCCTTGCCCAGGTTATTTCTGAAAGAACAAAAACCCTAGGTTCCTCTTAGAAACTTAAGAAAGACAATTTTCAAAGCCTGACAAGAACTAGAATCTATGGCCTGGGTGGAGTCTTAACTTTCCAGTTTAGCTGGTCAGTTGCCTGGCTATAGGACCAACCCTAGGAAGATAGGTTCACCTTAAGTCATGCTAAAGAGATGGGCAGAATACCTGGTGTGTTAATGAGATGAACTTTTCTTGCTTGGAATCCCCACCTCCCAGAACAGTGCTTATGTACTTTCTTCCATTTTTCTGAATTCAGAAACAGTAATCTATCTTCCTTCTTTATATCTTTTTTCTAACCATGCTTTCCCTACTGCTCTGGCCTACCCCAACAGCTTGTATTTCTTTACCGGTTCTCTAAAGTTCCCTTCCCCTCCCTCCCCACCACCATGTGGCTGATAATCTGTCATCTGTCTGACCTCCATGCCAGCACTAAATGGGCATGGCTTTATGACTTTTTCCTTCTCCCTTCCATTTTCCTGCTCAGGGCAGCTACTGAGATTTATAGCTTGTCTACCCTGAGGATTTCTCCTTAAATTCTAATAAAATTATATGAAAGCTTCATTTTAGTCCATTCTTAAATTCTTTTGTGAATGAGAGTACGAACCCTAAAAAGAGGACCACATTTTCTCCTGTACCAACAAGGCTGAAAAAAATGACCAACTCAACATCAACAATGCCTATAAACCCATAAATGCTTCGAAACCTGACCTGATTCTGGAGCAAAAAAACCCTAAGTTTAGAACAAGGTTCAAGCTATAAAGTATCATGTCTTTGTCATTCCTTTAATTTCAGACTCCTCCTAATCTAATCTCCCCTTCCTTCTACTAATCAAAATCCCCCCAATTTCCTTTGGACTCTCTGTAACCCATACAGATACTATAGTTTTACTTTGTCTTACAGTTAAGCTGCCAAGTTCCAGTTGATGAATGCTGAAAGGACTGTCCTGTGTTTTAAATCAACCTCATATAAAAAAGAGGGTTGTGGGGCTGGAGAGATGGCTCAGTGGTTAAGAGCACTGGTTGTTCTTGCAGAAGACCCAGATTCGAATCCCAGCACCCACACAGCGGCTAACAACCATCTGTAACTCCAGATCCACAGGATCCAACGTCCTCTTCTGTCCTCCACAGACACTGCGCAACACGGGCGCACAGACATGCAGGCAATATACTCACACACATAAAAATAAAATAAAATAAAGATAGATGCTTGCTCTCCAAAGTCTACTCCTTCTCCAAAAGGCAGAATGCTTTGTAAAATTAGCATTAACTAGCAAGCCTTTAATGCTAGCACTCACTCGGGAAGAGGCAAGTGGGACACTGTGAGGTCTGCATAATGAGACCCTGTCTCAAAAAACAAACAAACAAACAACAATAAAAAAAATAGCATCAACTATTTAGAAGAGAGCAGACAGTCACCAAGTAGAAGCAACCTAGAACTACTGTGCTTTAGGGCAGAACTACTCTACTCCCCCAAAACTACTAAGCAACCAGCTCTCTACAAAGTATGCAAAAGGGTCTTTATTTTTGTGTTTTGTTGTTCCTATTAGAACAGCTAAACTAATACAAAAGGCCTACTTTACTAAGAGCTTTGTGGACTCCTTAAAGATTCAACTAAAGGCTTGTGATTTGTTTGTTGTAGAAAATATGTGTCCAAAGAGACACTGAGCCTATATGGTAGCACTTTCCTGTAATCCTATCCTAGCACTTAGGAAGTAGTGGCAGGAGGATTAGGAGGTAAGGGATGTGAGGCCAACCTGGGCTACTGGAGACCCTGTCTCAAAAGACAAACAAAAAGGCATTGTTGCTGCTATATTAAGGGCAAGATTTTTATACTCTTATAAAACTGTATAAATGCTTCTGTAACTTGATGAATAGAAAACTAGTACCCACTTCCACTCCAGTAGTCCCAATTACTCAGATTTGTTAGGTAATATAGAGAGAGGAAATTCTTCAAAAGAAATTGATGGGGTTTCTTAAATCTCATCTCTCAAATACAATACCGCCTTATTTAGGTCTTACTAATAACAAATCAAAATACGACAGGAAACGAGTTATATTAGGTTCTTATAGATTTATTTCAGTTTCCTCCTTTCCAGTAGACACAGGAATGGTTCTATAATTAAAAACTTCTCTCTCCTATTGGGTCTTCTGTTTTCTAGAATTTCATGTTATGTTTCATAATCAAAGACTAAGTCCCTCAACCCCTTTTCTCTAATGTTTTACTTTCTGATAATCCTAAACCTTAGTGCCTTTTCCTAATTGTTTCCAAGAACAACAATTCAAAATTCAGGGATATCTAAATTTCACATGCTGTAGGTACAAATCTACTAAAAATGAAGATACAGGATGGCCCAGGGGTTGCTCCTCAGTGGTACAGTACTTACTTAGCATGCATGTGGGCCTAGAGTTCAATATCCGGCACTGGTATAAAAAAATTTATGTATGTGTACATATATTCATATTAATACTTACAGAAATGCCAAAGAATTGCTCACTTCAAAACTATTAAATTTTGTTAAGCAAGTTTCACCCCAAAACATATACAGGTCTGAAGAGATAGCCCACTTGGTAAAGTACTTGCCATTCAAGCACAAGGACCTGTGTCTGGATCCCCAGCCACACACATAAAAATTAGTTAAATATGACCTCCCTCTGCTTCCCTGGGCCTGCACAACCCCGACGCCTCTCTCCGATCCGCAGGCTTCTCTCCGGGGTAAGTCGATCGCACCCTCCGCGCCTTAACTCCCCCAGCCTCATTCACCCTCCCATCTCCCCTGACTGTCTCTCCTCCTAGCCTGGGTCCTGTCCCATTCCTTCTCTTGGCGCCGGAGACACCTGGGGAACCACCATGGCTTCCTGATCTTTGCATCCAGCCTCATTCACCCTCCCATCTTCCCCGCCCGTCTCTCTCCTCCTAGCCTGGGTCTTGTCCCATTCCTTAACTTGGCAACCCAGGCACAAGGGGAACCACCACTGCTTCCTGATCCTTTGCATCCAGACCAACTCAGTTCCTTCTCAGGTCCCCAAGAGAACTCTGGGTCTGACCCCACCCTCACCTGCCTCTATTTCCCTGGGCCTGCATGACCTTCCAGCCTCTTTCCTGGATGCCTGGGCTGACCTTTCCTCCTCCTGATCCTTTGCATCCAGACCAACCCAGCTCCTCAGTGCAGTCCCCAGGAGCCCTTGGGGCTGATTCCCACTCCCATCTTCCTTTGCATCTCTGGGTAGCACGGCCACCAGCTGCCCTAGACCAGCATCTTTCCTGGGCCAGGCTCCCAGGCCAGTCCAACACCCAAATTCCTGGGGCCAAAATCTTTCCTGGAGGGATCCAGACCTTAGGAGAAAGCCCGAGATCCTCATCTGACTTGGGCCACTGTGGGAACTTCTGATGACAAAAGCAATCTGGCCACTCCAATATAAAATCAAGAGAATGTGTCAATGCTGTTGTAATGAAATGTGTCTTCTAAGTATGTGCTTATTAAATAAGTAACTTTAAAAAAAAGTTAAATATGGCCTGTAATTGCAGTGCTGGAGGGATAGACACAGGAAGATTCCTGGGGTTGCTAGATAGCTGGTCTAGCTGAATCAAGAGTTCCCAGTTTGGTGACAGACCCTGTCTCAAAAATAAGGTGGACAGCCTTAACAGCAACCTCTGGCTTTCACATACAGGTGCACAATAGTGTGCACACACATGAATACATACACAAACATACAACACACACACACCCATCTTATCAATATCCAAGCAATTTGTAACTCAGTTACTGAAATAACAGAAATAATAAGTAATCCCAGAAATAACAAAGATAGATATAGGAGAAAAGGGATTTTTCCCCCTCTCTCGCCTTTTCTTTCTTTCTTTTTGAGATAAGATCTCACTATGTAGCCCTGGCTGACTTGAAACTCACCATGTAGACCATTTTGGCCTCCATCTCACAGAGATTCGTCTGCCTCTGCCTCCAGAGTGCTGAGGCTAAAGGCATGCACTGCCACACCGAGCTGATACTCGACTTATTTATTTATCGACTGACTTCAAGCTGTATCTGCAGCTTATAATGAACTTTTAAACACAAAGCTGTAAGTCAATGAAATAATGTCTTCAAGACACTTAAATGAGCAAAAGCAAACATTAAAAAACTCATCTGTCAAGCAAAAGGCACATTATCAGCAGCCAAATGCCTTTTAATTTATCTCCCATGAACCCTTTCTCTGAAGCTATTAAAAAAATATGTATCACCAACAGGAGGATGTGATAGTTAATTCTTATTGTCAACATGAAAGGATCTACAGTCACCTAGGAGACAAGCCTCTGGGCTTCTATGAAGGATTATCTACGTTAGGTTAATTGAAGTAGGAATATCAACCCTAACTGCAAGACCAGGTAAAGGTGATAATAACAAGTAAAATTCATTATTTATGAAATTGTCAAAGAATCAAAATAAGTACATAATTCCTCATTATTTTAAATTGGAAAGTTAACCAACATTACTTCCAAAAGAAAATGTAGGCAATGCAAGCATGATTTTTGCAAACAGGAACTCAAAGCAACAACTAGAGCAGTTAAAAGTAGGAATTAGGGATGGGTGAAGAATAGGTATGCATCTATTTCTCACAGTAAGTAGGCTTGGCCACATTAAGCACACAGTGTGCTCCTTTTCAACTTTTTTAAATGTCAAGTTTAGCCAGGTGTGGTGGTACACACCTTTAATCTGGGCATTCAGAAGGAAGAGGCAAGTGGATCTCTGCGAGTTCAAGTCTGGTCTGGTCTTCTACATAGAAAGTTCCAGGACAGCCAGGGCTATATAACAAGATCTGTCTCAAATAAAAAATAAAATAAAATGTCAAATTTAGGCAATGGTCCTTTTGCCCAGTGCCCACTCTCACCTCTTGAGAATGTGCCACTTTAATAAACATCACCTCTCTTCTTCACAATTTAAAAAAATGTTTAGGTGATCAAATTTTACAATAGCTTTATTTACTTATGTGCCTAGTGGTACATTTAATTTTTAAGATTATCATCATTTTTTCATAATTTTAGAAAAGTTCTAACACTCTAAAAAGATCCAGATATAGTAGCATGTATCTGCAATCATGCACTTGAGAAGCTGTGGCAGGATTGTTTTAAGTCTGAGGCCAAGCTGGGCTACCTAGTAAGTTTCAGGGTAGCCAGGGATACAAAACAAGATGCTATCTCAAACAATAACAAAGAGATCCCAATGCCCATTTGCAGTCAATCCCCAGGCAACCTTCAGACAGCCAAAATCTACCTTATGTAGATTCCATATAAATGCACTAAGGCTGCTGTTGTTTTTTTTTTTATTTTAAAAAACATCTGGTAACATTTTTGAGGTTCATTCATATTGTAGCACGTCAACAGTCCACCCCTTTCCTTTGGTAAATAGCACTGCAAGTTTATTTTCTGTCTGTTACAATAAAAATCAATCCATAAGCAATTACATACTCTTCCGTGAGGAAATAAGAGATGAGTTTCCCCTCAAAAAAATCTTAAACCAGGAGTGGTGGCACATGCCTTTAATCCCAGCTCTCGGGAAGCAGAGGCAGGCGGATCTCTGTGAGTTTCAAGCCAGCTGGGTCTACAGGGGAGACTGCCTCAAAATGACCAAAAAAACCCAAACCCCCAAAACCCACTTTTTAGAGGACGTAGAAGTTCAGGGACTTGCTAATAAGACTATTCTATGAGAAAAAGACAATCATCTCAAATTAATAATGAGGGATCTAGACATCCACATGCAAAAGTAAAATTTTAATTCTGTGTGCCAAAAAAAAAAATCCATTCCTTGTATATTTGACACTATTACTACCGCCATCATCTTTCTAAAACACAAACTTGGTCACTTTCTCCTCTACTAAAATCCTGTCCATTTTTAAAGTTCCTATAAGGTATGAGTCCACCTGCCATTGCCTGCTGCTTGCTTGTATGTTGAACACTTTGTCAACTATCAATGCTGAGGTACATGTGGGTGGTTCTCCTAAGCTCCCTTCCAGCACCTTAGTGCCCTTGCACCTGTTTACCTCAAAAACTTGAATGTAATTAAGTCCACCTAAGACATATCCCAGGGTCAGCTCCCACCTCACTTTCTCAATTCATATCACCTTTTCTTTCTGTGCTTTGATCATCTTCCTTCTTTGTACCATTTCATAACTTCAGCTTATCTCTCTTTACCATACTTGTGACCCAGCATCTACCTGTCTGAACTTGAGTGCTGCTGTGTAAGTCATTCAATTAAACTGAACATATTCTGACTACTAGTGCAATTCTACCCAATGAAGAGCAACTGCATGGATAAAGACAATCCCAAAACTGATATGGACAAGATCTAACTAACAAAGAGTATAATACAATGTCATGGTCTAGAGCAGTGGTCTACAAAACAAGGATTCCCAAGTTCCCAAAACTACAGTCCATAAGCCAATGCAGCTATGGCCTCTCTCTTCAAACAGGATTTTCCAGAACACACCTGCATTAACTCATTTAACATGTTGTTTGAGTGTGTCTGTCCTACAATAGCAGAGTTTAATAATTCTAGTAAGGATCACAAGGGTTTAAAAGTTGAAAATGTTCACCATTTCATTTTTTTTTTTACATTGTGTGTGTGTATGTGTGTGCATGTGCCACAGGATTTAAGTGGAGATCAGAAGAGAATTTAAGACTCAGTTCTTTCCTTCCTCCATGTGGGCTCTGGAGCACTATCCAGTCCCTTAAAAAAAATGTTTACAAACCTCTGGTATACGTCACAATTCATGTTGTACAGAAAAAAAAAAATTCAGAATTTCTTTTGTATACAGTCTTTATCTCTTAAATGTCTATTTTGCATATATTTTCTAATATCACCTTAATACTATACACACATATTAATACATTAATATATAAAATATATAGGTATATATACATATATGTATGTGCAAATATACACACCTTTTTTCTTCATGATGCTAGAAATCAAATCCAGGGCCTGTTGGCTATCTATAAGCATTCTATATACAACTATACTCCCAGTCCTGATATATATACTTTCTAAAGTTAAAATGTACATATACTATACGCTAAGGATGGCAAATGGTCTATCTAATTTTTTACTATTAAGACAATTTGATAAAAAAGAATTAGTAGGTCTTAGGGAAAAGCTTTGAATTTACTTAAATTTAGAAATTAAGGTTATTAATGAACTACTGGGATCTCTAAAGTCAAGAACTTTAGAGAAGCAATCTAAAATTAAACTTTCTCTAAAATGTTCAAAACATCTTTCAAGAACCCTTTTTGCTGTGATAAAAATGTTATTTAAGCCAGGCACAGTGCCACAAACCTTTAATCCCAGCTCTCAAGTAGCAGAGGCAGGTAGAGCTCTGTGAGATCAAGGCCAGCCTGGTCTACATAGAGAGTTTTGAGGCCAGCTGAAGCTACAGGGAGTTGCTGTCTCAAAAGACAAAAAACAAAAAACCCCAAAGTTATTTACATAAAGCAGGTGGTACTAATATTCAAGCTCAACATAAGATAAGAAACACATAAAATCCAGCTGCTTCATAAGTGCTACTTTTGCTATCCCTTTTTCATAGTTTGTGGGGTTTGTTGCTGTTGTCCTTTTTTAGGGACAGGATCATACTATGTAGCCCAGGTAATACTGGAATTCAAATTTCTCCTTCTTCCTCCCCAGTGCTGGGACTATAGGTATGTACCACCACACCCAAAAATGTCTATGTTGATTTAAAGTTTATTATCCCAGGCAAGTCAAGGGGTTGTGTCCTCACAATCCCTGAAGCTTATCTGCCTGCTAACTAGCATATGATAAATATACAAACTAAAGGAACACTTTATTAGCTATATTTTTTAATATATTTGTAATTAACAATTTAATGAGATTTTGAAATAAAGCTATTCCTTGGCTGCAATAGCAAGGCTGTCTTTTGAGAACAAATATTAAGCTAAGGCTCTGAAGAGCATTGGGAAATCCCATATTCCTCTTTATATGGGTGTTGAGCTCAGAAAGGCAGTGTCCAAGGACTCAAAAGTTGGGGTCTGATCATAATCATCATCAACAAATTTTTAAGCTTCAAATTAATTTACCAATGGGCTGTCATTCTGTGATGAATCAGATTCTCCAACAAAAAGTCACAGTCCCCAGAGAGAACTACACTCTACTCTGCTCACCTTTAAGGCTTTCTCTGAGGCCTTCCGAGATGACTAGCATCAGACTTTTGTGGAAGGCTAGCCATTAGACAAGGCTTTTCCCCACGATCTGACTGCTTGAAGTGACATCCAGGATCAGGTCGATCCTGTATCCAGGAATCATGACCCTCCCTGAGGCACCAGTCATCATGAGACCGTCAGTGCACTTTGGCACTTCTTGAAAACCACTGGTCTGCTCCTTTAGCTGAAAGGAAAAAAAACATCAAAACCACAACAAACAAAACAAAGGGGGAAAAATCAGTAATTCAACCTGAAAAGACAGAGCGTGGGGAAAAAAAATGTACCAAAACAGCCTTGTCTAGATCAAAATATAGCCTTGCTTTGATGTAAAGGTCATAATTTCAACACTGTTCCAGCCACTGCAGTTATTTCTAATATACAAGTTAAAAACTTAAAATCTACTGTATTACTTCTGAAAAGAGCCCAAAGTGAAAGTAAAATAAAGATGGAGCTAAAGCTAGACATTTTCATTTTCTCAAATTATAATCTGACTCAGAGAGGTAGAAAATACCTGATCAAGCTAAAGTTAACAGAAAATTGCCAAGGGTGTTGATTGCACACACACGTACATCCACCCATGGAATTCTTATTTTTTTGAATATCACTGTTCATGACTGCTTGAAATAAGCAATTTAAAATGTTTACATCGTTATATTATTAAATTAAAAAAAAAAAACGGGCAAACAAGATGGGAAAATTTGCTTGCCAAGCAAGCCTGACTACCTGAAAATTGTCTTCTAAACTCCATGAGGGCCATGGCACATGTGTGCCAGAACAAATGGGGATGGACGGACAGACACATGGAGATGGACACACACACACACACACACACACACACACACACACAATAGTAATAAACAGCTAGGCATGGTGAGCATGCCTTTAATCCCAGCACTCATAGTGAGGTAGGTGGGTGCTATGACTTCAATGTGAGCCTAGGCTACTTAAAATTACAGATCAGCGAGGGCTACACAGTGGGCCTCTACCTCAAAATAATAATTCAAAAACTGATAAAAATAGGATTTAAGGTTTATTAATTTAATCTACTTCAGAACAAAAATTTTAACTATTAGAACCAGAGATAAAATTAGGTTCATTGTTTTTTTTAATTATTATTTTTATTTATGTGTGTGAGTGTCATGTCAGTACAACAGTGTCATGCAATGCCCAACATGCTCAGAAGAAGGCACTGATTCCCCTGGAATTTATGGATGGTTGTTAGCCATCATGTGGGTGCTGGGACTCGAACTCAGGTCCTCTGCAAGAGCAGCCAATGCTCTTAACTGCTGAGCCATTTCTCCGGCTCCTAATTTCTGTTTTTAAATACAAAATGCTTTTCCTAAAATAAATGGTTAAAAGACAGGCCAGTGAAAGGTCTCTGTGGATAAAGGTACTTAACTCACATGGTGGAGAGGTGGTACGCATGTGCACTGGCACATAAACATAAACACACACACACACACACACACACACACACACACACGTCTTAAAAATAAATTTTTAAATATTAAAGACCTTAGCCACCCTGGGCACAGTGGTATTCACAACAACCAAGAAGACAAAGCAGAAGAATAACAAGCTTTAGGCCAGACTTAAACAATGAGACCCTGTCTGGGTTATTTTGAGTCTAAATTTTTGTGTGCATTTATGCAGATGCATATATGTGCACACATGGAGGCTAAGGTCAACCTGTCTGCCTGCTTTGAGACAGATTTTAATTGGCCTGAAGAGCGCTAGTTAGGATAGATTAGTTAGCCAGGGAGCCTAGGGAGCCTAGGGATCCTCTTGGCTCTGTCCCCAGCATTGGGATTACAAATACCACCAAGCCCAGTATTTTTATGGGAATCCAATTCAGGTCCTCAGAGCCTTTACTGGCTGAACCATATACCCTCAGTCCTGAGGTAACTGTTTTAAAAGTTGCCTCACAACCCTTTATAACATCCTTACTCTATAGGTAATAAGGTAATGATATTCTATCAACTACTTTCCTTACTTTCTACTTTTTATCTGCACCCTGCTCCCCATATTCCAGTTAACACTACTACTATCTACACAGACACCCAAGCTGGGAAGCCTAGAAATAATATTAGACCATTTTGTTTTCACTTGTCTGAAAATGTACCTGTGACCCAAGCTGTGGGGGAGGCAAAAGCAGGAGGATGGTGAGTTTGAGGGCAGCCTAGACTTATAGAATAAGACCCTGTCTCAAAAAACGAAAAGAAAAATCTATTAACTTCTCTACAGTAAAATGTGCATGTACACAAACATGGGCAACACTTTGGTATTATTCTAAGAAAGTCACAAGACACAGAAACCTAAGGTTCAGAACCCCTCTAAAATACTTTTCTCCTATCTATCACATCTTTGAAAACCTGCCTCACATACTATGCAATCTCTCACAATTCTACCTTCCTATCGATCACTGTTTTAATTCGGGCTCACACACAACTATTTTTCTGGATTGCTACATGAAGTTTACTATTTTTTCCATCTTAACACCATTGTTTAGAACATCTTCATTCACCTAGCTAACAGAGAAACTTTACTAAAATGAAATTTAATCACGTGACTCGTCAGCTTAAAATCATCAATACCTACCCTGAAAATATTAACGGAGTGAGGTAGCATCATTTGCATTCTATCTACATTTCAAGAATACTGCTTATGCTTTCCAATTGATTTGAGGGAGCCTCAATTGGGGAATTGCCTTCATTGGACTGGCCTGTGGCCATGTCCATGGAGCACCTTCTTGATTGTTGAGTGATGTGGGAGGGCCCAGGCCACTGTGAGTGGTGCCATCCCTGGGCAGGTGGGCCTGTGTTGCATAAGAAAGCAGGCTGAGCAGGGGCCAGGAGAGCAAGCCAGTAAGCAGCGTTCCTCCATGGACCATGCTCCAGCTCCTGCTTCCAGGTTCCTGCCCTGAGTTCCTACCTTGGGCTCCCTGATGAACTGCAACCTGGGAGATGTAAGCTGAATAAACCCTTTCCTCCCCAAGTTGGTATTGGTCAGTGTATTTTGTCACAGCAATGAAGAACAAACTAGAACAGTCCTTATCAGGGTCACAAATATATATATTTGTTAAATGATGCTGGTTATGCTAGCCTTGGTGGTGCACACCTTTAAGCCTAGTACTAGGGAGGCAGAAGCAGGTGGATCTCTGAGATTGAGGTCATATGGTCTACATAGCAAGTCTCTAGGTCAGCTGGGGCTAAAGGGAGGCTCTGCTTCAAAAAAATAAAAATAAAAAATCTCTACTCTTTGTTATAAGGTTGCTTATTTTCACATGCTTTTTATGTAGTTTTTTAAAAAATATGTACCTAGCACTCAGGAGGTAGAGGCAGAGGCTACAGGGAGACCCTGTCTCAAAGAGAATAAATAAATAAATAAATAAATAAATAAATAAATAAATAAATAAATAAATAAAATATGTGCAGTTATACTATGTTCTAAAACTATACTAGGTTTCCAATTTGATTGTGCATCTCATCAGAACCAGCTAGAACGTGTTTCCTCATTTCTAGCCTAAACCAACTGATGCGTACTCAGAGCTCTGGTGCTAATATTTTATAAAGCTCACTGGGTAATTTTAATGAAACCATGTGAAAGCTACCATGGTAAATATTCTACTAGTTTTTGTACAGATAAGCTATAATTAGATAATTATAGAAATGTCTCTAAATGAAACTCTCCTTCCACATGCACTCTTTTACTGTTCATTGGTTCTGCCAAGATAATAAACTTAGGTATGTCCCCTAAATAAAAACTATTTTGATTTATCTTTTTATTATTTCTATTTTTATGTGTATGACTGTTTTGCCTGCACATATGTATGTGTACTACATGCATGCCTGGCACCTGTGGAGGCCAGAAGAGGGCATAGGATCTCCTGGAACCGGAGTTAAGGCTGGTTATAAGCCTCTATGTGGGTGCTGGGAATCAAACCTGGGTCCTTTGTAAGAACAGCACATGCTCTTAACTGCTGAGCCAGCAACGCAGCCCTATTTTGATGTATCTTACCCAGAGGATTCTAGAGAATATTTAATTATTGCCATAATGCTTCATTAGAATGCCCACCAGCACTTATTTTGTTTGACTAGAAGCTTTTCTTAAGTTATTCTAATCACATGATTTTGAAAAGGAATATATTCAGTAACAGAATTAGTACATATATGCTGCTGAATATGTAATATTTATTATTTTAAACTAAAATATTTCAAACTTCTTTTTATATTTTCTTAAAATAATGAATTTTCTTTCTATCTTATTTTTATTTATTTGGGTTTTTTTTTATCTTTTTGAGACAGGGTCTCCCTGTAGCCCCAGCTCTCCTGGAACTCACTATGTAGACCAGGCTGGCCTTGAACTCACAGAGATCCACCTGCCTCTGCCTCCCAAGTGCTGGGATTAAAGGTGTGTGTCACCACATCTGGCTTAAAATTATGAATTTTCAAGAAATTAATAATTATATGCATTAACTTTTCTAAAACATACCAATACTAGTAAACCCAGTAATAGAGAAAAACAGGATAAAAATATGGATAGAAAATATAATCTAAATTCAACAAATTCTTAACGATTTTTCTTACAAAATTGAATTGGTAGAGACTAACACAGAGTACAAGCCTAGAATATTTTAATCATAAATAAGATTCCAATCTTTAACATTGTTCCTAAAGCCCCAGTAATAGCAGTATGAAGAGGTTACCACAGGATAACACAAACACTCAGCAACTTTCTACCACACTACTACAGAACCCTCAAGATTCCATTCAGGCCTTTCTAAAGGAAAAAGTTGCCCCAAATTCTAAGTATCCCAAGGAAGGGGGAACCCACACTAAATATATGTTTTAAAGTCTTTACTCACAAAATTGTTTTGATAATCTTTGGCAGATATTTTTAGCAATTTCAGAGAATAAAAATACTTTATGGTCAGGTGTGGTATCAAACACTTTTAATCCTAGCACTCAGGAGGCAGAGACAAACAGATCTCTGTGAGTTCAAGGCCAGTCTGATTCACATATTGAGTTCTAGGTCAATCAAGAGCCTGCCTAAAAAAATCAAACAGAATTTTTTTAGATGGGCATGAGGAAATAGTTTCTGAATTGTTTCAGAAAAATATGGACAGTATTTTAATCGAGAGGATAAATGTAGGGGCTAGAGATGGCTCAGCAGTTAAGAGCACTGGCTGCTCTTTTAAAAGACCCAGGTTCAAATCCAAGCACCCACATGGAAGCTAACAACTTCAATTCCAGGGGGTCCAATGCCCTCTTCTGGCCTCCACAGGCACTACATGACACAGGTGCACTTACATATATGCAGGCATAACAACTCATACTCATAAAATAAAAATCAAAAAAGAATAAATGTAAGCCATAACTACACATTATTGTTACAGTAAAACCATTTTCACTGCACAGAATCCAGAAAAATTACTGACACCAATCCTGTAACTCAAAACCTGATGAGCTTTTGTACCAACTTTTAAGAACTTACAAATAAGACCTCAATTTATAACCATCTATATTCATAAGCTGATATTACTCTGACATTCTTGCTCTGTACACACATGGCTTACCTGAACATTTGAAAAGTTACAGAAGTAGTAATCCAGTTTGGTCTTAAAAACCTAGTGAGACAGCAAAACTTAGTATCACAAAGCCAATACTGTGTTTTTACTGCAAACATCTGAAAAATGTTCTTTTCAGGGCAAAAGAGATGGCTCAGTAGTTAAGAGCACTGGCTGCTCTTGCTGAGGCCCAGGGTTTGGTTCCTAGCACTCACATGATGGTTAACAATTCTCTTTAACCAGTTCCAGGGGATCCAACATCCTCTCTGGTCTCCACGGGCATTTCACACACATGGTGCACTTACAGACATGCAAAACACTTATACACACAAAATAATTAAAATTTTAAATGCTATTTTTACTAGGCATGGTGACATACACCTTTAATCCCAGCACTCAGGAGGCAAAGGCAGGAAGATCTCTGAGAAGTTGAGGCCAGTTAGGACTACATAGTTAGGCTCTGTCTTTAAAATAAAATAAAATAAAATAAAATATAAAATAAAATAAAAAATAAAAAATAAATAAACAAAATAAAATAAAATAAAAATAAAACAATTAAAATAAAATAAAATAAATTACTTTCCAGGGCAATCCTAACATTGATAGAGATTTAGAAGGGCTCTTCTGCATACAGACATCTCAATATTTGAAAGAGAATACTACTATTAGCACTTTCAAGGATGAGGAAAAATAACTGTTTCACTCTCCTGGAATGCCATTCACTACTGAGAAGGTGCTGGCAGGGCTTCTTCCGGGATACCTTATTGAGCAATGATTTGGCACCCGTTTCTGGAGCCACAGTACACAACACTTTTCCATTGCAACTAGTACTACAAAATCTCTGCAAAAAATAGAAATAAGGAAAAGTTTTTCAGCAAAGCATAATGATATACAACTCTAATCTCAGTACTAAGGAGGCTGAGCCAGAGGGGAATTGTCCCACGTCTGAGGTCAGCCCCTGCTCGATAATGACTCCAAGGTCAGCCTGAGCTTGTGAGACCTTGTCTAAAAATAAATAATAAAACCAACTCTAAGTATAATTTGGTGATTCTACCAAAACATTTGATGCATCAGTAATATATTGTCATTAATATTTTAAGTATTTGGCCATAGGACTGTTTATCAACACCAAGAAAAAAAAGTACTATGGAAGAAACACAATTTCCTTATACAACAGAATTCACTCATATGTAACCTATTGCCCAAAAATGAAAATACTGGAAACAACTAGTTTTTTCAAATGGGTGTATATATACACACATACACACCAAGCTAAAAACAACACGATACTTGCAATTCAGCCATCAAATGTCACTTCAAAGTAGCGAAATACAAGAAATGTACTCGTGACACCTCAAACAATAACCTATACTTTTATTAAATGAGTCCCAATAACTTAAATTGAATGTAAAGTGATCATATAGAGCTCAAGATTTTCATCAATATACAAAGCAGTCACTCTTCCCTCCTAACAACACATTGCTAAGTGGTCAGCTGTCACCAAGGGCATTGTATTCCTACTATACCTTCGACAAACAAATTACAAGAAACTTGCTCATTTGGGCCTGCACATACTTAGGCCAAGATTTAATATGGCAGCAAGTTTTACAATTAACTGTTTTTCTAAGTTCAAAGCAATTTTTACACTGAGCTTCTATATAAAGTGAACAAATACAAGCAACAAGCCACATACAGTACATAGTTATCCCTCAAACCTTTAAATTTGCTTGAAAATTAGCACCATATATAACTTTACACAAAAATGTACTAAATGCCAAGGACAGGCAGCAGTACCTGTGAGTATGAGATAAGTTCACCTTTTCAGGGCTTCTACATACTCAGGATAAAACTACTTAACAAACACTCTGTCATAAACAGAGTCAAAATTCCATCCCATTATCTTTGCTGACTAGAAATGCACTGGGTCACACCAGTCATCGAAGGCTCAGCACATTAAGAATAGAATTATCTGTACAATTGCATAGAAAGCTGAAATAGGGGGGAGAAAAAAAGAACTCGAATAAATAGAAGGTAAGTTTAGTTGGGGAGATGGCTTAGTCAGTAAAGCACATACTGTGTAAGTATGAAGACCTGAGTTTAGATCCCCACACATCAGGCTCAGTGAGTGCCTATAAACTCAATGCTGGGGCAGTGGGAACAGGAAGACCCCTGAGGCTTGCTAGCCAGCTAACTTGGGCCAAATGAGAGGGCTACAGGTTCAGTAAGAAGAGAGTAGTTTGTTAAACACCTATCTCAAAGAATAAGGTAGACTGCAACAGAGGAAGATAGTCAACATCAACCTCTCAAACCCACACGTATTCATGCACACGTGCACACACCTGTATATAAACACATACACCACAACATACACACACAAATAAAAGGTAAATTTTAAACACATTCAACAACAGAATCAAAGAGGCAGTGAAAAAAGAAAACAAAGCACTGTTGGGCTAGGATACCTTCACAATTCAGACAGATTTTTATGTAGACTCTGGCAATGACAACTGCTATAACCCACACAGATCACTTTGCCTCCTTGGATCTCAATTTCATCATTTGCAAAATAAAAGTTAAGTCTAAATGAACTTCATACTTCTTCTTATGTCATGAGAATAATTTGAAAGGAAGAGGATAAGCCATTCTGTACTAACAGGACAGATATTATTAACCACAGTAGATGACAGAACTCTCAAGCAAAGGATATCATGTGGGTGGAACGCACAAATCCACAAATAGAAATAGGTCATATCAATAGTAGTCACAGCTAGCCAGGTGTAGGGGCACACTCCTGTAATCTGACTACTTGGGAGGCAGATGCAGGAGAATCATGTGTTTGCAGTCAGCCTGGGCTACTCAGAGAGTTCAAAGCCAACCTGAGATATATAGCAAGCAGTGTCTTTATTTAATATTCTTTAAAAAGCCACAATGAACAAAAAATGACACACACGTAACCCTTAAAATTCCTTAAATGGACATGAATAAATGACATACATATTGACTCATTCGATGAATATAAAAAAGAATCAAATTTTGTCAAAGACCAAGTATTAGAATATTTGAAGAGATATAAAGAGCAAAATTGTTATTCCCTAGTAGAAACTACAACATAGATTATATATCTAGTATGCATCTACATACACATTATACATATCCATGTAAGAGTAACACAAAAATCATCTATACATACGTCTATGAATTCAAAAGCTCCTTATTACATGATTTAATTTCTCAAACTAGAAAACTTCATGATTAAATCTCAATAGTATGTATACTTCTGGGTTGTAGTGTCTCTCTAAAATAAAACAGTAGTCTTTTGACATTAAGAACAAAACATAGGTTAGGATTCTTAGAGTACTTCCTAGCATGGACTAGGCCCTAGATTCAATCCACAGCAGAGAGAGAGAGAGAGAGAGAGAGAGAGAGAGAGAGAGAGAGAAACATGCAAAGTCAAATATGGAAAAAACTTGCAGGCCTATGCCCCAATTTCAAAAACAAAGCCCCTTTGCCTTAAAAACAAATGAACCTTGTGCCTCAGATAAGAAGTAGCAGTAGGAACCAATTTTAAACTTGGCTATCAGATTCAATATAACATCTACCATACTTTTATAAATGTAAATTTGGTTCTTAATGATATACCAAATAGTAAACAAGATGACAAAACGAAACAAAAAAAAAAAAAACTGAAAGGTAAGACCTCTCCCCATAGCAAAATCTTCTCAATCTTATTTGCTTAATATTGGGATATTATAAATATATAATGATAGAAAAAAAGTTGAGCAATTTCAATTCACATGTATATTTCAAGATATTTTTGAAGCTAGAAGGGGTCTCATAAAACAAATTTTATAAATAGAACAGATTGGGATGTATGGAAATAAAATATATCCCAACAGGCATTTCTACAAAAGTAAGAGACAGAGCACCTTGAATGGGCAGCCTTACATATTGGAATATTTTACAAAAGAAAATAGATATAATTGTTAACTCAAACTCATTAAGGCGAAAAAACCCAACAATCAAAAGGCTTGAAATTTCTACAAAACAAACATAAATATTTAAATTATGTTTAAGAGAGAAAAATCTAATTTCAAGCGAAGTGACATTTCTACTGCATGTGGTTATGTATCAATATAATCAATGTCTGTCTATTCCTGAAAATGTCAGGCCCACAATTGGCTAAACATGTCAACTAAGTCTAAGAAAGCCCAAATAGCCCATTAAGTTCTACTATCAAGCAGGTAATTAGATATGTGTTATAAATTATCTAATTATTGATCATAATCTACCTAACTTTTCAGAGCTACCTCCATAATTACATCCTAAATTCTTTCTAATATTAACTACTGAAACAAAGCAATTCTAGCTTTTCTCCCAAAATCTCAATAAGGTAACCTAAGTTCTTTACTATTGTTTCATGACAAAATAACAGAATATATTTTCTTTATAGTCTACAAAGTACTTTGACATATATTACTTCATTTTAGACTGCAAACAGCCCTATGAGGTAAAGCAAGAATTATTCATGGATAAGATAGAGCTTTAGGGAAATTAGGTCAACTTGGACAACCTGCACTGCCAGGACGCACTTGAACCAAGAACAAAATCCCCACGTCCTTATTTCATGTAATTTGCATTCCAATGTCACGCACAAATGGAAATAATTCTAAATTTTTAAATAGTTACATTTTAATTCATCATGCAAAATCTCAAACTAATCCTTAAAAATCTTACCACTCCTATTTTAGCAAACACAAATATCATAGAAATTAAAAGTAAAGTGTTAGAGCAAATGCAAACAGTTAACAGTCTAACATCACTTTTCTACATCAGCATACATAAAGAAAAAAAGTAGAATATTCAAGCAGTTCAAATACTACAGTAAAAACACTGTAAAGTTTGTTTTTTTAATCTAACAGATTTACCCTACCACACCACACACAACTGTGCATAATGCATGCTGATAGAGGCTAGTAATATTAGCTATGAATTATTTATACTACATGCCAACTTAAGAGAAAATGAAAATACCCAGGCTCTTCTCTTTTCTCAATTTTAACCTACTGGATTTTGGTAAAAGACAAACAATTGATATGGCTTGGAATAAAATGTCTCCCAAAGTCTTGGTCCCAAGCTGATGGTGCTACTGGGAGGCCGCAGCAGCATTAAGGAGTGGGGCCTCCTTAGAGGAAGTTAGGAGACTAGGGGACCGCTCTATTTTTTGACTGCCTTCTCTTCCTGTCTTTGCTTCCTGGCTACATGCACTGAGCAACTTCATCAGGTTTTTTTTTTTTTTTTTTTTTTTTACCTCAGGTATTTTTTTCAGTGACTAAAAGCCATCACAATAACCCATTAAAATAAGGAAAGAGATTTCAGAATGCTGTTTCTGGGGGTTGGGGGTGGATGACCTGAAAATAAGCATTAATTTTATTATTATATGAACTAATATTGTTCTCTTTTTGGAGCAGAAGGAATGCTCAAATTTTTTGGCACAAAGAGATTACTATTCAAGAAAATACTGTAAGCTCAAGGCAGACAAAAATCCCAGCACAGAAATGAGGAAGTGGGTAAAAAAAACCCTAACCCTACCTGAGGAAATACTGGAAACCATTCTGCTGGGACACTGAGAGTTGGTCTCTTTTAGGGTCTGACTCTTGGTAGGCAAACCAAGCTCCAGTAGATGGACCCATACTGAAGGACATTTGGGTACACAAAATTGATTCTATAGGCCTTTATATATACATATAAAATAAAATACATAAAATTCGGCAGGGATAGTAATGAGGGGGTGTAGATAAGGGAAGGGATCTAAATATGATCAAAATATATCATTGGAAATTAGCAAAATTTCAATTAAAAAAAGAAAATATGGAGAGGGTTGCTACAAAGATAGATGGCCCCTAGGAGATGGATTATTATAAACTACATCAAATAACTATTAGAATGTTCAATACCCTATAGCGCAAATACAGATAATAGATTTTTCAATTACGCTTGCATAACCCATGTGACATAAGCATAGCTCACCTCATCCTGGACTCCACTGGTAGTCGTCAACTTGCTCCCATCAGTAATTGTAATAATTATTGCTGGTTCCAAGAAAAAAGGATTTCTTCCCTGAAGTCAAAAAACATATTAAGGCTTAAACTCTGCTTAAGTTTTTATGTTATAAAGTCAACTCTGAGAACAGAATTATACAGTCCCCCTCAATATATACAATCTCCCTTTAAAATGAGAAACAAAACAAAAACAAAAAACACGGCTTTTAAATTACAAGGTATTTAGTATACCTAGGTCAGATTCCTACAGAAGTCCTGCAGAAGTTCCTTCTCTCCTTCCACCATGTGGGACCCAAGCACAAACTAATAATGGTTAAATCTAAAGAAGTAGATGTGTAAGGATATATTTTTCACTTCTTTATATAATGTATTGTTCCTGCTTTTACAGTGAGCATTTATATTTATGTAACATATAACATACATTTATGTAACATAGTATCTTTTTAAAATTATTTTTATTTTTCTGTATTATGAGTATACTGCCTGCATGTATGTTAAGTGCACCCATGACCTACAATGCCCACAGAGATCAGAAGAGAGTGTTGGATTCCCTGGAACTGAAGTTATGGAACCAGTGTTCTTAACCACCAAGTCAACTCTCCAACCCTAAAGCAGTATTTCTTAAAGGGAACCCTAATGGTTGAATTCTAGTAATCTGATTTTTTAGCTATTAGAAATTGTGACAATAACCACTTTTTAGTGTTTTGGCTAAGATCAAGTATAGTATACACTGCAATAATAAAAAAAGACAATACTAGCCAGCCAGCCAGCATGGTGGCACACGCCTTTAATCCTACCACTCAGAAGGCAGAGACAAGTGGATCTCTGTGAGATGGAGGCCAGCCTGGTCTATATGCCAAGTTACAGGCTGCTGGACCAGACCCTGTCTCAAAAAGACTAAAAAAACCCCAACCAACCAAATCAAAATACAACAAAACAACAGTAAAAGCTAGGTGTGGTAGCATACACCTGAAATTCTAGCACTAATGAAGTAAGACAGAAAGAAAAGTTAAATTCGGGTCAACCCATGGATGTCGAGTGAGAAGACAGTATTTTATGGAGAAACTTAATTATTAAAGAAGCAAGCAAGACAGCAGATGAACATTACCAGAATCTTACCTGTAATCAAACAAGTGACTAGACACAGATAGAAGTACAAAAATTAATTCCACAGTATTATTAGGGCTACCCTCAGCTTGGCAAAATTTAGTCTAAGACAAGAAGTTAAAATTGATTATCTAAAGCAAATGCTTGAAGAGGGTATAGAAACACTGGCAGCAAAGGCAACTGAACAAAATGACATCACTGCCAAATGCTCTCTATACAAGGTGAATGACTTCACCTTCCACTCAAATCCTGATCTAGTCTACGTTGATTATTATCAGTTCTAGGTGGCAAATTTTCTAAGATAAACATAACCTCGCCTTCATACACAAATAGTTCTCAGTTGAGCTACTGAACACCATATAACTTTTTTTTTGACATTTATTTTTCTATTACTTTGGTTTCTGTTTTTATTTATTAGGGGAGGTGCCTTGGCACATGTGTGCAGGTCAGGAGCCAGTTCTCTTCTTATACCATTTGAGTCCCAGGTAATGAACAAAGATTGTCAGGCTTGGCAGCAAGTGCCTTTACCCACTCAATCATCTCACCAGTCCTTCATATTAACTCTTAAACAAATAGGGGTTGGTAAAGTGCCTGCCATAAGCATGAGGACCTGAGTTTTAGTCACAGTACCCACATAAAAAGCCGGACAATGGTGGCCCACACCTGTAACCCCAGGGTCATATGCACAATCTGTAATTTATAAACTGTCCTTCATATTTATAACTCTTAATTCCTATGTTATAGCACATATT
>NW_008360316.1:57311-77029 GCF_000622305.1 Nannospalax galili | reverse complement strand
GTTGATTATTATCAGTTCTAGGTGGCAAATTTTCTAAGATAAACATAACCTCGCCTTCATACACAAATAGTTCTCAGTTGAGCTACTGAACACCATATAACTTTTTTTTTGACATTTATTTTTCTATTACTTTGGTTTCTGTTTTTATTTATTAGGGGAGGTGCCTTGGCACATGTGTGCAGGTCAGGAGCCAGTTCTCTTCTTATACCATTTGAGTCCCAGGTAATGAACAAAGATTGTCAGGCTTGGCAGCAAGTGCCTTTACCCACTCAATCATCTCACCAGTCCTTCATATTAACTCTTAAACAAATAGGGGTTGGTAAAGTGCCTGCCATAAGCATGAGGACCTGAGTTTTAGTCACAGTACCCACATAAAAAGCCGGACAATGGTGGCCCACACCTGTAACCCCAGGGTCATATGCACAATCTGTAATTTATAAACTGTCCTTCATATTTATAACTCTTAATTCCTATGTTATAGCACATATTCAATATTTAATTTACAGTTACAACAATTATGATTATAATCTAGTTGTTATAAAGAGAGCTCTATTAAGTTAAGCACTTATCAAGCCCTGCAAACTTGTAAATGGCACATGTACTTCTCAAATTGGTGTCAAAGGGAAAAAATGGTTCCAGGAAAGTGAAAGCTTCTGCTGGGTACAGCAACAAAACCTTGAAATACACTGAACATAGGATCTAGCTCCCCAGTACATACTTAAAAAAGCCAGCCACAGTGGTATACATGCCTATAATCCCAACACAGGAGAGGCAGAAAAGAGGATTCTTTGGGCTTGCTAACCAGCCAGTCTAGTCAAAATCGGAAAGCTCCAGGTTCAGTGAGAGACCCTGCCTCAAAAAATAAGGGGGGGGGTGCACTGGAGAGATGACTCAGCAGTTAAGAGCACTAGCTGCTCTTGCAGAAAACTTGGGTTCAGTTCCCAGAACCCATATGGCAGCTTACACTGTTAATTCCAGTTTCAGGGGAGCCAATGCCTTCTTCTGCACTCTATGGGCATTACACGCACAAAGTACACTGACATACATGCAGACAAAACACTCATATACATAAAATTAAATTAAAAAAATTTTAATCCCTTTCAAAGAAATTAAGGTTCAGTGGCAACTGATGTTGATCTCTGAAAGGCTCATAGGCACCCACACCCATACCCCAACATGTACACACACACTGACTATAGTACAAAGCATTAAAAGTTCTCTAGAGTCTTAAAGAAAATATTAATTTACTAACCTCTCTTCTCATGTTAGATGCAATGCACACATTATGTGGCTTCTCATGCCATTCAGTCAAAATTCATAAATTCTAATAATTTGGGTCTCTTCCTGAAGTTAATTCTGGGAATGTTCATTCCCATTTCTGAGCTTTGACCATCTCTCTCAAGTAAAATGTTTGTCCTATTCCCTGCTCTTTGTAAAACCTATCCTACTCATTCTGAAAGAACCAGTTTATTAAATCTTGTTCTTCCATGAAGTCTTCCCTTATTACTCACTTTGGCCTTCAATAATCAAACTTTCCTTTCTACAAATTCTAATAGTGGAAATTTGCAAGTTTTATTTTAAGATAAATGTTCCTTCAAGAAAATTTAATTATCAATGGTTTCATAAGGCAAATTTAAAGCCAGGAAGTAGCATGTCTGTGGTATTACTAAAGCAGTAGGTTTGAGCCCATTTGATGGGTAAGGGATAGCCTGGGCAACACAGCAAAACCTTGTCTCAAAAAAAAAAAATTCCTAAAATGTAAATGTACCTAAACTACTGTACCATAGATTTAAAATGGTTAAGAGCACAGAGGAGGTGGCTCAGGGTTGTAAAGGTGCTTGCTGCCAAGCCTGAGAACCTGAGTTTAAACCCCAGGACCCACATGGTAGAAGGAAAGAACATATGTCCACAAGTTGTCCCCTGACCTTCACACACACTGTAGAAGGAAAGAACATATGTCCACAAGTTGTCCCCTGACCTTCACACACACTGTAGAAGGAAAGAACATATGTCCACAAGTTGTCCCCTGACCTTCACACACACTATGACATGTGAGTGCACATACACAAAATAATGATTTTCTTTAATGGCTAAGGCACTAAACCTTATACTGAGTGATTTTTTTAGCATGACTAAAACTATACCATCTATTACTGCTTACTATTGTTTCTTGTGTTTGAATACGGTAAAGGCAGCGATTTGTCAGTTCTTCCACATCATTAAACAAGCACTGAGCACAATATAAACACTTAAATGTTCACTGTTCACTAACGCAGCCTGACCAAGTTCAGAGAACTACTTAGACTTTTTCCAACTTCAATAGATTCAAAAAGAATGTGAATTTTACCTCAGTGTAAGTGAATATTCCCTAAACTCAATACTACTCATGAATTTCTTGAGCGCTACACCTCCCTACATTATCCAACTATGCTAATCATTCACAAATTTATTGTGTGACTACTATATATAGTCATCATGTTATGTGGATGGTGGACAACCTCCACTCCCATGCATAACAATGCATATACGTTAATGTAACAATTCTCCTTTCCTGGTCTCTACCAGTATCATTTTTGCTCAAAAGTGGCAAAAGAGGATTAAGAAAACCTAGATATCTTAATAACTTCAGCTAATATAACTTGCCTTAACTCTTAAGGTGAAACCAGTTTCATTGGTTGCCTTTCAAACACAAATGGGCAAAGCTCTCAGAGCCATAGCACCATGGGTCTTCTGTATCACTTCGACAGCTTAACAGGAATCAAAGTCAGATTCTCTGACCAGAAGTCTCACAGTCATCCATTCTTGGTTTCTGTTTCACTTTAGGTTTGTTTTGTTTTTTCAAACAGGGTCTTACACTGTTGCCCAGGCTGGCCTGGAACTCACTGTGTAGTCCAGTAGCTAAGGCTGACCTAGGATTACAGGCATGAACCACCACACTTGATTTCATTCTTATTCTTTCTTATACACTGAAAATTAACTTTCAGAGGCCAGAGAATTAGTCTTATTTGTAATTAAGCAGTAATGATCCATTATATAGCAGACCCTAGGGATGATGAAGCCCACCTAAAATAAAGTTAGCCTTTTGTGTCCCTCAGTTCTACATCTATGGATTCAATCACTTCAGATAAACAAAAATTTAGAAAAGGAAAATCATCTATACTGAACATGTAGTGAACATACACACATAGTAAAGTATACAAGAGGGTGTGCATAAGCTAGTTTTTTTAAATAACAAAGCTCTTGCTTGAAATCTATTAGAGTCTTACAAAATACAATATATATAATACACTTAGAAGCTGTGCCTGAAATTACTATACTATCCCAGAAATTGCTAATAACAATACAGCACTTATCTCATTCAGTTCTTAAAACCTTAGTGAGGTAAAATTTTCAGGGAGATGAGATGGTGTAACTCAAGATGGCCTAGTAGATAAACAACAAAGTCAGAACATAAGTGCTTCAATTCTAAATCAAGAGGTCTTCCCTTAGAACCAAGAAGTTAGGGGAGGAGGATGGGCAGGAAAATGGCTCATTGGATAAAGGTGCTTGCCACCAACCCTGATAACCTCAGTGCAATCCCCAGTGGAAGAAAACTGAAAATTACTCCATTAGGGTATGACCTTCGTACACATAAACCAATACACACAATAAACAAGATGGGGGGGGGACGCAAAGGTAGCACATAAATTCTCTAGATACAATTCTACAGCAACCGGGTTTGTGTGGTATTCATCTAACAATGAATGCTGCTGTAATCAGATTGTCATCTGTTGCTTTTGCAGTGTTGGTGACTGAAACCACCAGTTTCACATGTTAAATAAGCACTCTATACCAAAGTACATACCCAGTCAAGCTTTTTAATATATTCTATCTGCAGCAAAATTAACTGTAACAGGATAATTTCCTGTTGTTGTGATTTCTTATCAGTGTTTTCTATGTATACACCTTTGACAATATACAGGAATCATTACTTTTAAAACTACAACCTAAGGGGCTGGAGGGATGTCAAAGAGGTTAAGAGCACTGGCTGCTCTTACAGAGAATCCAGGTTCGGTTTAGAATCCACATGGTGGCTAACAACTGTCTGTTACTCCAGTTCCAGGGGATCCGACACCCTCTTCTGACTTCCACAAGGTTCACCACAAGGTGAACAACACAGGTGCACCTACCTACATGCAGGCAATACATTCATATACATAAAATAAAAATACTATTTTTTTTTAAGTACAACTTCAACTCCCAGACAGCACATACACACACCCTGATATTAAGTTCTTTAATGCCTTTAAATTTTGGAAAATCTAGGGGCTGGAGAGATGGCTCAGCGGTTAAGAACACTGTTCTTGCAGAAGACCGGGGTTCAAATCCCAGCACCCACATGGCAACTAATAACTGTCTATAAATCTAGTCCCAGGGAATCTGACAGCCTCTTCTGAACTCCGCAGCATTGCACGACACAGGTGCACTTACCTATATGCAGGCAATACATGCATATACATAAAACAATAAAAAATTTTGGAAAATTCTAATAAGGATCAAAGTTAGGAAAAAAAATATCATCTTTGCATCAATTATCTCTTCCACAATATCTAAGATCCCTTTCTCTATGAGTTAATCCCCCCTCAAAAAAAAAATCACAAAGAACAAAGAAAATCAATAATAAGTACAAAATTAAATAATGACTAGATGAAATTTATATTATACATAAGGAGGGTTTTCATTTCTTCAGGAAAAATTCCTAGTAAGTATGAATTTCAAACTCACCAACAGAAAGTATCAGAACATCCTGCCTCAAGGTTTTCTTAGGCAGTTTTGCACTGCTCCTGCCCTGCCTTTCACAACACAGTTAATCTCAAAGACTGCATAATAAATTGGCATTTTTCTGTCAACCTTATTTATACATGAAATTAAAACTTTTAGTTATCTGCCAGTAATAAGATTTTTTTCATGTTTTAAAAACAAAAGACATATGAAATTCTCAAAGAACAAAAATATTTAAAAACCAAAAAGCAACCTATGTATTTAACATCTCAAAAGTCTTATATTAGCAATATGATTTAAATGTTATTAGCTATCCAACGCCCAGTCTATACAGCTTAATAATTCTCCAATCTTTTAAGAGACACTATTTTACATTTTTATTCTTAACATGTGTGTAAAGTCACTTGGGGACTAACCATAAGAACTTTCCTCAATGCTCACCTTGGTCACAAAGTTTTATGTTTATTTTTTAAGCATGCAAAGTAGCAGGCCTCCTTATGACACTTTCATACACAAGGCGCTATGCTAGGACAAAGGCAGCCAGCAGAGGGACTGAAAGTTTACTTTTGCCGTTAGTAAAAAAAAACTCATTAGTTTTCTTAAGAGTGGGTCCCGGCATAAGAAATGAAACACATCGCTAAAAGAAAAAAAAAGGTAAAAAAGTAAATCTTATTTTAATATTCATCAAGATATTATAAAGTGAAAACTTCTACTTCACATAAGACTTCCTAAGAGTTCTCTCAATGATTACCATCATGTTAAACACCTAAACAAAAGCATAAAAATCTCAAATTAAAAGACTATATTGAGTCCACTAGAACCTATTTTATTTTGCAATAAGCTTGTGAAAATGTAAAAAAGTCATTTTGAAAATAGTTTTAAAATTATAATTTCTTCCAAATACAAACAAGAAATCTCAGGGTCAGAAATCTATTTTAGTCAAAAACCTGAAAATGAAATGGAAGGAGCACAGATTTGTATTGGAGCCTTAGAGGTCAGAAGTAAGCCGAGCACAAGGAAAGCTGCCCTGAGCAGTCGGTACAAGAGGCTACGGCTGCATTTGGGGTTGGCTGGAAGGCCCAAGTTTCCTTCATATGCCACCATGCTCTAGGCCACCTGTGCTGGTCCTCTGAACAATCCTGTGAAGCACAGTAGGTGCATATCTAGACCACTGCTTTCCCATGGCTAAGGATTCTACTGAAGGAAAACTGTGCGCCTAGCTTAGTTCTCCCACCATAGCATCTTCAGTTAGCCCACGTTCATTAATCTGTCTCAGGTTCTTGCTATGCTCCAGGAAAAAGATAGCCATAAATAAGCAAATGGGATGTTAAAATGCATGTCCAGGCAATAGCTATCACCAAAAGCAGGAAAAATTAAAAACTGCCATAAAAATACCTTGTGAATTTTTTTCAATCTAAAACTTCCTTTTCAAGTAAACAACAGCCATTAAAAAGAGAAATGCTAAAAGATAGGAAGAGCTTGTCTTGAGAAAGTATTATATCACAAAAGGTCCCTAAGCAAGTAGGAAATACTGCTACTCATTGGAAAGGGTGAGGTTCATTAAATTATGAGGATGAATACACAGCTGGTTAATCACAGATTCCAGACAAAGTATAATTACTGAAGTCAATAAAGGTCTGACAGGCTTACATCCATAGTCAACATTCCAAAATCAGAAATTGGAATATTGAATTATATTGAATTATACATATAATTATATTATATTGAATAATCATAAATTATTACCTTTATGTTTGTTTTAGAATTTAGCAAGATTACTTTTATTAAGGTATCAACTACTGTGGCACAAATTGAGTTTTTTTGTATCAAACTCTGAAAACTCAAGTAATACATCTGACAGAGGACACACTAGAAATTCATTAGCAAAGAATGCTTTATTCCATTCTTTTGTTTTGTTTCATAGCCCCAGCAGGCCTGGAACTCACTATGTAGACCAAGCTGACCTTGATCTCATAGATCGCCTGGGACTAAAGGCTTGCACAGGCCACCATGCCTGGTGCTTTTATCCATTCTTAGCAAAATGTTGTTAATAGAAATAAGCAACTTTATAAGTTGTTTTTTTTTGTTTTGTTTTTGTTTTGGTTTTTTGGTATTTTTGAGGCAGGGTCTCCCTGTAGCCCCCGCTGGCCTGGAACTCACTCCGTAGACCAGGTTGGCCTCAGAGATACACCTGCCTCTGCCTCCCAAGTGCTGGGATTAAAGGCGTAGGCCACATCTGGCCTGCAACTTTATAACTTTTAAAATAATGATTATAGACTTTTTACAAAGACTACAACAGTACATTTACTACGAATTCCAAAATAGAACTTTAAATGTCTCCAAGTGTATGGCTGGGCTTGGTAATGAATACCAATAATGCCAGCACTTGTGGCTGACTGAGGCAGGAAACCAAATAAGGCCAGTTTGAGCTACACAGACACATCAAACCAATGAACCTACACTATATGACCGTGTCTCAAAAACAAACAAAAAAAGCTAGTGTACAAAAACCTAGTATCACCTAACCATGCCTTTAATCCCAGCACTCTGGAGGCAGAGGCAGGCAGATCTCTGAGTTCCAAGCCAGCTGAGGTTACAGGGAGACACTGTCTCAAAAATGCAGACACAAAATCCTAGTATTTCCACATTCATGAAGATCTCTGACTATAGAAAAATGTTAAAATTACATACTAAAAGCAACATTTTTACTTTCAACTAATTCTCCTATACAACTGTATGCTAATAAAATTCCTTTTTTCAGTCATAATTTTTTTATATGGAAAATGAAACAACATTAAAAAACATGGAATAAGTGGCCTGGGCAGAAGTACAGGAAAGACAAGCCCTGAATCCAATACCCAGTACTGGACTGGAAAAAAAGTACAGGGAATGTCACAAATTTGTTTTACTATAATGCCTTGGTAACTCCATTCTGGAATTTTATTTCAATAATCAAGTAATAATGAGAGACATAATATTCACCATAAAAACTAATGAAGTACTAATGCTTAACTTTGTGAAAAGCTAACATTTAAGTAGGTTAGATATTGATAGGTCTAATTTAAGCTAAATTTCAGTTTTATGTTTAAACTGGGGTCTGAAAAAGATTAATAAATCAGTTTTAGTGAATCCTAAAAAGTAGTAGCAAGTAAATAGAATTTATACTAGCTTGGGAAGAAAAATGACAATACCAAAATAATTTTACTTAAAAATGGATAACATTGGGGCTGGAGAAATGGCCCAGTGGTTAAAAGCATTGGTTACTCTTGCAGAGAACCTGAGTTTGGTTCCCAGCACCCACATGGTAGCTAACAACCGTCTGTAACTCTAGTTCCAGGAGGGGATCCAACACTGTCTTCTGACCTCTACAAGCACTGCACACATGGGAGCACTACCATGCAGGCCAAACACTCACACACATAAAAGCAAAAATAAATAAATAAGCAAATATAAACTTCTAAAAATAAAATAGTAACATGGATAAAGAACCAAGTATATCAACCATGTTAGGTAGTAGAAATTTGGGAAAAAGCAATACAGCAAAACATGAAATAATAAATGCTATAAAGAGAGCAGAAAAAGTAAAACAAATGCCAAGATAAAAATGTAAAGATATACATTTTCAAAGACAGATAAATGGAAGTAAGACTACAATGCTAAAACTCAATTAAGCTCAACAACTCAGATTTCTGCCAATCAGTCCTCTCCTTGGGTTACTGATTACTACAAAATCTATATACTACCTCGGCAAAATCCCAGCCAATTATTTCTTGAACTCATCAATTAAATTCCACTTTAAATACTCTTAACAAGCAGACCTTGAATATATGAAGTAGAACCATTCTGGTTACTTCCCTCTAAACACCCATAATACAAACATTCCCTCAAAAAAAATACATTCACACACACACCAGCTCTAAAACAAAATCATGAAATTCTGCAACAGCTTTCTCCATAAATAGTTTGAAGACTACAACTCAAAAAACAAGAAGTGTTCAATATATGTTCCAGATCATTATAATTTAAAAGGATAACAAAATTTCACAAGGATCAGGAAATAGTGAACTATTCCCCATGTTATCACTAAAAGCAAAACTTAACTGGATATGACAAGATTAATTCTAAAACCTTTCTTTGCCCTTTTTTTTCCCTTTGATCTTTTTGAGATAGGGTCTCCCTCAGGCCCCAGCTGGCCTAGAACTCAGAGATCCACTTGCCTCTGCCTCCCGAGTGCTGGGATTACACATTCAGCTTCCTTTGCTGTTTTTTAAAAGTGGATCTTTAGTTTTACTTTTCTAGGAATTAATTCATAATGATTATTTAGAACACTCATTTCTCAAAATCCATTGAATAAGGGCTAAAGATATGGACACTTGTTCTTCCAGAAGACCCAGGTTCCTTTTCTAGCACCCAAATTGTGGCTAACAGCCATCCAGAACTCCAGTTCCAGGGGATTTGACACCCTCATTTGACCTCTGGGGCTATTGTATAACATGGGTGCATTTATACACATGCAGGCAAAATACTCATATAAGTAAGGTGATAAAAATAATTTTTTAAAACTTAAAAAGGAAATCCATTGACTGTTTTCAGCGATCCATTCTAGCTAGATTCTAATTAAAACATTTTTACTTATGTTTGTCTAAATACCTCCCCGCCCCCAAGTATTTAAACATCTAAAAATTTCCAAAACAAAGTTTTGGAAAACAAAAGTCAAACCCACATAGAATTTGGGCCTATCCTTCAAAAACGGGTTTTATTTATTTATTTAGTGCTAGTGCTCAATCTCAAAATTTCATATATGCTAGGCAAGTTACTTTACCAATGAGCATTACACACATCCTCACAACACTTCCAAAATTATTTTAAAAATATTTTATTATTTTTAAGTGTATGTGTATATTGCCTGCATGTAAGTAAGTGCACCCGTGTCATGCAATGCCTGCGGAGGACAAAGAGGCTGTCAGATGCCCTGGAACTGGAGTTACGGATGGTTGTTAGCTGCCATGTGGGTGCTGGGATTCAAACCCCAGTCTTCTGCAAGAACAGTCAGTATTCTTAACCTCTGAGCCATCTCTCCAGCCCCCAGACTGTTACAAACTTATTATATATAACTCATTAAAAGAGAAACTCTGGGACTAGAGAGATGGCTCAGCAGTTAAGAGCACTGGCTATTCTTACAGAAAACCCAGATCTGGATTCCAACACCCACATGGTGGCTAACAACCATCCATAGCTCCAGTTCCAGGGGATCCAACACCCTCTTCTGTCCTCTACAGACACTGTATGACACAGCTGCACTTATATACATGCAGGCATAACATTCATATGCATAAAATGAAATTTAAATTTTTTTTTTTAAAAAGAGAAACTCTTATGAACCCAATAAAGTATTTTTTTACATTAGAATTTTCAATCTTGAGATTAGACATTACCCATTCTGGATTAAAAATAAAAGTTAGAATAAAGACCTTTTATTCTTATTAGCTTCATTTAAGCCCAATTTTCTAATATACTAGCTAAAAATTCAAACTTTAACATTCATTACTATATACAAAAGCATATAAATGATTAAAAACTATCACAACTCAGGCATATCAAGGGCATGAAATTATCATTTTACCAATTCCTGATATGCAAAAAAGCACTGTTCTTTGCCATCTCTTGTAAACACAGCTTTATAAATCACCCACTGTCATTTACAGCCTAACATTTCTCAGCACTCTGCATACTCAATCACCTTCAATTTCTTAAAATAATTATATTTAACTCCTTCAAAATAATTACATTTAGATATTACCAGTCTTGAAATTCCAAAAGAACCCACAAGACGATTTTTTCTCTTTCCTAATATCTAACAAGACTGACTTTAAGATAAAGGAAACATTTTCCTTTAACAAACATCATAGGCTGGAGAGATGGCTCAGTGGTTAAAAGCACTTGTACCTCTTGCAAAAGACTCAGGTTCTGTTCCCAGCACCCACATGGCAGTTCACAACTACCTGTAACTCCAATTCCAGAGGAATCTGATGCCCTCCTATGGTCTCTGCAGGCACTGCATGCACATGGTGCACATACATACATGCAGGAAAAAATAATCAAATAATCATACACATAAAAACATAAAGATATCAGCCTTGTCACTGAATAGTTATAAACTGTATCACCTAACAGATAACATTATAATTATCTTTTCTCACATACTTAAAACTAATAATAAAGTTTTGTAGATAATATAATCCTTCCAAGATCTTCCAGGAACCTTATATAAATCCCTTATTTAGGTCAAATAAACAGACGAAAAATGCTGAAATGCCATGCTCTTAAGGTATACATTTCAGAAGACACCAGTGTATAGGGATTACAATAAATATTCATTATGAATAGTCGCTAAGCTGACATAAATCTGTCCTGTGGCTATAACTAATCCTCTTAATTAAGTCTCCAACTTAAAGTCCTTTTCATATACAACTGTTATCTCTCAGTATGTAATCAAATTTCAATTCACATATGCCCTAAAAAAAAAGCAATACTTTCATATTAAAAAACCCTTTGTATCCCCAAACAAATCTATGTATTTCAAAGGGGAAGGGAGCATTTTACACTTAACCACTTCTTGGACAAAGAATATCTTCTAACCACCCAATCCTAACCATCACCAAACTGAATTCTAAAATATACACTACTAGAAATAGACTTTGCTCTCAGATTCCTAAAACTGAACATTTCTTACTTTGAAAATCCAAAACATGTTTAATAAATATTTGTGGGGCCTCGAAGGAGGAACCGAAAAAAAAAACAAACAAAAAAAAAAACGTTGGTATAAAACTGCTTTTAAAAAACAGAGATTTCGGGGGCTAGAGAGATGGGCGCAGTGGGTAAGAACACTGACTGTCCTTGCAGAAGACCCGGGTTCAAATCCCAGCACCCACATGGCAGCTAACAACTGTTCGTAACTCCAGTTTCAAGGGATTTGACAGCCTCTTCTGTCCTCCACGGGCATTGCACAACATGGGTGCACTTACCCACATGCAGGCAATACACACATACACACAAAATAAAAATAATAAATAAAATAGTAAACAAAAAAAAAAAAGAAAGAAAAACATTTCAGGAAAAGACTTTAGTGGTACCAAGGTTTTTAAAAAAATGTATGTTTGGGGCTAGAGAGATGGCTTAGCACTTAAGAGCATTGGCTGCTCTTGCAGAGGACATGGGTTCAATCCCCAGCACCCACACTGTGGCTAGCAACCATCTGTAACTCCAGTTCAAGTAGAATTCAATGCTCTCTTCCGACCTCCACAGGCACTGTACTACACGGGTGTACATACATGGAGGCAATACACTCATACACATAAGTAATTCTTTAGAAGAAAAAAATGGGGCTGGAGAGATGGCTCAGTGGTTAAGAACACTGTTCTTGCAGATGACCCAGGTTCAAATCCCAGCACCCACATGGCAGCTAACAACTGTCCATAACTCCAGTTCCAGGGGATCCAACAGCCTCTTCTGTCCTCTGTGGGCACTGCACAACACGGGTGCACTTACCTACATGCAGGCATAACACTCACACACATAAAAATAATAAAATATATTTAGAAAACATCGGGAGCCTCAAACTTAAAAGCAAAAAACATTATGTTCCCTACATTATGTCCCCTATAGCAAGAACTCTGACCAGCTAGAAGTAATGCCAGCTAATTTCAGCTTCCTGGGGTAGAGGAACAGGGGGTTATGCAACAATAATTCTTGGTTTTGTCAAGTTTCAGAATAAAAAGCTCTTATTCTGTTACATGTTTTCCATAATATTGAGAATGATCATCAATTGAGTTCCTACATGTGCCAGGCAATTACTATGCTAGGTGATTAACAAACATTATTTCTAATCCTTATAAAAAAATTTCAAAATCGGCACTGACAACAATTTATGGATCACACACATAAATAAAGCTCAAAGAGGTTACAGGATTTTTCACAGCAACATAAGCTAGTGAGTGGGTTAGGCAAGGCAGGCTACTTTACAAATAAAGAAGTTGGGGGTTTTTGTTTTGTTTTGGTGTTTTCTGTTATCACCATATTGTTGGGGGAGGAGGAGGATTAAACAAAAGCAAGTAAAAATTATGTTCCCATTTTTTTCAGTTTTTAAAATTCAAAGCAGCACTTAACAAAAACAGTAATAGGTTATTATCACAATAAAGTAGGTTGCACATCACTCAATCTTCACAGAAATCTAAATCTAAATCAAAGGTAAGTCTTCCTTTTGTTCCGTTTTCCTAATGGAAAAACAAGCAGAAGGGCTTCACGCCTGGTCAGAAACTGATGAGTGGAATGGAAGTCCATAATCAAGTCAGTCAGATTTTTCTGAATCTTAACACAGAATGCTTAAACATTTTAAAAATCATCTTAGACCAAACAAACCATGGTAGTTAACTAACTACAGAACTGTTCAGGGAGGGTATGATGGCTTATACACACATTAACTACATACATATATTAGAAACTTGGAGTAAGGGGCAGTAAGATGCTCTGCCATTAAAGATACTTGTCATGCAAATCTGATGATCAGAATTCAATCCCTGGAACCCATGGAAATCTGGAAGGGGACAATCAACTCCACAAAGTTGTCCTCTGACCTCCATGCACAGACCCCCTCAACACGTATCATACACAATATTTTTTTTTAATTATAACCTTGGCCTTAAAATAATGTTACAAAATCCTATAAACTGTTCCCTGCACATTCATATTCCTGTTTTCCAAATAAAAGTAACCCAATTGAAGCTCATAAGGCAACAAAAATATTTAGATAAAATGTTTCAATAAAAGCTAAATGTAACATAGTGACTAAATGATATGCTGTTTCCAAACAAACTTGAAAGACCACATTTTGCCTTCTAACTATAGATACCACCTGAGAAAGTCAGATCTGATGAAACTTTAAACAAAATTTATTAAATCATAAGTCACTAATAAATTCTGCAGATTAGACCAAATCAATTATCATCTTTTAAATGTTTCATAAACTGTTAAGCATTTAAGCATTTTAGCCTTTCTGGGGAAGATACAGTAAACTTATGAGATCACTTTGATTCTGAGGCCTTATAAAACAATAATCAATAAAATAGAAGTCTAAAATTTGCCAGTATTTGCAAAAGTTCTACACTCTTATCAAGAGTATATTTATAAAATTCACTAACCTTCAGATTCAGGATTTTTGTTAAATTCTATCTCAATGAAAAGGTTGGGAGTGAAAAAGAAATAGCAAGTAATATAGAAACTAAAGCAGAGGCTAGGAATGTAGCTCAGTTAGCAGACTGCTTTCCATGCGACCCTCTGGCCCCACAGAAACCCATATGGTGGAACACACATGTAGTCCTAGCACACAGAAAGTGGAGGAAGGAGGATCAAGAGTTCAACATCATCCCTTACTACACAGTGAGTTCAAGACCAGCCTGTAATACATAAGAACTTGCTTCAAAAAATTATGGCGAGGAGGGACTGGCAAGATGACTTAGCTGGTAAAGGCACTCGCTGCCAAGCCTGACAACCGGAGTTTAATCCCCAGGACCCACATGGTGAAAGAACAGATTCTTTGACTTTTCCTCTGACCTCCACATGCACACTATGCACAAGCACCCTCCAAAAATAAATGCAACAAAAAAAACTTTTTAAGGAAACAAAGTAAAGAAAAATCAACCCAAAAATTCTTCTGTGTTATGTTTACAGTCAGTAAAACACGCCTAAATTACATAAATATAATAATTTACATAAGGAAATTACTTTTTTAAAAAAATAGAGGAAATAGGGCCATTGTATGAGCATTGGTCAACAAAGAAATCACCCGCCAAAAAAACCCACCAACACATTTTAATTACTGTAAAAATGTGGAGCTGGAGAGAGGGCTTAGAGGTTAAAGGCACTGGCTGCTCTTGCCAGAGGACCTGGGTTCAATTCCCAGCACCCACATGGCAACTAACAACAGTCTTAAACTCCAGTTCCAGAGGATCCTACTCCTCTTCTGACACTGCACAACATGGGTGCACTTACATACATGCAGGTAGTACACTCATACACACAATTTTTTTAAAATAAGAGAATTAACATGGTTGAAAATAATTTTAAATATTTCAAAAAATACTTCAAATTACAAATTATGTAATCTCTTTGAAGAATCCATGACATAATGAACAAGGCCAAATAATTTTTAGCTAGTTCTGACCACAAGTAATTTAAAATCAATTCAAAATACCTGACAAGTGGAGGACTTTTGTTAAAATCTCAGGGTTACTGGTCTTTTAATTTTCAATTATATATAATTTAACATATAGTTACTGGCATTCTTACATGAAGAGAAAATATTTGAAGCACAAGTAAAATCTGTATTTTTGTCTTTTATATTGAAGACATTTTGGACAATTACTCATTAAGAATGCAATGATGTCCTTTGGATAACTTTTTTTTCATTTTCTTTTGAAATACCATAACCAAGTAACTTTTTGAGTATTTAGGAAAGACTCACCATATAAAATTAATAATACTGTAGTGTTTTCAAATATAGATGCTTCCTAAGAAGCTCATCACAAACCAAACGTGTGTAAAAGGCACTGTGAACACACTAGGGGGAGCTCCCTATTTGGTATAATCCTAGGACAACATAGGCTTTTGTCACATTTCTAATCTGACAGCTAAACGGCATCCAGGCTTAACTCCCCCCTCCAAAAATGTGCACGACTTAAATCTCAGCACTCAGGAGGCAGAGGCAGGCGGATCTCTGAGAGTTCCAAGCCAGCTGGGGCTACTCGGAGACCCAGTCTCAAAAAGATGGAAAAAAAAAAAAAAAAAAGCCATATTTTTGCCAGGTATGGTGGTGCATGCCTTTAATCCCAGCACTCAGTAGGCAGGCAATCTCTGGGAGTTCAAGGCCAGTCTGGTGGTCTACATAGCTGGGGCTATAGGAAGACCCTGTCTCAAAAAGACACACACACAAAAAAAGCCATGTTTTCACTAATGTATTCCTTTAAAAATACAATCTCATGCTTAGCAATTGGCATTACAACTTCGGCAAAGTTGTATTATTTTTCACTCTCACCTGCTTCACTAGGATTAAATACAGAATCCAAGGGTTAAAAAAAAATATCTCAGTATGCTAATAGGTTTTAAAGTAGGTAATAATAATCAACTTCAAAGCTCACTAGATTTTTAATAACCATAATTTCAGACAAAGTTTAAAAAACAGTAAACTACTGTATTTTTCTAAAAGTATGTTTTATGTCTACTTAAGCACTTCATAATTTTAAAGGGACATTTTAAATACATATCCCACTTAAACCACTCATCCATTCTATAATATGGGCTACATTTTGCTCACTTGGAATAAGAAGCACAGACACAGTATGTGACTGCTTAATGGTACACAGTATTCAGTGACAAAGTCAAGATGGTGATTCTAATTCTCCAGTTTCTAGCCACTGCTCGTAATACATACTAGGAAGAAATACTAAGTTTAACTGTAAAGTCTTCTTCTCTACCAGTAACTGTTAAAAAATACTTTTGAGAGGACTTAAAAGTTCAGGGATTTGCCAAGACTATTCTGTGGGAAAGACAATCATTTCAATAGTGATGGGAGAACCAGACATCCACATGCAAAAAAAAAGTAAAATTTAAATTCTGTGTACAAAAAGGACATAATCAACAGAGTAAAATTTTAACAGAATGGTAACAATGTATGACTTATCTGATCAGGAGTTAATACTCAAAGCATAAAAAGAAATCCTAGAGGGCTGGGAATATAGCTTAGTGACAGAGCACTTCCCTAGCATGTATATGACCCTAAATTCAATTCCTAATACACTGGTAAAACAATAACAAAAACCCTCCTAAACTCAACAACAACTACTGTCCTTAAGAATTGTTCAACAAGCTGGGTGTGATAGTGTACACCTTCAATCCTATCATTCTGTAGGTCGAGGCAGGCAGATCTCTGAGTTCCAGGTTAGTCTAGCCTGTATGTAGGGTGGCTCTCAACTACTGTGAGTTCCAGACCAGCCAGAGCTATGATACCCTGTCCCTGCCCCCACTCCTCCACCTCCCCCCAAAAAATTCCCTGTCTCAAAAAAATTAAAATCATTCAAAGCACTAAGTATTTATCTTTTCTCAAGATACCTGCCAAGGATTATCTTTACCAAGCACACACAGTAGTACAGGCTCCATTCTAAACACTCATCAGTACTGCTATACCACATACGGGTGCACAGTCAGGCCAGTGACACAAATGATAAGGGTAGGCCACATCTGTGCAGACATTTAACCCACAGATATTAAGAAAGTTGGAACTATATAAAGTTTTATAGATGCTCTAAAACTGACATGTTATCTTCCACCTAAACCCACATTTTCCCATTTCTGTCAACGAGGACTATACCCAAGTACTTAGCACTGTGGCCTTCACAGATCCTAGTACAGAACAGGAAATATTTACATAGAAAACAATGAGGTTACAGAATAAAAGCTATTATACACACACAAAATGCTTTTACAAAGAAAACATACAAATGATATTTAATGTTAATTATTTCAGTCTTCCAAAATTCCTTGATAGTTTATCCTTTGTAAGAATAGAAAATACCAATCATTTAAATAAATAAAAAAGTTTTATGATGAAAAAAATCTGGAAGGATGTTTTCCTCTGACTGCAAAGCACTATCCCTGCTTGTTGTCAAGTCAGTAAGCCCCAGCCAGCAAAAACATCCTTATCTCCAGGCTCTCTTCTTTTGGTCAAAGTGATGAAGCACAGAAGGGCTGCCTTCACCCCAAACCCATACTTCTTAAAAGATTCACACGTAACAATTAAAGTGTGTAATACCCTCAATCCTCCATGATAAGCCATTTTTTGAAGGAAGTATCCTAAGCAGCATTTTAAATATGTGGCAGGGTGGATGTATATAAATGCCCTTCCCTTTTAGGAAATGCGATGCAGAAAAACGGGAAATTAACGTCTGCAACATACAACCTGACAACCAAGTTTTATGTGTCTTTGAACTCACTTTGGACTAAAACCTCAAGCAATAAGAGATGGTATATAGCACTACATGTAACTAAGGAACGAAGATAATTTCACAGAAACTGACCAACAAGTGGTAAAGAACTACAAAATAAAGCAGCAAACAGAAAAGGAAAAAAATAAATGTGGTAAAAAGATATTCACCTAATTAAATGATGGAAGTGTTGAGACGTCTCTGAACTGCAATACACAATTTAGAAACACTAGGGGACTAGGTTCAACTATAACTAAAGATGCTTAAAGGTGCTAGTTATCCCAAAGGAAGCACAAAACTTCTAAGGGAACAATTCGTTTCCTACTATATAAATTTTGTGAATTCACAGAATTTCCCTGAAATGTGTGAAATTCATGAAAACTGTGGATCACTGAACTCTAGAAAAGTACATAATATATATTCCTAAATACGGCAATATGGTAATAGTGCTTTGCAATGCAGCATAAAAACTGGATTCCTGGGTGTGATAGTCCTTTCTTGCGTGCAGCATTATATTCTTTAGTATCCTGTTATTTTTAGGATAGCAATGCCTTAAAAGTTGTAATGGATCACACCTCACATTATTCCTTGGTGAATGACTGTGATATGACGCTCTTACCTCATCTTCAAATAGATGAAGGCAAGATACAAGGGTTTGGGAACTTTAAAAAAACAACTTCAGGACCTGCCATTTATTTCAGAATTCCTCCTCTAAGACCTGCTAATGGTATACCCCTCAAAAAAGAAGTATGTATGTAGTCAGTTACTGGACCCTACTGAAAATCCTACCAACCATTCAGAGGTTATACCTAAACCCTGATACAACAATTTTTTCCGGTATCTAGACTAATATAGAAGTGAATACAAGCTGGGAGTGTTGGCACACGCCTTTAATCCCAGCACTTGGGAGGCAGAGGCAGACAGATCTCTGTGAGTTTGAAGGCAGCCTGGTCTACATAGCGAGTTCCAGGCCAGCTGGGGCTTACAAGGAGACCCTGTCTCAAAAAAGTCAAAAGAGGTGAATACTAAAACAGCACATCTGTCAGGCATTACAACAGCTGTATATGTGCCTGCCTGCAGAGCTTCCGACAGGTGTGTTATTTTCCCTTTCCCATCTTTAATCAACTTTGAGGGACTGAAAACCAAATTCATGTCAACTTTCTAGCAAAGAATTCAGATTCTAATTCTAAGTGCAATACATTTAAAGGGGGAGATGAGGGATATAAAATTACATACAGTAGGTGTTTTGAACTATGTGCACACTGTATTTCATTCACCTGGTATGTTTTATACTTGCATTTCACGTTACATATCTTTGGACTGGATTGTGTTTTTGCACAAATGAAGAAAAAAAAAAATCAACTCTTCTCCACCTTATTATTCAACCTACCTGCCCATAGTTGTCTATGCCAGTTACTAATCTATTTAAATTTAATAAATCAAAAGCTGTCCTTAGGGATTGGCCAAGAGTCGTAAGTCCTTCAGCCTGAAGGTTTTTCAGTTCATTCATAAATGTTGCATGATTTTCTTTCCATCCGGCCTGAAAAGAAAGATGTAAGATTTTTTTTTTTACTCATTTAAGGCCATGGACACCGTTTACAATCTGACATCCAAGCAGGTATTCCACTCTGGGTAGATACAGTTAATTTCACTTTCGGTTGGTAAGGTTTGTTCAACGTGTTAATACCGTTGTCTCTGCTGAGAAAACTCTTCCAAAGGAAGCCAAGAATGAACCTGCTTTGCCTACAGCTTTTAATAGGTACCCACAACTTGAATAACTTCACTGGGAAATCTGCTAACATCCCCCAAATTGGGGGGTGCAGAGGTACTACTGGAAGGCAGATGGCAGCAGGACTTCCTAAGTTGACCCACTGCTGTCCCAGTGCCCTGAGGTCTCTGTGATGACCAAGCCTGGAAGCAACA
>NW_008360316.1:56653-57290 GCF_000622305.1 Nannospalax galili | reverse complement strand
CCCCCCCCCCCCCCCCCCGCCCGGCTCTCCGGCTGGCGGGGCTGATTCCCCTTTAATGCAAACCCCGGCCCTGCGCGGCTGGGCCCGGCTGTCACTTGGGCTAACTTGAATAAATATCCCCCACAGTTCATTGCAGCCGCTCACGCCGCGGAGGGGAAATGTCGGCCATGTTGATCGCAGCGCCGTCGCGACTGCCGCCGCCACCGCTGCCTGGCCGGGCTGAACCCGGGTGGGGACAGCTCGGCCGGTAACTACCGCCAGCCAGACGCTCCCGATCGGGGGAGGGGTGCGAGGCCGCTGGGAAGGGACCTGGGGGCGGGAGCGGGGTGGGGGAGGGGAGCATAATGAGGGTGATGGGGGGCGGGGAGGGGAGCCAAGCAGGAACAGGGCAGGGAGGGAAGAAGGGGGAGGGCGCGGGCTGTTACCTTGATAGCATAGGGCGGCTCTTCGAAAGTGACCAGCATATACCTGTCTCCTCTGCTGGCAGGGTCCCGGGCACGGAGCTGCGGGCGGCACGGGGCGGGAGAGAGGGAAGCACACAGGCGCGATTACCAGAGGCGCCCCCCGACACACAGTATCGCACACGCCGCCCCCCCCGCCCCCCCCCCGCACACACAGATCGCCCCACACCCCGGGC
>NW_008360316.1:30541-56578 GCF_000622305.1 Nannospalax galili | reverse complement strand
CCGGCGCCCGCAGTCAGCGCCCCGCACCCCCGGCCGCCCCCACCCTGCCCCCGCGGGCCACCGGGCGGCGACCCCGACCCGGGCTCGGTCAGTCGGTACCTTCATGAAGGTCTCTACCGCGCCTTTGGCCGTGTCCAGGTAGGTGGTGCCCAGATGGCTGCGCTGGTTCATAGAGGCAGACGTGTCTATCAGGAACAGTAAGATGGGCATAGTGCTGGCCGGGGACACCGGGGCCCGAGGTGGTGGAGAAAGATGGTAGAGGTGGAGGCACCGGTGGCGGCGGCTACCGCCGCTAATGCGCGGCGGAGGAGCGCGGCCCCCGGGAGGAAAACACCGTCCGGGTCTTTCCTCCGGCTGCGGGGAGTTTCTCCCCCGATAGTTGAGAGGAAACTCCCCAGCCCCAGTCCGCCCCGCCGTACCCCCGCCTCCGCCGCCTCCTGCCTGCCTGCCCGCTGGGGCGGGCGCCCAGCCGTCAGTCGGTCCGTCCCCCCCCGCCTGGGGGTCCCGTCCCCGCTCCCGGCCCCTGTGTGTGTCCCCGCGGGAGACGGGCCCGGCTCCCCACCCCACCCCCGCTGCAGGGAGTGGGGACCAGGGAGCTGCGAAGAGGGCAGTGGGCTGAGGGGAGATTGGCCCTGGGGCTGTTGGGAGAAGTTTCAGGGACTCCCTCCGCACCCCGGCGGTGTCACCACTTTCTCAGCCCCTCTCGCTACTGAAGCGCTTTTCTCTCTTACACTCCGGTTTTAACTCGGGCAGGGGCTGCAGAAGCTCCGCCCCTGACACGTCCCCGAGCCACGTGATACACCGCCCCGCTGTTCTATTGGTTGGGCTTTGGGTTCTCATTAGCATATTCAAACACCTCAGGGGCGGGGGAAGCTTGTAGGCCGAGATGGAGGACTGTTACTGGGCACGCGCGGAGGCGGGGCAGCGAGTGCGCGCGCGAGGAAGCGCGAGGGGCGAGCAGGTGGGCCCAATGCCGAGGAGGCGGGCTCCGGAAAAGGGCGGGGCCAGGCGGCGGAACCTCCGCGGCGCGGGGGCGGGGCCACGGCCGTGAGCTTCCGCGTCACTGCGCCGCTGCCTCTCCTTGGGTGTTGGAGGTGATAGGGTCGGGAGATAGGAAATGGTCACTACATGCCAGCTTTCCGAATCGTGGGGCTAGGAGGGCCGAGTAAAATGAACAGAGGCCGAGTTAGAGAAACCGGTAGGCCGACGCTCGCCCTCCCGAGGTCGGCTCGCAGCCGCAGTGGCTGGAGGACACCGGGCCTCGTGGGGCGGCGGCGGGGGAGGGGAAACAGGTTGTTTTTGACCTGGGACCGAGAGACCCGCTTTCCCGGGCTGCGCTCCAGCCTGGCCGGGAGCTTCTTTTCGGAGAACGCACCAGAAAGGAAAATAGCCCTGTATTGCCTCTCTGCAAACGGGAGAAAGCTCCAGTTTCTTGTCAAATCGTGTTAGGGCACTAAGTGTCGGTTTTAAGAATCGAAACGGATTTGTCAAATCGCAGCCCGTTTCCCTCGTTTTAAAGTGAAAACGCTGACCACATTGCGCAGGTGACTCGGAATAGATTCCCCAGAGCCCCCACCTTTCATCCTTCCTAATACTGTCAGGGGAAACGTTTTCTTAAGCCCTATTATTTTTGCCTGAAGTCTTTAACCTACGTTTGCAAGTCCGAAGACCTGTTTCCCTAAATGTAGCTGGAAAAAAAAACAAGACACTGCCTAAAATACAAGTTGAATTAGAGACAGCCTTTGTAAGACTGGATATTTATAGGGCATGTCCCACTATTCTTGCACTTCCTGGTTTTACTTTTTTTTTTTTTTATCTTAAATTCTCATCTTGCACGGAGGACATCTCAAGTGTTCGTAGCACAGACTTGCTTGTAACCCTTTTTAAAATCTGACTGCTGGACTTTTTCTCGTTTTCAAACAACCTCTGAAAGTTTTGTTAATTTAGTAACAAACAGTAGCTTGCTTTTATGTGGGAATGAACCATAGAAGAGGCATGATATTAGGAGGTTAGGACTACAAAAGATGAAATAATACTCTGACAGCCAGTAGTTGCTGGGAAGCGGAATTAATATATGAAGGCCCTGCCTTCAAAAAATTAAGGTATATATACATTTCTGGCTAATCTAAGCAGAAAATGATTCATTACTAAGTAATTCAGGGGAAAATCTGTTACCTGGGGATGATGGGAACAGTTTCAAAGGTCAGTACGTTTGTGCTTTAAAGTGGTATTTCTGGAGAATAGATCTCAATCTGAATCAAGAGTTCAGTGACAAAACAAAAGTTTTTTTAACAGTTCTATGATTTTTCTTTGAACAAGTGCATAGTTTTCAGAGAATTAATCTTTAATTTTCTCTACCAGTGCTTTTCAGGTGTGGTCTGTGGAGTCCTGCCTGACTGAAAATATACTCTATAGGATCATAAGAAATTTCTTTTTCCTGTTCATCACTGAGATTTGAGAAGCACTGCTTCTCAAGGATTAGTGTGATTTGAAAATGAAAAAGAAGAAGCAGCTGGTGAAAAACAAATTCAGGCACTGAAAATTGAAAAAGTTAGCACTGCTTTGCTGAGGGCTTGCTGGGGGCAGAGTGCAAGTTCAGCCAGACCATTGGACCACTGTGGCAGACATGAATAATAGGAAATCCAGGAAGGTAGGCAGGTCTAGACAGTAAGCCGTTATTCCCAGTGTAAGAACTGCCCCCTCTGGATTAGGTTTTGTTGGGGAAGCTGGGTATAAAACAATACTTGAAGGAAATCAAACTAGTCCACTGAAGGGCTCACATTATTGATGACCATACCTTTCACAGTTATTTGGAATCATTTTCCGATAGAGCCATGGCAGTTCTTCTTCCATGGCTCAGTGGTGTTGGCACACAATCATACAAGGGTTGTCTGTAGAAAAGTGTTTTTGGAAACAGTAGGTGCAAAGATCAGGAGAGCTAAGTCCAGAGAACCAACTGGAGCATATAACCAGAACCCATGCTCATGATGGCACTGGATTTCCAGCCCAGAAGTGCTAAATGGCAAGGCCTTTGGGCTGACCAAGAAAGAGATCAGGACATACATAGGCAGCAAATAGGAAACCATCAGAAACTAGGAAACGCTGGCACACAGTCCCTAGACAAATATTGTGAAGTAGGCCACATTTATTCTTGGTGGCTCTGGTTTGCAGTCTAGCTATTGGTTGATAATAGCTTAAAAGCAGTAGTTCTTAGCCAAGAAATACACATCAACATCACTCATAGAGCTTTAAAAACAATGTACCAAGTGTCCATACCCAGAGGAAAAGGATTCAATGGAATTAGAATGGGGCCAGGCAAGATGGCTGAGAAAGTAAAGGCACTTGTCACCTGGCAACCTGAGTTTAATCCCTGGAACCCACATAAAAGTGGAAGGACAGAATCAATTCCACAAAGGTGTCCTCTGACCTCCACATGTGCACTGTGCCTCATGTGCACACATACACACACACTAAAAAATATTTTTAAGGGCCGGGCATGGTGGCGTGTGCCCTTAATCCCAGCACTTGGGAGGCAGAGGCAGGCAGATCTCTGTGAGTTCAAGGCCAGCCTGGTCTACATAGTTCCAGGACAGCTGGGGCTACAGGGAGACTGTCTCAAAAAAACCAAAAAAAAAAAATTTTTTTTAATTAGAATTAGGATGGGCCTTGGTCACCTTTTAAAAAAAAATACTTCAGCTGAATCTTACAATACTGAGTAAGAACTACGTATTTAGGGGCTGGAGAGATGGCTTAAGTGGCCAAGAGGACTTGAGTTTGTTTCTCAGTACCCATATGGCAGCTCTCAACCATCAGTAACTCCAGTTCCAGGGACTCCAATGCCCTCTTCTGGGCTTTATGGGCACCAGGCATGCATGTAATGCACTTACATACATGCAGGCAAAACCCTCATAAAAATTAATTTAAAAAAAAAAAAAAACATGTCTAGGGCCTGCAAGATGGCAAAGGATGTAAAGGCACTTGCCTCACAAGCCTGGCCACTTGAATTTGATCCCTGGAACCCCTGTGATAGAAGGAGAGAACCGACTCCACAAAGTTGGCCTCTGACCTTTCTACACACACATACACATACTCAAACTTCATACACATAAAACAATAATAATTTTTAAATGGAAAGAACTACATCTTTAATGTACAAGAATAATGTATATTTCTAGCATCTCAAAGTATTTTTCACATATCCTAGAACTACTGCATTTAAAAATTTGAATAATAAAGGAGAAAAAACTAAATGTAATCACCAATCTATATGATGACGTGCATGGATTCAACTATGTTTGGCAAAAGAGGGGAGATAATATAAAAGTGCTGGAGATTGCAGTATTCCTCGGAGCTTTGGCCTGAAGTAAACAAGAAATGGGGGCCATGAGTCTCTTCACTCATTTTCTATTTGCGATTCTGAAGACTTCTACTTATATTTAGGCTTACTTTCCTAAAATATGACCCCTAAAGTCAAGCCAAGCCTTTCATAAGACTCAGCTGAAGAAACAGTTCTTGCACTGCTAGAGGGAAGACTAGTTGGAATGGTATGTGTTGAAGATTGTGCGGTTGCATTCTAGAAAATTTAGGAAGATCTTTCTGGGAGAACATTGGTCAGAATAGATAGATAGATAGATAGATAGATAGATAGATAGATAGATAGATCTCATATATAGATATATATCATATATAGATATCATATATATATCTCATATATATATATGAGAGAGAGAGAGAGAAAAGATACCCTTTGCTGGTGTTTTTGAAAGAGTGCTGTCAAAGGGGCTGGAGAGAAGACTCAACAATTAAGAAAGCACAGTTGCTGCTGTAGAAGAGGACCCAGGTTTGGTTCCTAATACCCACATGGCAGCTCACAACTGTGACTCGAGTTCCAGGGGATCCAATGCCTTATGGCCTCCTCAGGTGTCAGGCATACACATGGTGCACGTACATACATGAAGGCAAAATACATACACATAAAAATAATTTATTGTAAAAATGTAGTGCTGTCCAAGTGCCCTTGCTCTAATCTAAAAGGGAATACATAAATTTTGTGGAAACCTGAAAGCATGATGACTGTAGCTTAATAGCCTAAATTATTCAAATACAGCTATTCTAACAGAATTAAGAACTGATGAGTTAGACTTATTTGTAGGAGACAACCAGATCCCTTTTAAATTATTTTAAACCAATTAAGCAGGGTAACACTTTAAAAATAGTTATGTGCTGATGACTTGACATTTGATATCTGGATGTGCCATCTGAACAAAATCAGATGAGCCCAGTGTTCCTCATATGTAACCTAACAGAATTGCCTTTGGCATCTTACCATTTCCTACCTCTCTGCAATACTACCTTCTTTCAGATCATAATTGTGATATTGAGAACCTCAAAAACCTAAAAGTGGGAGCTAGAGAGGTGGCACAGCAGTTAGGAGCACTGGCTGCTTTTGCAGAGGACCCGGATTCAATTCCCAGCACCCACGTGACAGCTAACAACCATCTGTAACTTCAGTTCCAGAGGATCTGACACCCTTTTTTGACCTCCATGGGCACTGCACAACAGATGCACTTACGTGCAGAGAAAACACTCATAAACATAAAAATATATATTTTTTAAAAACTAAAAGTAACAAGCATAAAAACTGGATATGGAATTATGCAACCAAGTTCATCAAATAATACACATAAAAGGAAATTTAATTTTGGTTGTCCAAGTATATAACACAAGCTCACTAAAAAGAAGCAAGAGAAATTAGATTTTTTCCAGTGAGCAGTGTTCTGCAATAATAGTTGAATTCGCAGGCAATTTAAGATCTGTCCTTAAAATGGACAGACCAAGATTGAAGATTGCAGTCAGAACAGTTTCTCTGGTGAAAGAGCATAAACATTGCAGATTTCTTTCAACTAAGTGTATGTGTGTGTGTGTTACTGGGGATTGAACCCAGAGCCTTGCAAATGCTAGACATGAGCTCAATTGCTGAGCTATATTTTTACTGGGTGTTTTTTTTTTTTTTTTTAAGGCAGGGTCTCCCTAAATTGCCCACACTGGCTTTGAACTCACTCTGTAGCCCAGGCTGGCCTTAAATTGCAGTCTCCTGGCCCCAACCTCCCAAGAAGCTGGGACTCCAGGCCTAAATCACCAGGTTTTGCTAGCTAATATTAAATGCACACCAAATATATGATAGGCATTCTGCTAGGCCCTAAGAGAGTTTATAATGAAATGGAAAGACAGGAGACAGAGAAAACATACTAAGATACAGCAGCAGCAGTCCCCAAGTGTCCTATAGTAAGATCTATCTTTAAAGAATTGCTTTGCCAGGTAATGTATTTCATCAGTTTGGGGATACCTTATATTGTTAAGAATTTTTTTTGGACCACTAGGGTGGGGCAACTGCTAGTTAAACTATGAAACAATACTATATTACCTAGAAGTTATCCAAACTGATGAATTCTGCCAACAAATGCATTAATGATGGAACATTTTCCTAAAAGAATATGCTGCTTTTGTCTTTGGTATACCAAAATGTTGGCATCTGTTTTGTGAGTTGTGGCTAGTGTTTTCTTGATTCAGTGGGTGTCATGGAAAGGTTTTCAGACCACAACCAACTTAGAACTCTTTCTTTACAGGATTGGTTGAATGGAAAGTTGATGGTTTGTGATTGTCATGCCATCGGGAATAACCACCAAGTCTGCACATGTGTGAACTGCCTTCTGATGGCAGCATTGTAAGATGCTGGTGATTGTAAGTCACATCCAATTTTAAATGTTAAAATGGAAAGAAATGTACACGCTAAAGATGGTTAAATATCATGTATTGCTAATTACTATTAAAGTAAATGTTAGGAGAATATGCAGAGAGCTGTGTGGACATGAAGGATGGAACAGCAACCCCTCACATAGTGGTGTCAAAGCAGAGACCAGTAAGATGTGTGAGAGGGTGAGAAGGGCAGGAGAACTGGAGCCTATGTAGAAGAGTGGCAGCAGTGGAAACTGGGCCACTTCCCGAAAGGTTTCATGTGCTCAACTGAGGCATTTTGAATTGTATTCTTTGGGTTATAAAGGAAAAATACAGTAGAGATCATGGAATGACCCTAAGAATCAGAATTTCATTTTAAGAAGATAGTTTCAGCAGTGATTTGGAGGATGGATTAAAATTGGAAGATGGCGGATAAGGATACCGATCGGGCAAGTTCTGCTTGAGGCCATGGAGCATGTAAGAATACTCTGGGCCAGGGGAGATGGCTCAGTGAGTAAAAATGCTTGCTATGCAAGCATGAGAACCTGAGCTCAGAGCCCAACATCAAAAATAATCAGGGAACAGTCACACCTGTCTGTAACCCCAGTGCTGGGGGATGAATCCTGGGAGCTTACTGGCCAGTAAACTGCTGAGATAGTGAGCTTCAGGTTCAGTAAGAGACCTTGTATCAAGGGAATAAGGTAGAGAGTGATGAAGACACAAAATGCCCTCCTCTGGCTTCTGTCTGCATGTGCACGGGCATGTACACATATCACAAACATAAATAAATAATCATGGGAATTGCAAAAGAAACGCTAAGGAGAGAATTGTCAAAAACACTGAGGTAATAGACTAACAATATGGCTCAGCAGGTAAAGGAGTTTGCCATGCAAACCTGACAAGCTGAGCTCAATCCCTACAGCCTACCTAAAGTGGCACTTCCCCCTCTCCCCTCATGATTTGTGTGAATAAAGTCATCTGTGGTACTGGGAAGTGAATACTATCAAGTGCTAGGTGACTAAATTCCTAATAAGAGATATTTCCCTAAAAAACCCAATGATGTTGAACTAGAGAGGTGCTCAGCAGTGAAGAATACTTGCTGTTCTTCCAGAGGACCCAAGTTCAATTCCCAGCACCCACATCAGGCAGCTCACAACTATAACTCCAGCTCCAGAGGTTCTTTCATGCCCTCTATCCTCCTTAAGCACCTCATGCATTTGGTAGACGCATACATATGCATAAATAAAAATAAAACCTTTAAAATAAAAAGACCAATGGTGTTTATTCAGTTTCCTGTTCCAGTGACTACAAAGCCCATATGAGTTTTGCAATAAATAAAAGGTGAGAGGGGAAAGAGATACCTATCTTTGTGAAGTTTACGTTCTAATAGGGAATTAGTAAATATATGATAGGCTCATGCTAAATGCTAAGGTGGAAAAAAAGAAGCAAAATGCAGAGGGGGAAGGTTATAGTTTCACACGTGAGAAACTGGGAACTTATTAAAGAAAATGTTCTTTGAACAGAGACCCAAAAGAAATAAGACAGAGATCTGTGCAGATGTCTAGGGAAAGGCAGATTTTATCCATTTATCTTACTGAAATGCTATGATCCACCCATCCCCCAAAACTTCCAAGGTAATGGCATTAGGAGATGGGCTATGGGAAGGTGGTTATATCACAAGGTAGAACCCTCATGGATGGAATTAGTTGGCTTATAAGGTTCCCAAGGGAGGTCATTCACCCCTTCCTACCATGTGAAGACACAGCTAGAAGTTACCATCTATGAAACAGGCCCTCATCACTTTTACTTCCCAGACTTTACACATGTGAGAAAGTTCTGCTATTTATACACTACCCGGTTCATAGTATCTTGTTCTGGAAGCCCAGGCAAACTAAGACATAAAGTTTTAATAGAACAATTTGTCCGGGACATGTAGCTCAGTGGCAGAGCACTTACTTCAGGTGCTCAAACCCCTGGGTCTGATCCCTGCTTCCACATGGGGAAAAGCTGGCAGTTTTATATACTGATGGCCATTAAAGTTTTATTTACTAGTAAATATTCTTTGTTGATATTTAATCACTAGTCTCATAAGCATTGTTATTAGTAATAAGTATTCTTTGTTGGTATTTATTCTTTAAAGCAGTACTATTTTTAAAGATTTAATGTGTGTCTGTCTGTCTGTCTGTCTGTGCAGGTATGTACTTGTGGAACCCAGAAAAGGGTATTGGATCTCCTAGAGCTGGAGTTACAGGAAGTTGTGAGCTGCCTGATGTGGGTGCTAGGAGCTGAACTCATGTCCTCTGCAAGAACAGCAAGTGGTCTTTATCACTGATCCATCTTTCCATCCTCTTAAGCAGTATTATTGATTAATAATAATTATTTGTGGGGCTGGAGGGATGGCTCAGCAGTTAAGAATGCTGGTTGTTCTTACAGAAGACCTGGGTTTGAATCCCAACACCCACATGGAAGCTAACAACTGTCCGTAACTCCAGTTCCAGGGGATACGACAGCCTCTTCTGTCCTCCGCGGGCATTGTACAACACTGGTGCACTTACCTACATGCAGGCATTACACACATACACATAAAATAAAAATAATAAAAATTTAAAAATAATTATCATTATTATTTGTTAACATGGGCTGTGTCTGTCAGGAAAATGTCAATCATTTATTACATATTACAGAGATAGTTAATCTTATAGTAAACTGGTGCTATTAGATTCTTGGGATTCAGTAATAAATCAGCTAGACCTAATCCCTATGAATCCACAATTAAATTGGAATTACAGGCAGCACATAATATTTTAGTACAGGTATGTTCCCTATGATGTTTGGGACATACAATAGAAACTGCATTATCTAAAGTTCATACTTCATTGTACATCCTGTATTTATTGAACCTGGCAATTCTGTGTCCTCCTCTTAGTTAAGACTTAACAGACTGGAAATGAATTATCAGTAAATATAGTTAGGATATGGTAGACATGCTTTGTAACATACAACCATAAATTTAGAAGTCACTGGGACCCTAAATGAGTGAAGGAAACCTGCCTGCTAATCAAGAACACCCCCAGATCAAGAAATTCTTGGGGCCTGGAGAAATAGTTCAGCCGTTAAGAGCACTGGTTGTTCTTGCAGAGACCCGAGTTCAAATCCCAGCACCCATGGTGACTAACAACCATCCGTAACTCCAGTTCCAGGAATTCTGACACTCTCTTCTCTCCTCCTCAGGTACTTCAGGACACAGGTGCACTGACACACATGCAGGCAATACACTCATATACATAAAATAAAAAGAAATCAAAAAAAGAAGAAAAGAGAGAAAGAAAGAAAGAAAGAAGAAAGAGAGAGAGAGAAAGAAAGAAAGAAAGAAAGAAAGAAAGAAAGAAAGAAAGAAAGAAAGAAAGAAAAAAAAAGAAATTCCTATTGTGTTTGAGTAAGTCTCTGCTTTGGATCTACTTGCTCCACAGTCTCTGTTAGTCTCCTTGCTTTTCCTAGCAAACATGTCAGCCCTAAAATCCACTGCCTTTCCCAAATACAGTCCGGAATAAAAAGTTTTAGCATAATGTAAAAGCGATAATAAAACATACTAGAGGGAGATAAACCAAATCTAAAACTAAAAATATTTGAACTATAGTCATTATAATATACCTTTTTAACTGAGTGCTTTCTTATAGGGGTTGGGGGGGGTTGCACACCTTTAATCCCAGAACTTGGGACGCAGAGGCAGATGGATCTCTGTGAGTTCCAAGCCAGCCAGGGTTACAGGCCAGATAGGCTCACATACATAGGTGAGAGACCCTGTGTCAAAAATAAACAAAACAAAAATCCTGAGTGTTTTTAAGTTGGTCATGGAAAAATGAAACAACATTATTTAAAAATTGCATTACCAACACTATGTATCACTCCTGGTTATTAAAACATTTCAAATGCTTTTTTCCTTTCAAGTAATTACTGAAAACTCTAAAAATCATAATGATATACTAATGTTTGCCATCAAAAAGCTTGTGGCCTAAGAGAGGAAATAAAGAGAATACCAGCAGAGCCAAAAGATACATGCAGACCATTCTCAGAAATTCATTCACCCAGACTAGAGGGAAACAGAGAAAGCAAGAGAACAAAGAGGCAATTCTCTTCAAAACTTTTTAATTTTTGAGATTTCTTTTTTAAATTTTTTTATTAAATTTTGTTACATTTCATACAGAATATCTCAAACAATCTGAATCATCTTTATAGCCCGGTCCCCACCAGCACCCTCCCATAGCCTCTCCCACTGGAACCCATATACTCTGTCCTGGGTGTTAAGGCCCACTGTGTCAAGTCAGTGTCCCCAGACGTTCCCCAGTACAATCCATCCACTTGCAGTTTAGTCAGATTTGAGATTTCTTTTTACACATATGAGTGTATTGCCTGAATGTATGGAATTGCACTCATGTCATGCAGTGCCCACAGAGGTTAGAAGAGGGTGTCAGATCCCTTGGATCTGAAGTTATAGATGGATGTTAGCTGCCATGTGGGTGCTGGGAACCAAACCCGGGTCCTCTGCAAGAGCAGCCAGTGCTCTTAACCCCTGAATCATCTCTCCAGCCCCAACTTGAGATTTATTTATTTATTTATTTATTTATTTATTTATTTATTTATTTATTTATCTTTTTGAGACAGAGTCTCCCTGTAGCCCCAGCTATCCTGGAACTCACTATGTAGACCAGGCTGGCCTCGAACTCACAGAGATTCGCCTGCCTCTGCCTCCCAAGTGCTGGGACTAAAGGGATGTGCCACCGCCTGGCTAACTTCTGAGATTTTCTTAAGCTTATAGGTAGAGATTATTTTGGGCTGGGGATGTTGCTCAGTGGTAGAGCATTTGCCTAATCTGTGAGAGACCCTAAATTCAATCCCCAGATGAACAAAAATTATAAAAGTAGATGTTATTGTCAAAACATAAAAAAGAATAACAGAAGAGAGAAGCTTTAATCCCACTACCCAGTGATAATCACTGATAGAATTTTAGTATATATCCCCTCCTTTATAATTAAAATTGGAGGGGCTTGAGAGATGGCTGTTCTTGCAGAGGACTGGAGCTCAGTTCCCAGGACCTACATAGTGGCTAACAACCATCTGTAATTCCAGTTCTAGGGTATCCAGCCTCTTCTGACCTCCATGGGCACTGAATGCACATGATGGACTGACATGCATGCATATAAAACATTCACATAAAATAAAAAGTCAAAATATTTTAACTGGTATCATATATTCTTTCATATCTTCCTTTTTTCTATTTAATATATTGTGAACATTTTTCATGTCTTTAAATGTTAAACTAATGTTTTAATATTTTATTTGCATATATTAATTATACATAATGATGGGTTTCTTTATGACATTTCCATACATATAATGTATTTTTATCACATTCACCCCCATTACCCTTTGTCCTCCTCCCACTCCCTCTGACCCCTGTCCTTTTCCCAATTAGTCCCTTTCTACTTTCATGTCTAAAATAATTGTTGGTAAGTACATGTTCTTCCATTTGATTGATGTTATCATGATTTAATTTTCTCTTATTCATTTTTTATTTTCAGGGGCTGGGAATATGTCTCAGTTGGTAGACTACTTGACTAGCATGTATAAATCCCTGTATTCAATCCCAGCATGGTGGTACATAAATATAATCCCAACACTGGAGAGGTGAAGCCAGGAGGATTAAACATTCAAGATCATCCTTGGGTACATAGCAAGCTTGAGTTCAATCTACAATACATGAAACACTGTCCCTCCCCCTCAAAAAGATTTTATTTTCAAATGTTCACTTTATAAATAATGATACAGCCCTATATTAAAATCTCTGTAATAATTCCATGGCAGGTGTTCAAATACTAGCTACTGCCCTGAACGTTTGAGATTCATTAGTGAACAAGTTATCCCAAATCCCTGTCTTTATGTGACAGATGAGGGAGACACAAACTGTAAACTATATGTTAGATCAGGTAATGGTGTGTTCCAGAGAAAACACAGCAGGGGCCTGGAGAAATGATGCCATGGGAAGGGGCTTGCCACACAAGTACAAGGATCTCTATTCAGATCCCAGCACCTATGTAAAAGTCATGCATGGTAGCACACCTCTATAACTCCAGAGCTGGAGGGCAGAGACAGGTGGATCCCAGAGGATCACTGGTCAGGAGGTCTACCTGAAACAGTGAGCCCCAGGTTCACTGAGAGATCCTGTCTCAAAAAATAAGGCAGAGAGTGGTAAAGGAAAACATCTAACAATGACTTCTGGCCTCCACATGCACTCAAATGTGCACACCCATGTACATACATGTGCAGACATGAATTCTCTTAGTTAGCTTCAGCTGTCAACTTGACACAGCTTGGAGTTACTCAGTTGGGGGATTGCCTGATCAGACTGACCTGTGGCCATTTCTGTGGGAAATTTTCTTGACTGTTGATTGATGTGGGAGAGCCCAGCCCACCCTCAATGGTATTACTCCTGGGCAGGTAGGCCTGGGTTGTATAACAAAGGTGATTGAGCATGAGCCCCAGTGAGCAAGCCAGTAAGCAGTGTTCCTCTATGGTTTCTGTTTCAAGTTCTTCACTCTGCTGAATCTCCTGCCCTGGCATGCCTTAAGGATCAACTATAACCTGTAAGATGAAATAAATCTTTTGCTCTCCAAGTTACTTTTGGTTATGGTGTTTATCATGGTAAAAGTAATTAATATATGTATGCCCTCAAACACATACCACAACACACTAAAATATGTATGTATATACACATACAAACCAGGGGCTGGAGAGATAACAGCCATTAAGAGCACTCACTGGCTGTTCTTGCAGAGAACCCATGTTCAGTTCCCAGCACTCACACCAGCTAACAATCATCTGTAACTCCAGTTCTAGGGGATCTAAGATCTCCAGACTGCCACAGGCATTGCATGCAAGGGTATACTTACATACATGCAGGCAAAACACTCATACACATAAACTAATATAAATAATTTTTTAAAATTAAAAAGCATGTACTTGCTCCCAGCACCCATATCAGATGGCTTATAACCACCTGTAATGCCAGCTCCAGGGGATCAGACACCCCGTTCTGGCCTCTGGGGACACTGCACTTATATGCATATACCTACACACAAGCACATATACATATACATGATTAAAAATATGAATCTTTTTTAAAAAATACAGCTGGAATGGAGAAGTGAAGTAGAGGCCTGAGGATTATATTTTCAAATAGTATATTTATTGAGAAAGTGATATTTGAGTAATACCCGAAGGCAACGAGCCAAGTAGATGTTGGATGATGACATTCCGGGCAAAGAAAAGCATGTAACAACCCTGAATTTGGAGTGGTGCTGGCATATGAAAGGGACAGTGAAGAGGCCAGAGTGGCTGGAACAAAGTGGGTGAGGAAAGTTCTTACAAGCTGAAGTCGAAAACACAAGTGTAGCTAGCTCATGTCAGACCTTGGTGACAAGTGGAATTGGTCTTCATGCTAAAGAGGAATCCATTGGAGGATCCCGAGCAGAGGCTTGCTGATCATTTTGGCTGCTGGATGTGAGCAGATTGCAGAACAATGCTTAGAAACAGAACAGTCAAGAGGTTGTTGCTTTCATGCAGAGGGAGTGGTGGCTTATGAAAAACTGAGTTAACAGTGAAAGTGGCTTTGGATGTGAGGGATTTGGGTGGGGGGAATCTGGAATGACTTCAAACATGTCTGTCCTGGATAGCTTCAGTTGTCAACTTGTCACACCTGGGTAGAGGGACCCTCAATTGAGGAATTTCTTCCATTGGACTGGCCTGTGGCCATGTCTGTGGGACATTTTCTTGATTGTTGAGTGATGTGGGAGGGTCCATCCCACCATTGGTGGTGCCACCCCTGTACAGGTGGCCTTGTGTTATATAAGAAAGCAGGTTGAGCACAGGCCAGAGGAGCAAGCCAGTAAGCAGTGTTCTTCCATGGTCTGTGGGCTCCAAGTTCCTGCCTTGGCTTCCTTTGATGATGGACTGTGCTGTAAGCCAAACAAACCCTTTCGTCCCCAGGTTGGTTTTGGTCAGTGTTTTTATCACAGCAATAGAAAACAAACTAAGATAATCTCCAATTTGTTCCTTGGAGAAATTTTCTTGAAGGGGAGTTATTAGATGAATTTTAAGGGTTCTTTATATATACAACAAAACTATTCATCTGCAAAATTTTCCATTTATACTTCCACTATTCCCTGTGGAATACAGTCTGTAAGAAGTTTTTGAAAGACTAGACAAGGTGGTGTATGCCTATAGTCACAGCAGCTGGAGAATCACTTCAGAAGAGTGAAAACAACTTGCCTTAAAAAAGAAAAAAAAATTTTTTTGAGCAAAAGTGTTCTAGCCAGAATTTTTTTTAATTTATGTAAAAAAAAATCTATTGTATTTCTTTTTATGTGAATGAGTGTGTGGAATGTATGCCACATGTGTGCAAGTTCCCAAGGAGGCCAGAAGATGGTGTCAGATTCCCTGGAGCTGGGGTTATAGGCAATTGTAAGCTCCCCAACACTAGTGCTGGGAACCAAACCCAGGTCCTCTAGAAGAGCAGAAAGCACTCTTAACCACTGAGCCACCTCTTCAACCCCAAGAATTTTTAAACAGCTTTACAAATTACTTTCATTTGCAAAGAATCATTAGGAAGCTGTAGTTTACTTCCCCTTTGCATGTATGTATTGATATATTTTAAGCAGAAAAAGCAAATACAGATTACCAAGGGCTAGGTGTTTCTCTTTGGAACTGGTATTATAGAAATAGCGTGGATTTATTTGGAGTGGGATATCAAGAGAATTTGATAGATGCAAAGAAGAAGAGAAGAGGAGGAGGAAGAAGAGGAAAAAGGAAGGAAAAGGAAGATGAGGAGGGGGAAGAAGAGGAGGAGGAAGAGGAAGTCTTTATCCAAAATGTGATGGGGAACATTTACCTAAAAGAACATGGTAAGAAAGGAGAATTAAGAAAATTAGCAGAGAGGAAGCTAGAGTAATCAGGAGCCTGATTTGCTAAAGCAAGAAGAACATAGAATTTCAGAAAAAAAAAAGATTATTATTTTTCAAAAGGTACTGAAATATCCAGTACAGTAAAGACTGAACAAAAGCCATGAGATTAAGAAAAACACTGTTGAGTTTTTAAGGGTCTTTATAGTGGAATATAGAGAATGGAATTTTAGTGAACAGTTTTGCTAAGTAGGGGAATCAATCAATTGATTCACTCATAGCTCAAAAATCAAAGATGACCTGAGTGTGCTTTTAGGTAAAGAAAGAACAGGACAACTGGAATTGTTTTCAAAAGGACAGGTCTGGGGATGGAGAGATGGCTCAGTGGTTAAGAACACTGGTTGTTCTTGCAGATCTGTGGGTTCAGATTCCAGCACCCACATGCCACATGGCAGCTAACAACTATCAGTAACTCCAGTCCCAGGGGATCCGATAGCCTCTTCTGACCTCCCCCGGCATTGCACGACATGGGTACACTTACCTACATGCAGGCAATACACACATAAAAAAATTTAAAAGAAAAAAAAAAAAAAAAAAAAAAAAAAAAAAAAGGACAGGTCTCCTGAGTGAAGGAGGCCAGCGCGGATACAACACCAAAACATAGAACAAGGGTCCGTGACCTCTCTGAGACCAGAAATGATGGCAACAGTATAAGCAAGCACCTAGCACAATCTTCCAGCTTATTTGTTCACTTATTTATAAATTTGACAGGGCCACAGAATGCCCAGATAGTTGGTCAAACAGTTCAAGGGTGCTTCTGAGTGAGTTTGATGTGTAAATCTGTCTGAGAAAAGTCAATTGCTCTCTTTAATGCTGGCCAGCCTCAGCCAATCAGTGGAAGATCTGACTGTAACAAAAACAGTAAGAATTCCTCCTGCCTGGCACCTTCAAGCTAGGACATCAGTCATCCTCTGCTTTCAAACAGAAAGAAACGTTGGTTCTTAGGTCTTAAATCTATTGAAACTACACCCTTGACTTTCATGGTTCTCAGACCTTCAGACACAGACTAGAGCTATGCCATCTACTTCCTGCCTGCAAATCTGAGAACTTCTCAGCCAACTCCTTATGTTCATGTGTGTGTATATATATGTCTTGCATTAATTATGTTTCTCTGGAGAACCCTAATATACCCAGTCAGCATAAAGTAAGTGAATAGTGAAGATCAAATGACAGATCCAAGGTTGAGAAGGTGGATGCAAAGGGAATGGCTATCCAAAGTGGCTTTTTTCAGGGAGAGAAAAGCCAAGCTAGGTGAGAAATCCTGCTGGTGACAACCTGGAAATAGTATGAGGATGCAAGCATCCATCGCTCTGGATGAATGGAGAAGCCACCAGTCCAATGGTCAACAGCTAGGAGGTTGAGCAAGCACCCCTGCAGGCATTCAGCTCTCTGCATGTGATGTGATGAGAAGTAACAGACAAAGACCAAATGTTATTGGCCACAAGGAAAGGGGAGGAAAACAAACTCCATTGGGCACTTGTTCTGGGGGCTTCCCTGGTCAAATAATCCAATGAATGATCTAAAGGTCCTTTTTTGAGAAAAAATTAATTATTGAGGATGCTTATTAATGTGGTCAGAGGCTGCAAACAGAATAAACTAGAACTTGGATATGAATCTAGCAACAAAGTCCTAGGCAAATGTGACAGTAGTTGTTTACCCACCATGGGAATAGGGCTGAGAGATCTCCAATCCCTATCAAAACTAAAGGAACTGGGAACCCAAGGCAGACACTGAAGATCAGAGGAAAATGACAGGGAGGTAGTCAAGTATCATTCAAGGCAAGAATTCACTCATAAGAACAGGATGGGAAAGATAGAGGGGGTTGTATCATTTTAATAGCTCTACAGAACTCTAATCCTAAAGAGATGGTGAAGTGTCTATCATTAGCAAAGGCACATAGGAGCCCCCATACATTCACTTAATTTGCCAGATTAGCTGCTTCTCCCCATTCTCTCTCCAATGCATGCCCATGGCATGATGTGCACTCAAAACCACCAAGGTCCCACTAATGTGATGATGTCTGCTCCCACAACTGCTTACACACTCATAGTCACAGTTTCCCCAAACCTGCTTATATAAACTAAACTTGTGCTTGGAATTATGGTAATTACGTAGATATCATGTAAACCAATGAAATGCAGCAAAACTCAAGAGATTGCTGCTGACTTGTCAACAAGACAACTTAAAAGTCAAAAAAGTTAGTAAAAATTCTACACGTATTTTACTGACAAATGGAATACATTGTTTTAGGTTAAAGTAAAAAGGTTAGCATATGTATTTATGTGTGTGTGTGTGTGTGTATGTGTGTGTTGGAATTAGACCTCTCACCATACTAATGTTATGTTCTGCCACTGAAGTATGCCCCTAGCCATGTATCATTTTAAAAAATTTCCCTGTTTTAATCGATTGTTTCCATCCACCACCACCTACAGTGTTGTGTAAGAGAGCTTTTATGATGCCTAGTGTTGTGAAGAGGCTCTTCAGCATTCTTTCTGTAAAAGCACAACCTGTTTAGAAAAGCAGAATTGAAAACTGGAGTCCACATTCTTTTGTGACTCCATTTAAACATTTTCACACAAACTGTCATTACAGAGCACACGTGTCTGCTCAGATTGTTCCTCTAAATCTTAGGGGTACAGTTGCTCTTACATAATAAACTTTATCTAATGGACATTTATAGATCACTGGTGTTCATAAATCACCAGGAATTATGCATCTGCAGACTAGGTCATTTGTTGATGTTGTTTTACTATATTTCAATATGTGCAATATTTTAATAGCCTCTATAAAGAATCTTAGAAATGATCTAGTATATGAGAGGTGAGCTGGTGGAAATGTGACTCAGTGGCAGAGTACTTGCTTAGCATCTGTAAGGCTGTGGGTTCTACTCTGAGAACCAAAAATAAATGAATGAAAAATTTTAAACAGATGAGTAAACTTGACGATTAGATTTAAAGAAAATCTTCCTAATGTTAAAAAAATTATATTGAAATAAAATTAAGGGGCATGTTTATGGTCCTTTGCATTGTATCTTCCCCAGTGTATGTAGCACTTTAAGGATTTCAAAGCAATCAGAAATCATATCATAAGCTGTTCTGATTCCTATGTATCAAATTATTCTCCCTTCTGCTAGCTGGACTACCTCCTGCCAGACACTAATTTAAAGGTCAACATTTTCTTCCAGGTGAATCAATTGAGCATTACATCCATTACTGAACAGGAAACCTGAAGAACAGGGGTTATTTTGATCATGGATGTCAGAGGCAGGCAGTCTGGCCTCCTCTGCCCACTCTGTCCCACAGTGTCATCAGGAGCCTCCAGCCCTCCCTGCTCTCTTGCCAGCCAGTCTCCACCTGGGCTTGTCAGATCATGATTAGCCAGTTAGTATTTAAGTTTGCTTTGGTAGAAGCAATGGGAAGCAAAAAAGAAGCATGGCCATTGAGCTGGCCTTCCCTCAAAGAGGTTTTCTGGGACCTCTAATAATTTCCTCTTAGATCTGCTCTCCAGCTATGTCCTATGGCTACTTCTGTCTCCAAGACAGGCTGGGAAGTGTAGTTTTTGGCTGAAGCAGCTAGTAAGGAAGAAGGAAAGAAAAAGAAGACCAACAAACTGTCTCTCATGGGTGGACTTTGACTTTAGTAAAGAATGAATGTGCCGTGCTTAGACACTGTAGGCACTAGTACTTGAAAAACTGCTATATTGGTTTACTGGATGCTGGGGCTGAGTTCTTGGTCTGGGGCCACCACTGCTTCCTGATCCCTTGCATCCAGAAAGACCCAGTTCCTTCTTGAGGTCCCCAGGAGCACTCTGGGCCTGGTCCCACCCTCGCCTCCCTCTGCTTTCCTGGGCCTGCACGACCTGCCAGCCTCCCTTTGGGTAAGTCAATTGCCCACTGCGCCTTGACTCCCCCAGCCTCATTCACCCTCTCATCTCCCCCACCTGTCTCTCCTCCTAGCCTGGGTCCTGTCCCATTCGTCGTCTTGGCACCTCAGACACGGGGGAACCAACATTGCTTCATGTTCCTTTGCATCTAGACCAACCCAGTTCCCTTTTGGGGTCCCCAGGAGCCCTTGGGGCCTGGTCCCACCCTCACCTCAAACGACCTGAAGAGTAAAAATAAATTGGTTTATCTGGGCCAACTGTATGGCCTTAAACACCCAAAAGGAAAATATAACCAAAGATTAAAGGGGCCAATATAATTTTTTAAGAGTCCATATGTGTAGCTAAAGGCTACATACCAAGCAACAATGCCAGATAGGAGATACCTTCTTTTGAGTTGTTGGCCAGGGTGGCCCAAGGGGACTCTCAGATAGTAACCCAGCATAAAACTGGGAAAATAAACAGCAGACCCCAATCTTATCTAAAGGAATATTGACAACTGATTGCTGCTAGATGAGGAACAGTTGACCTTCCTAAAACAAAGACCTCTAGACAGACTTACTAGATTCACCAGATGGACAAGTAGCAGGGAATGGCTGGGGGTGCCAACAACACAGTGGACAGTAGCGGGGATAACAGAGTAAAAGGGCTCTAGTGGGGGGAGGGAGGCTATGGGAGGGCACCATCTGGGAAGTGGGTGTATAGTTGAATAAGATGGTTTGGGATGTTCTGTGTGATATACACACACAGAAAAAAAAGCAACAAATTTTTAAAAATATTATATTTGAGAAGGAAACATAAAAGTTTATGTCCTGTTAATTAGTAGAGGTGATGAACATTACCATTGAAATCTGCCCAATGACTTTATAGACATACAAAGGCACCAATGGTCTGAGTGCAAATGATTATGACTAGTAATAATCAGATACATACAGATTAGAGACGCATGCACCAACATCTCAATGTTAGTAGTAAAAACAATGAGTCTTTCTATAAGAAACAGTATGTTTTAGAATGAAATGGAGATCTCTTTTGAGGGTTAAAAACTCATTCAATTTTATGTCTTATAGGGCTTATACTGAGTTCAATATTGTATAACTGTATTGATTCAATAGAGAACCTAGAAATTTTATAGCCACTTTTGAAGGAGCTGTGTTATTGCTCTAGAAACTGTTATTGGGCATGTTAAAGCTGTAATGATATGCTTCTTCTTAAAAAAATTAAAAAATAATATTAAAAAATGTAGGGAACAGCATATCTTCAAATGGAGATCTTCTTTAAAGGGTAAAAACTCATTCAATTTTATATCTTACAGGGTCTATACTGAGTTCAATCCTATATAACTGTATTAATTCAACTGTGAACCTAAAAATTTATAGCCACTCTTAAATGGAGATCTTTTTTAAAGGTTAAAAACTCATTCAATTTTATGTCTTACAGGGCTTATACTGAGTTCAATATTGTATCACTGTATTAATTCAACTGTGAACCTAAAAATTTACAGCCACCTTTGAAAGATGTATCCTTGCTCTGGAATGTCTTACTGAATATGTTAAAGCTGTAATGAAATGCTTCTTCTAATCATGTGGTTATTAAATTTAAAAAAATTTAAAAATTCTTCAAAGCATAAAAATTTGCTAGTTAATAATTAGTAGATGTAAGAAACATTACCATTGAAATCTACCTGATGACTTTATATCCATGCTCAGATGCCAAGGAGCTCAGAAAGTAACCTACTGTCACTAGTAATAATCAGATATATAGAGATTAGAAATGCATGTGTAAACATCTTAGTGTCAATTGCACTAAAAATGAATTTTTCTATACTACACTGTGTATTTTAAAAATGAAACTGAGATCTTTTTTAAAGGTTAAAACTTCATTTAATTTTATGTCTTAAAGGGTTTATACTGAGTACAATGTTTTATAACTGTATTAATTCAACTATAAACCTAAAAATTTACAGCCAATCTTGAAAATATGCATCTTAGCCCTAGAAATTGTTAATGAATATGTCAATGCTGTTGTCATGAAATGCTTCTTCTAATTATATGGTTATTAAATAAATAATTGTTTAAAAAACCTGCTAGCTGTTATTTTGTTAGAAAAAAACTGAACAAGTGGTGGTTGCCAGTTGTCTTTTTTTTTACATTTATTTATTTGTTTGTTTGTTTGTTTGTTTATCATTTAATGTGTGTGAGAATGTGTGTGCTTATGTGTGGGCATATGTGCCCAGAAGTCAAAGGGCAACTTGCAGGAGTTGCTTCTCTCCTTCTACTATAGGGGTTCCAGGGAACAAATTCAAGTTGCCAGTCTTAGCAGCATACACTTATGTACCATGCGTCATCTCACCAACCTCAGATTTCTTTTATAGTAATTACTAAAGAAATTTTCATACATATAATAGATTCAATGTCATAATACATAATTTTAGTAGGAAAACAAATTTTTACTAAATTAACATTAGGTATTGAAATATTGGTACAGAACTTTCAAATCTCATTTTATTCAATATTATTATTTGGGTAGCAATGAAAAGGTATTGAAGCAGAAGATGTAATTAAGTTGGTCTTATGCTTGCCTAGCATTCACAAAACCCTGGTTTGGATTCCAAGCACCATATTAAACTGAGCATGGTGTTGCACACCTGTAATCCCAGCATTCAGGAGGAGGAGGCAGAAGCATCTGAAGTTCAAGGTCATCCTCAGCTACACAGTGAATTGGAGGCCAACATAGGGATATAGATTCTGTCTCCAAAATAAGGGATGGGAGAGGAATGTAGTCTCAAAACTTGTAAGCACAAATGGCCTGTTTGTAATTTGGAAAACATTTGTTGTTTTAATTATAATTGAATTATTATGTATTTGATCCTAAGTAAAGTATATTCAGGTTGGTGGCATGTTGAGCAAATAACACTTGTTGAATCAGACATGTATTTGTATTGTTTGTACACTGTTAAGTAAAGACGTTAGCCTTAGAAGAATGTATCTGTGAGGACCCTGGGTTTTTGTGAGTGAGAAGCAATACTAGTTTGTGATAACTGTTACTACTTAGCATGACAATGCCAGATTTTATGAAAGGTCCTAGATTTTATAAAATTAAGGAAAAGAAAAATACAAATTTTATTAGAAAACTAACCATTTGAACCACTTTATGGAAATAAAAAAATAAGCAGAATTTCATGGATGTAGAAGCACCTCTTGGGGGTGCAGAGATGGCACAGTGATTAAGAGCACTTGGTGTTCTTCCAGAAGATCTGAGTGTGGATCCCAGCATCCACACTGGATAGCTAACAACCACCTATGACTCCAGCTCCAGGAGATCCAACTTCCTCTTCTGGCCTCTGTGGGCACCCACACACATTGCATGCACGCACACACACACACACACACATACACAAAATAAATCTTTTTCTCAGAAACCATCTGGCTGGGAATGTGACTCAGTGGAAGAGTGCTGACCTAACACTGAGGCCCGTGGTTTGATCCCTGCATCTAAAAAACAGTAATAAAAAGCACCTAGTGCTGGCATCTGCCTTTTGCATGTGATACAAGTGTGCAGTCAATCTTATGATAAAACAAAAAGCAGAACCCAACCCAATGTCTTTATTCTAGAATTTGATCATAGCAATTACTTTTAAATGAGTACACCAAAAAATAGTTCATATAAAGTATTTGCTAAACGATTATCTTTTAAATGAACTCAATATAAAAAGTGTGTGTGTGCCGGGTGTGGTGGCGCATGCCTTTAATCCCAGCACTCGGGAGGCAGAGGCAGGTGGATCTCTGTGAGTCTGAGGCCAGCCTGGTCTCCATAGTGAATCCAGGCCAGCTGGGACTACAGGGGGACGCTGTCGTGAAAAGACCAAAAAAAAAAAAAAAAAAAGTGTGTGTGTGTGTGTGTGTGTGTGTGTGTGTGTATAAAGCAAACAAATCGAAGTATTGAAAAAGTCTTTCTGCATAGAAATCATTACGCTTAATGCTTTATAAAGACTCCTACCTCTCAACCTGTACTGTAATTCTGATAGTTATCACTCCAACACAAGGAATGGCATGGAAAGGGTGTATTCAGAAGAACCGTGTGTTCCATACAATGGCTGCGGAGCTGTGACTCAAATTTAGATGATTCTAGAGCTATGCTGGTTCTTCTCCTCCAGGCCTCCGAAGCACAAATGGCTGATGAAAATGACTTACTTCTTTATTTCTCATGTAGCAATTTGGGCTTTGATGTTGCTCGTAGGTGCGCTGTAGTTTTCATTTTCAGATCTATGCAATGTAATTTTGGTTGAAGTTTACTTTGCAAAGACAATCTAGTCAATACAAAAGAAATGAATAATTGATTATTTCAGTTTGCAAAGTTCAAACCCAGATTTTTCCCCTTTAATAATAAGGTTTATCTTTTTTCCCTACAATTACCAAAAGCACTTGATTCTATTAGCCAACATATATCATTTGTGTATATATTCAAGTTATCGTTTTTATGTACTATAGTTCCACTAAGAGGTGGCATATGCTTCTCTCTTTTTTCCTAACTTCCTTTCTTTTGAGCTTGTTCTTGTTTGCCCTTGACTTCATTTTACTCCATCACTTATAGTTAAGGTTATATAATATATTATATATATACAGTATATATATAAATTTTTGTGTATGCATGTTTTGCCTGCATGTATGTAAATGCAGAACATGCATGCAATACCCACAGAGGCTAGAACAGTGTGTCAGATCCCCTGGAACTGGAGTTATGGACTGGACTGTTGTTAGTACCATATAGGTGCTGGAAATGGAACTCAGGTCCTCTGCAAGAGAGCTGTTCTTAACCACTGAGCCATCTCTCCAATCCCATAATAAAGGTGTTTTAAGATAACTCTTATCCTTTAAATTGTTTCATTTAATCTGGACATGGTGGTGCACACCTGTAATCCCTGCATTCACGAGGCTAAGACTGAAGGATCCAGAGTTGAAAGCCAGCCTGGACCAGGCTCCAGTGGATGAACTCACACTGAGAAACATCTAGGGATACCATTTTGACTCAATAGGCCGTAATCTATGTGACAGAATGCATGAAGTCCAGTAAGGGGTAGGGGGACAATGGGGTGGGTATAGATAGGGGATAGGGTCTAAATATGATTTAGATGTATGAAATGCAAAAAAAATTAATAAAGTACATATTGTAAAATTTAAGAAAAGAACATGTCATAAATATCTGCACGGATATTTGTTGAATTGGTGGATGGTTAAGTTCATATGCCATATTCCAAAACCCTACTCTGTCCAGTTCATTGATACTTTCATGGACAGAACTCTCATTTTACAGTCATTTTTTTTCATTTGAGCTTTTCCTGAATATTTCATTCTTTGATGTCACTCAACTTCTTCCTTTACTCCATTAAATCTTTTGCAGATTAAAAAAAAATGTAAGTTAAACTGTTCTTCATTTTTCTTCCAAGGCATCCTGTAAGATCCTTTTGTACTTTAAAGAGTACCATTTTCATGTCCATAAAGAATATGAAAGACTCCCATCCTCAGACCTCTTGGGGTAAGTCTATAGCGCAGCTCTCCGCACTTTGACTCCCCAAGCCACATTCACCCTTCCATCTCCCCCGCTGTTCTCTACTCCTAGTTTGGACCCTGCGCCATTCCTAGTCTTGGAGCCCCAGACACCTGGGGAACCAATACTGCTTCCTGATCCTTTTCACCCAGAACAACTCAGTGCCTTTCTTGGGCCCCAGGAGCACCGCTTCTGGACCTGGCCCCACCCTCATGCTGGGTTTAAAAAATAAGCAAGACCACTGGCTAACTCTCCTAGCCTGCACTCCCATCCTCAGACCTCTTGGGGTAAGTCCATAGCTCAGCCCTCTGCACTTTGACTCCCCAAGCCACATTCACCCTTCCATCTCCCCCGCTGTTCTCTACTCCTAGTTTGGGCCCTGCGCCATTCCTAGTCTTGGGGCCCCAGACACCTGGGGAACCAATACTGCTTCCTGATCCTTTTCACCCAGAACAACTCAGGGCCTTTCTTGGGCACCAGGAGCACCGCTTCTGGACCTGGCCCCGCCCTCACCTCTCTCTGCTTCCCAGGACCTGCACCACCAGCTAACTCTCCTAGCCTGCACTCCTATCCTCAGGCCTCTTGGGGTAAGTCTATCCTTGACTCCCCAACCCACATTCGCCCTTCCATCTCCCCCGCTGCTCTCTACTAGATTGGGCCCTGCGCCATTCCTAGTCTTGGGTCCCCAGACACCTGGGGAACCAATACTGCTTCCTGATCTTTTTCACCCATACCAACTTAGTGCCTTCCCTGGGCCCTAGGAGCACTGCTTCTGGACCTGGCCCCACCCTCACCTCCCTTTACTTCCCTGATCCTGTAATACCCGCTAGCCTCTTTCTGGGGCTGACAGCCTCTTTCTGGG
>NW_008360316.1:27990-29196 GCF_000622305.1 Nannospalax galili | reverse complement strand
TTAAAAGCAGTCCTAAGAGGGAAGTTTATAGCTCTAAGTGCCTACATTAAAAAATCAGAAAGAGCCCAAATAAATGACCTAACACTGCAACTCAAGGCACTGGAAAGGCAAGAACAAGTGAAACCCAAACCCAGCAGAAGAGAAGAAATAACAAAAATCAGAGCAGAAATGAATGAAATAGAAACAAAGAAAGAAATGCAAAGAATCAATGAATCTAAGAGCTGGTTCTTTGAAAAGCTAAACAACATAGACACACGCTTAGCCCAGTAAATCAAAAGAAAGAAAGAGCAAATCAAAATCGAAATCAGAGATGAAAGGGGAAACATCACGACAGACACCCAAAAGATCCAGACCATTATAAGGGAATATTTTAAAAACCTATACACTACAAAATTTGAAAATCTAAAAGAAATGGATGGATAGCTAAAATTATGGAAATCACCAAAGTTAAACCAAGAAGAGATCAACAGTTTAAAGAGACCCATAACGTATAAGGAAATTGAAACAGTAATACAAAACCTCCCAACTAAAATAAGCTCAGGACCAGATGGATTTACAGCAGAATTCTATCAGACATTTAAAGGAGATCTGCATCGAATACTACTTCATTTATTCAAAAAAATAGAAATAGAGGGAAAACTTCCAAATTTCTTCTATGAAGCCAGCATCACTCTCATACTAAAGCCTGGTAAAGATACAACCAAAAATAAAACTATAGACCCATAACCTTAATGAACACAGATACAAAAATTCTCAATAAAATACTTGCAAACCACATACAGACACACATCAAAAGGATCATCCACCATGATCAAGTTGGCTTTATTCCAGAAATGTAGGGGATGGTTCAATATACGTAAGTCAATAAACATCATAAATCACATAAATGGGCTCAACGACAAGAACCACATGGTCATCTCAATAGATGCAGAGAAGGCCTTTGACAAAATTCAACATGCTTTTATGTTTAAAGTCCTAGAGACAATTGGACTGGAGGGAACATACCTCAACATAATTAAAGCCATATATAACAAACCCACAGCCAACATCATTCTAAATGGAGAAAAACTGGAAACATTCCCATTGAAATCAGGAACCAGGCAAGGCTGCCCGCTATCCCCTTTTCTCTTTAACATAATACTTGAAACTCTTGCAAGAGCAGCAAGACAAGAGAAGGAAATTAAAGGAGTAATAATTGGAAAAGAA
>NW_008360316.1:25991-26095 GCF_000622305.1 Nannospalax galili | reverse complement strand
CAGAGGTAGGATCATAGGAGCAAGGGTATTAGTAAGGAAGAAAGGGGGGGTTGTGGTGGCACCTTAAGTGGGAAAACCATGATAGAGGGGTGAGACGATACAAT
>NW_008360316.1:5643-24388 GCF_000622305.1 Nannospalax galili | reverse complement strand
ATAAATAAAAGAATTTTTAAAAGATAAAAAAAAAGAATATGAAACCCATTATCTACTCAGATCCAGTGATTTGTTACTTTACACAGATCAGGCTACGCAAACTCCCCAGCAGGAAATCATCGGAAACCCAGTTGCAAGATCTCGCCCTGTCCCTTCACAGAAAAGGCTGGAAAATGCTAGTAAGGCCATTTCTCTTGCTCATCTTTAACCCTCACCCAAGGAAGGGGTAGGCAAAGCATGTGGCATGGGAGAGTCTAAAGATGAAGCAGTAATGCATACTTCCTAGGTAGGTTTCACCTTATTTTACCAGGTATAAAACTATTTCAAAGCAATTTCAATAAATCAAATCCCAAGAAGCTACTAAAACACTTTTGTGAGTTAACTTCCACTTTGATTTGTAACATGTATGTCAAACATTTTGCTATGCCATGGAGTGCATAGTTTTACCTGCCATATCACAGCACTCAAAGGGAAAATCTTTTTAAAAATCTCTACATCATTAAGTGATTCTAATAATAAGAGACCTAAATTTTAAGGCCTTGGGGACATCAAGATAGCTCATATGCTGTGTTATCTAAGCTCTGACAGCATATTGCAGAGCAAATACCTTACAGGCAGTAGAGGACAAGAACAAACCTAATGTTACCGCTTGCTGTTGAGAATTCCTAAGATATAGCATAAAATTATAAAAGATGTTATTTATGACTGATAGGCTGACTTTAATTCCAGCCCTTGGGAGGCAGAAACAGGTAGATATCTGTGAGCTTGAGGTCAGCTTTAGAGAGGGAGTTGTAGGCCAGCCACGACTACACAGTAAGACCCTGTCTCAAAAAGAAGGGGCAGGGGAACTGGTAGGTGGTAGGGAATTTTATTAAGCCAAAACAGGCATGTCTGTTTCAGGATCCATCTTGTAATTGGCTGATTTTTCCTTTATATTTTCCTTTATATTTTTATATCCTTTCCAATACAGTTCACAGTGTTGTTATAACGTTCTTAGGTGAGAAGTCATTTTAAACAGAGTTAATGAATGTCCACATTTCGGCCCTGTAAGATGATTTCATTATGTGGTTGTCTTGGAGATTTGGTTTCAGTTGTACAGTCTACTAAAGGGGACTAGCTTAGCCTAGGCAATACGAAATATAAAAATTCAATTTTATTCTGCCATTTTTAATTATAGTTTCCTTGAGGAAGGCCTGGTAAAGGACAACAGGCATTTGTGTAATGGTCTCAACTTTGAAAGCCAAAAAATAAACAGGGAGAAAAAAATCATGACTTTCAGATGTGTGACTTTGAGAGTTGACTCAGACTGGATTCAAGTTAACCTTTGCACTATGAAAAAAAAAGTTTGCTAGCCACTTGGGCAAACAGTAGAGTTTATATTTCTTTATAATGAACATTAAACTATCCAAAATCTTTTAGCCTTAGAATTGTTTATTCACAAATAATAAACATGAGCATTGCAGACACACCTGAAACAGTGCCTCATATTTATTGCCTATCAGTTATGTTGTTGTTTTTAAAGTTGGAATATTTGTTAAAAGTTATAAATTTTAAAAATTTACAAAAAATTCAGGAAGTAAAATAAGTGGATAGATGGATGCTAGATATATATATATTTGCATTCTTTCTCTCTCTCTCTCTCTCTCTCTCTCTCTCCCTCTTTCTCTCTTTTGCATTCATAATTGTTCCAAAATTTTGTTAGCTCTCACAGGAGACATTTCTCTGGTAAACATCTGGAAATGTCTGCAGGCATTTTGGTTTAAGTGGTGGAGGCGGAAGGCGGTGAGCTGGTACTCAGTGGCAGTCTTTAAGGATATCCAGGTCTGCAGGAATCTTTGTTCTGCATACAGTGAATTATCCTATCCCAGTTAGTGGTGTTTGCACTCTTATGAAACACCAGGCATCCAAATGGTAAACTCAGTGAACTGTTTGTCTTGAATAAGCGCAAAAGCAAGGGAGTGTAGGGGAGTCAGTGTGGGCCCAGTTTCTGGCTGTGTAAGCTGCATGTCTTTTAATAGTCTGAACTCTAATGTTCATGTGTAAAATGGACATGATATACCTGAACATAGAATTTTGTTTATTAAAATAAATTAAGGGAGCTGGAGAGATGGCTCAGTGGTTAAGAACACTGACTGTTCTTGCAGAAGACCCAGGTTCAAATCCCAGTGCCCACATGGCAGCCAACAACTGTCCATAACTCCAGTTCCAGGGGATCCAACAGCCTCTCTGTCCTCCGCGGGCATTGCGTGACACTTACCTACATGCAGGCAATACATGTATACACATAAAATAAAGATAATTTTTTAAAAAATAAAATATGAGACAATGCTTGGCATGTGGTATGCTCTCAGGGTTGGCTATTACAATTACAAGTTCACTCAAGTAGTTCTTTCTATGTTAATGAGTTGTGATAAGAGACTGTACATTTTTTGAAAAAGCTTTTAAATTTAAAAATCTTCAGGCTCGAATCCATTATGCATTAGAACACAGCATCTTGAAGGACAGTAATCATAATGTAGACTGTTCTTAGTGTGTTCTGACGGAGCAATAGGAGAGGGTTAAGGGGTGGGAGGAATACTCCTAGCAGAAGATTTGTGTAGTTGGTAACAGGAGACAGAAGCAGACACCTCACTGGATGCAGTGAAGCAGGGGAGGCCTGCTCAACTATAACCACACAGTGCTAATCATTGCAGATAGATGCAGCCCCAAGCAGTTTGTTGCTGATCTGAGATTAGAAGGAAAAGCTAGATCCATCATCAGGGTGGAGGGCATTTGTGGGAGACCATGGGAGCTGTGAGCTTTGAAGCACACATGGAACATTCTGCATAGTCCTTTGAGACCTGGGAAGGAGGAGACCTCTCACCCTGCAGCTAAACCTTGATTTTGCTGTTTGTACACAGAAGGCCTTGCTTGTGTGCACTCATTTTCACTGTAATGCACATAGCCTGTGAATATGTAGAGAAAAGCCAAGTAAATGTCAATTTTACCCTTTGTAAGTATTTATAAGCACAAAAGTGAACTGTACATTAATTCTAGTTTTATATGTATAAAAGAAAACCTAAACAAAAATGAGGTTACTATCTGTGGGAAAAATAGACCCCTCATCACAGGTGAGGTAAACACTTTCCGTAAGTACAAAGTCGGCAGCTTAAAACAAAAGGCATGGAAATGGTAAAAGAATACAAATCGTCTTTCCAGTATTTGAAATCAAAGTGCCATCAACTGTTCAAATGGTAAATCATAAATAGGTTCAGGTAACTTTGCCGTTCTTAGAAGACCTCCAAAAATAGCTGTATTCTATTACAATACTATGCTAATCATTTTCTTTCAAAGACTCACAAAGTCCCATGTATTGGTGGCAGCCATTGTCTCCTTCCCCTGCCACTCCGGCTCCTTTCCCTACACTCTGACTTTTTGCATTGCTGAAGGTTTCATCCCCCATCATCTTCTCAAGCTCTATATTCTTCCCTCCTACAGCACTCACCTTTCTTTGGAGACACTAAAGTTGTCTTGAGTCTTTGATACTACTACAAATGTTTCTCAAATCTCTGTCTCCATCACTGTTCCCTCCTTTATACTCAAAAGATCGTTCTGATAGTCTACTCTAAAATTCATTTCTTCTCTCCTTACGTCTCACATCCAAAGACCCAAACTAGTTTCAAAACACATGCAAACTCTGACCTCACTACCTCCCTCTGGGTCCTGCATTGCTATGGCAGTCTACTCATTGGTCTCTAGTCTTTCACCTTTACCCCACTTCACAGTCTTGTGAACCCAGCATCCAATGTGATGCTTTAAAGCAAAAGTCACATCACAACAACTCCGCATAAAACTCCCCAATAGGAAGATTCCTTCCTGCTAACTAGCATTCATGGTATTGGAAGATGCTACAAAGGTTGCTGGGGGAAGAAGAGTCATCAGTGATCTAACCCAGATATGGACCCTATGTCCTACAATACTGACCAGTCATCCAAGATATCCCCACAGGTATAGTAGTGGCATGACTATTAGAGGGGAAACCAATCATTTTTTGTGTCCTGCACCATGGAAGAAAACACATACCTGGTACTGTAAATCTGGTCAAAAGCCTGTGACTAGGGAGGTCACAAGATCTATGGGGGAATTTACTACTGATGTTTTAATAAGCAGACATGTAGTCTGTCTTCTAAATATTTTATAGTTATATATGTTTATACCCATAAACTGGTGCAGCTCTCAACCTTATTCAGAGAAGCCTCTTTTGACAGTGGGCAGTGGTCAAATCAGAGACTTGTAACTGGTCAAAGTGATGAGAATAAGGAACTGTTGAGTGCCCAGCCCTAAATGGAACATCTATATCACCCACTGTGAGGCTAGGGAACATCATGAAAAAGGGGATACAAAGACTAAGAGCTGGAGGTTATGGGGGGAGCACTGTGAAATGTGACATCTAGATATGACATAGTCATTTCAATCATAAGCACATAAGCAGCAGTGGCCATCTACACAAGATCTAACCATAAAAAAATGAACAGTCCATCCAAATACCAAAGAATGCATATTCTTCTCAGCACCCTGTGGAACCTTCTTTAAAACAGATCACATTTTAGGACTCAAAGCAAGGCTCAGCAAGTATAGGAAAGTTGAAGTATCTTGTATTCTGTCTGACCACAATGAGATAAAGCTAGAATCAATATCAAGAGAAACTACAGAAAATATACAAACTCACAGAGATTAAACAACACAGCATTGAATGGTGAATGGGTCATTGCAGAAATCAAGAGGGAAATGTAAAAGTTCCTAGAATTAAATGATAATGAAAACACAATATATTCAAATTTGTGGCTTACAATGAAAGTACTCCTAAGAGGGAAGCTTACAGCTCTAAGTGCCTGTATTAAAAAATCAGAGAGGGGGCTGGAGAGAAGGCTCCGTGGTTAAAAGTAGTGGCTGTTCTTTCAAAAGACCCAGGTTCAAATCCCAACATCCACATGGCAGCTAACATCCATAACTCTTGTTCCAGGAGGATCTGACACCCCGTTCAATCTTCTGCAGGCATTGCACAGCATGGGTGCACTTGCACACATGAAGGCCTAATACTCATACACATAAAATAAAAATAAATAAATCAAAAAGTTTTTTAAAAATCAGAGAGATCACAAATAACCTTATGATAGACCTTGAGGCACTGGAGAAACAAGAACAAAATCCCAAAAGCAGTACACAGAAAGAAATAATGAAGATAAGGGCAGAAATTAATGAAAAACAACTTTTAAAAATCAATGGAACAGGGGCTGGAGAGATGGCTCAGTGGTTAAGAACACTGGCTGTTCTTGCAGATGACCTGGATTCAAATCCCAGCACCCACATGGCAGCTAGCAACTATCCATTACTGCAGTTCCAGGGGATCTAACAGCCTCTTCTGCCCTCCAAGGGCATTGCATGACATGGGTGCACTTACCTACATGCAGGCAATACACTCATACACATAAAATAAAAATAATAAATAAAATTTTTTAATTTAAAAAATCAATGGAACAAAAAAGTTGGTTCTCTGAAAAGATAAAATTGAAAAACTCTTACCAAATTAACCAAAGGAAAAAGAGACGACCCAAGTTAATAAAGTTAGAAATGAAAAGGGAGCTATCACAACAGATACTGAGGAAATTCCGAGAATCATGAGGACATCCTTTAAAAACTTATATTCTACCCAATTAGAAAATCTAAAAGAAGTGAATGAGTTTCTAGTTGCATATGACCTACCAAAGGTAGACCAATATGAAGTAAATAAATTAAACATACCTAAAACAACCAATGAGATAGAAGCAATAATTAAAACTCTTACAATTAATGATGGATTCAGCACAGAACTCTACCAGACCTTCAAAGAACTAATACCAATACTACTCAAATTATTCTGTAAAATAGAAATGGAAGGACCATTTCCAAACTCTTTTTAATGAAGCTGGTATTACCCTGATACCAAAACCAGATAAAGATAGGACAAAAAAGGAAACTATAGGACAATCTTCCTGATGAACATAGAAGCATTTTTTTCTGTAGAATGCTTGAAAACTATATTCAAGAACACATCCAAAGGGTCATTCAATGTGATCAAGTTGCATCCAAGGATGCAGGAATGGTCCAACGTACATAAACCAATAAATGTAATAATTCACCACATAAGTAGATTCAAGGACAGAAATCACATGATCATTTCAGTTGATGCACAAAAGGCCTTTGACCTACTACCATGTCTTTTCATCCTTTCATGATTTAAAAAAAGAGAGACTAGAGAAAGAGGGAACATATCCCCAAATAATATAGGCTATCTAAGACAAATTCATAGCCACCATCATGTTAAATGAAGAAAAACTTGAAGCATTCCCACTAAGATCAGGAACAAGACAGTGGGGTCCACTTTCAGCACCCCTGTTCATATAGTGATTAAATTCTCAGCTAGAGCAATAAGAGAAGAGAAGGAATAAAAAGGGATGCAAATAGGAAAGAAGTCAAAGCACTCCTACTTGCAGATGACATGATTCTATACATGAGAAACCTCAAGGACTCCACCAGTAAACTCCTCCAACTGATAAACACTTTCAGCAAAGTAGCAGGTTACAAAATTAACTTACCAAAATCAGTGGCTTTACTGTATACCAAAGACAGACTGAGAAACAGAGAAACACTCTTATTCAGGATTGCCTCAAATCAGAACAAAATAAAAACAAAAATTGGAATAAACCTAAACTAAGGAAGTAAAACACTTATACAATAAAAAATTTAAAACGCTAAAGAAAGAAATTGAAGGAGGCACTAGAAGATGAAGAGACTCCCCATGGACATGAATTAGTAGGATTAATATTGTGAAAATGGTCATCCTACCAAAAATAATCTACAGAGTCAATGCAATCTCAATCAAAATTCCAATGCAATTCTTCACAGAAATTGAAAAAAAAAATCTTTATGCCAGGCATGGTGATGCATGCCTTTATCCCAGTACTCTGGAGGCAGAGGCAGGCAGATCTCTGTGAGTTTGAGGCCAGCCTGGTCTACATAATGAGCTCCAGGCCAGCTGGTGCTACAGGGAGGAGACCCTGTCTCAAAAAGAAAAAAAATCTCCAAATTCATATGGAAGCTCAAAAGACCCCAGACATTCAAAACATTCCTAAATAATAAAAACACTGCTGGAGGTATCACCATCCCTGATCTCAAGTTATGCTACAGAGTCATGGTAGTAAAAGCTGCATGATCCTGTCACAAAAGCAGACATATTATTCAATGAAATAGAATTGAAGACCTAGGTATAAGTGTTCACACCTGCAGCCTCCTGACTTTGACAAAGGTGCCAAAAACACACATTAGAGAAAAGGCAGTATGTCCAACAAATGGTGTTAGGAAAACTGGATACCTACATGTAGAAGAATGAAGCGACTCTTCTCTTTCACCCTGTACACAAACCAATTCCAAATGGATCAACGATCTGAGTGGTAAACCCCAAATTCTGAAACTTCTAGAAGAGTAGGGCATATACTTCAGGATAGAGGCTCAGGTAAGGACTTTCTGAATAGGATTCTGGCCACCTAAAAAATAAGACATAAATCAACAAGTGGGTCTTCATCAAATTAAAAAAAAAAACTTCTGTACTGCAAAAGAAACTGTTAACTGACTGAAGAAACAGTATAAAGAACAGGAAAAAATCTTTGCCAGCTATACATCTGACAGAGGATTAGTATCTAGAATATACAAGGAACTCAAAAAACTAAACACCAAGAAAACAACCCAATTAAAAAGTGGACTATGTAACTGAACAGAGAGTTCTCAGAAGAAGATATACGAATAACTAAGAAATGTTATTGAAAGTGTTCACTGTCCTTAGCCATCAGGGAAATTCAAATTAAAATACTGAGAGTTCATCTTACCCCAGTCAGAATGGCTAACATTAAGGAAACAAAAGACTACAAATTCTGGCAAGGATGTGGGAGACAGGAACCCCTCATGCACTGTTGGTGCAAACTGGTATAGCCATATGGAAATCACTGTGGTGGTTCTTCAGAAAACTAGAAATAGATCTACCATGTGACCTGACTGTACCACTCCTGGGTATTTACCCAAAGGACTCTACTTCCTTCTACCAAGACACATGCTCATCCGTTTTCATAGCTTCTCTATTCACAATAGCTAAGTCACAGAAACAGTTTAGATGTCCATCAACTGATGAATGGATAATATACATGTGGTACCTAGATACAATGGAATTTTAATTAGCTGTGAAGAAAAACGAAATTATGAAATTTGAAGGTAAATGAATGGAACTAGAAAACATTACACTGAGTGAGGTAACCCAGACCCAGAAAGATAAACATCACTAGATATTTAGATATTAGCATCAAATCTTTAGATTTGTGAGTTTAACCTGGAGTACTTGAAGAATGCAAGAAACTAGAAAAGGGCCAGTATGGGGGAGGGGAAAATATCTTAAGGGAGGGGTGATAGTAGAATACAGAGATATGAAGGGGAAAAAAGAAATAATGGGGAGGGAGGTTTAAGTAGGGAGAGAGATAGGGATATGGTAGTTTAATTTCAGTTACCATACACAAGGAATTATTCTCCTCCCAGAAGCCATAAGTTGCCAAATAAAAAGCCCAGTGCCAGGTATGGGATAACTCTCCCCATATTGTTTGTCAATGGTATCCTGGAGGCCCTCAAACAATACAGGCTTTGCCATTGCTCTTGTTTGCCCACTAGAATTTGGTGATAAACCCTATTGCTGAAGACACTACACACATTGGTCACAGGACATGAAGAAATCATGTTGGCACTGGCCAGGAAGCTTCCTCCCTGTTGGCTAACTTTCATAATCCTGGAAGTCCTAATCAGGCTACTGAGAGGAAAATGTCATCAACAGATCAGCTGTGAACTGCAATAATGACCAGTGAAGGTAGGATATGCCCATGGATGCAACACTGGCACAACGTTATATGAGGAACCAATCACTCTGCTTGAATTTAAGTCCTGCTCCACAAGAGGAAGCTCATGCCTGGTATTGTGAATCTGGCCAAGAACTCATGGTTGGGGAGCTCACAGACCCCAAGGGTGAACCTACTGCTATTATTCTGATAAATGGACATAGTGTCAAACTACCTTCTGAATTTGTATCTGTCTACCCATAGATTGGTGGGTACCTATAACCTCTCAGAACTTATCAGAGAAATTTTGTTGTATAGTGGGTGGTGGCTCACGTAGAAACTCACAACTGGTCAAAGTGCTCAACAACAAATGGGACATCTATATCACATTCTCTTTCCAAGGCTCAGGGACCATCACAGAAGACAGGACACAAAGATTGTAAGAGACAGGTAAGGGAAAACCTGAGCAAAACAGTGTCTTCTGGACATGACAGGACCACTGTATGCATGAACTCATAGCAGCTGTGGTTACCTGCATAAGACCTGCCCAAGATCAACTTAGTCAACATTCTAGCATGATATGGGAAGGTGTTCATGAGTCTCTATCCTTAACTGAGGAGCTATGGACAGTTGGTGGCTTCTCTGGGAGAAGGAGAATCAGTTTTCTTCAGGGTTATGGCTCTTGATAGACTGACCATGCTCCAGTATGCTCCTATACCCAGGAGTATGTGGGCAGCAAAACTTGGAGTTGATGGGCGGGGGGGGGGGGGGGGAGAGAGAGAGAGAGAGAGAGAGAGAGAGAGAGAGAGAGAAACTGGAAGTGGACCAGGCTAAAACTCTCAAGCCTGCCTCCAGTGATATACTTCGTCCAGCAAGGCCACACCTCTTAAACCTCCTCAAGCAGCACCACCAACTGGAGCCAAGCATTCAAATATGTGAACCTGAGGGACATTTCTTATTCAAACTAGTATAATATCCCTCAGCTGTTATCTCTATAAGGTAAAAGGAGAGACTAACTTTCTTAGTGAATTGATGTATAGGAAATATACATTCTTATTGTGAAATACATATCAGAGTATAAAAATTGTACTTAACTCCATGAATCTCCTGGAAAGCTTGTAGGGAAATGAAATGAACCATATTATGTTCACTCAAGCTCAGAAATGACTATAGATCTACATGGCTAGATAGTGAAGAGTCAGAGCATAGCCAATCTATGATTGTAAGAATGAGCACACAAAGATGCAAATGTGTAAGGCAGATATATAACAACAACATCAGAAAAAAATCAGGCCAAGATGAAGGTAGCTAAGTAAACTCAATACTCAAGATCCAGAGACTCCATTTGTTTGAGGAGAGTCAAGTAATTCCCAAGCTTTAAGTAAATGAAATGCTCTGGGCAGGATTTTCCTTCAGTAACGATTGAGACTCTGGCAAAGAAAGTACAAGACACATTCCCAGTCCTAAGGACTGAGCTTCTCACATCAGTGCAGGGCCAGTAGTAATAGAATCAGTGCAAAAATCAATGACCATTATGACTACCAGTGTAGATCCAGAAATGTTCTAGAGACAAGGCCACACAGGTAGCAATTACATAAACCTCAACTGATTGGTTTAAAACACTTGGGAGCAGAGAGTCAGTAAGCCTAAAGGGCTTCTCTGGAAGCATCTTGAAAGAATCATGTCATAAAGTTGCCTCCCTTTATCTGTAGAAGTAAAGCTTTCTGTTTGAATAGATTAGCGTCTCTATGAAGAAGTGTGGGACTAGTGTTAAGAGGCTTACTTTGATTACAAAGGTCTCTCCACTCAGTTGCACAGCAGAACTTGCGTAGGAGTCCAAAGCCTAGGAAGACTTATGGCTGAAATTAAATTTTACTATTGATTCCAATAAATGAAAGGAGTCGTTTATTGGTGATAAAATATCTCCAGTTGCTGTACATGGTGGCATATATGCAATCCCCAGCATCTAGAAGGCTAAGGCAAGAGGATAGTGAGTTAGAAGTCAATCTGGGCTACACTGTGAAGTCTTAACGCAAAACAAGAACAGCTATCGTGTTTGAAGTGCTATGCCTGGTCAATGCTTAACTATTTGGGCTATGGTTTGCCAGGAATAAAAGATAATTTTCCAACAGGAAGCAAAATGAACCCTATCATTAGAATAATTTAGTAGAACTTATTAGGGATTGTTCACAGAGTAGGACCCCTCCACCAAAGGCTCCTATATCAAAGGCTTGGTCCTTAGTTTGGCACTATTGGGATGTTGTGGTACCTTAAAGAGGTAGGTCCTAGTGGGGGATGGTGGTCTTTAGGTCAGTGGAGATCTTCCTCTCAAAGAGCAGTATGAGATTCCTGCCTCTTTTTGCTCCATTTTGCTTGCTGGCCGTGAGGTGAGCAGGTGTTTTTTTTTTAATTTTTATGTGTTTATTTATTTTTATGAGTTATGAGTATTTTGTCTGCATGTATGTAAGTGTACCCATGTCCTTCAGTGTCCACAGAGACCTGTAGAGGGTGTGGGATCCTCTGGAACTGGAGTTAAGGATGCCTGTTTAGCCAATACATGGGTGCTGGGAACCGATCCCAAGTCCTCTGTAAGAGCAACGAGTGCTCTTATCCATTAAGCCATCCCTCCAGCCCTAAAGTGAGCCATTTTGCTATTCTACATGCTCTATGGAGATGCAGGGCTTCACCACAGCCTCAAAAGCAATGGGGCCCAGCAATCATGTTTGGGAACCTCTAAAGCTGTGGGCCAAAATAAGCTTTATAAATTGATTATAGCAGATATCTATTATAGTAATAGAAAGCAATAGAAAGCTAACCAATACATATAGGTTAAAGGAAGAGACAGAGGTAGGATGAATTGAGACAGAAGCTGAACTTCTACCTTTCTTGAACCCAAAGAGAAGAGGAAAAAGGAACCTTAAGAAGCCCATAAGAAAAAGCATGAATAGTAGGTCCCCAGAGAGAAATAATGAGTGACCTTTGGAAAAGGAAACGCTCACTCTTTTCTCTCCTTTGAATTCTCTTTAACTAAACTCCTGAAGCCAAAGAGCATGGAACAACCAGGTCAGCACCAGACAGAGCCTGATAGATCAAGGTGCAATGAATCTGGAGAAGCAAGCCAGCACCACAGCAAGATCTCCTCCTTATCCCTTGAGCCAGTCAATCCCCATCTCTGTATCCCAAGACTGATCTTAAATATAGCCATTTCCTAGGTCTGCATACAGTGTTAAAGGTTGCACCCATTACTTTGGAGCCGACTTTCATAACTGAAGCTCACCATTGTAGACTATTTCCCCAAGACCTCAGTTTATCTTCCTAGTCCCTTATCATGAAACCACCCTATCTATACATAGCCTGTCCACTCTCTAAAGTTAACAGTCTGGATTACAACTTCTGATTGTCCCCATTAATGTCTTTGCAAATTATTTCCCTCACTCTCCAAATTCTGTTGGAAAAAATCTACCAACCCCTCAAAGCATGTGCCACAGCCCCCTTCCTTTCAAACACCTTTTGCAAAGTTCTCTGCCTTGCTGGCGTTCTCTCAAACAAAAAATGATCTTTCCCTATGAATCCTTAAAAATGTCTTTTAGCATTGCTATTTTAACCTGTTCTATTGAACATTTGTATTATAAACTTTTTCTAAGCATGACTCATATGACCTTCCTCAGTTTTATGTTTTGCTATAATGTATTTCACAGAAATATTTTTAATTTCCCAACCACTTTAAACTTGATATGATATCTTTTTCCAATTATAAGCCAGACATGATGCTCTACTCTCAGAGCTCAGGAGATTGATAGCAGGAGGATCAGGAGTTCAAGATCAACCTTGACTATATATTGAGTTTGAGACCAACCTTGGCTACATAAAATCTTGTCTCAAAAAGCTCAAATAGACACACAAGAGCTGGCCTGGTATGGGCGTGCATGCCTTTAATCCTAGCACTTGGGAGGCAGAGGCAGGCAGATCTCTGTGAGATCAAGGCCAGCCTCATCTACATTGCTAGTTCCAGGCCAGCTGGGGCTACAGAGAAACCCTGTCTCAAAAAAAAAAAAAACCCCACGAACTGACTGTAACCATAAACTGTGTTCATACATCTTTGGAACATAACCACATCTTCTGTGTAATCTCTTTGGCCAGAAGTGATAACTTCTCGCTGTGAGAGTCCATCCCTTGTTACTGTGGTGAAGGTGAGTATTCAGACCATGTCTCTTTCTTCTGATTTCTTAAGATATCAATTAAGTAAAGTCTCTTGCAGTTAAATATTGTGTGCAGCACATGTTGAAGAAATGAATGAGTAATTGAAAGATTTCTTGATTTAGTTTATTTGTGCCTGCTATAACAAAAAATCAGAGACCAAGTAATTTACAAAGAACAGAAATTTATTTCTCCCATTTCTGAGCTCAAGATCATGCATGAGAGAAACCAACCTCTACCCCCAAACCTTTTTGCTTGCAACATTAACATGTTCATGAGGGATCAGAAGTTCATCCCTGCCTTCCTCCTATCATCCTGGGGGCTGTTTCCAATACGTGAATTTGGGGACTACATCAGGCCACGAAACAGATTATGATTTGGTATAGGCATGCTTTTTAATTCATTGCATATTTTTCTTTTCTAATCCTATCTTTTTTTTAATCCTACCTTTATTGCAATCTCAGCAAAATGCCTTAGGGAAGTCATTTCATCTTCATGAAATTTAGACTCGATGGTCTAAGTGTCAGTTTTCAAACTTTTAAATTGGAACGCTTTTATATCCTTCCATACGCTTACCCCACCCTCACAAAAGAACAAACAAAACAGTGAAAAGCTGGGATTGGGCATATAGCTCAGTAGTAATTTGCCTAACATGCATAAGGTGCTCAATTCAGTCTCCAACACACGCACACAAAGAAAAAAGAAGTTACTCAGATATGCGCTCAAGTCCATCAAGTCCAATTTGTGTTACCCAAATACTCTTGGGTGTGGGTCCTGCTCTAGACCATGATCAATCCACCAGCAGTCATATCCTCAAAGAAAGTTTCCCTCTCCCTCTCCCAGCAGCCATCAATTGCCATCAGCTCTTCAGCTCGGGGTGGAAGTTCATGCCTGCCTCCCTGTCTCCGTGTCAAGATTTTGCCTGGCTTGAGTTTGAGCTGGTCTTGTGCATATTCTCATTGTTAAATGTACAGTAAATGGCATTAAGCATATCTTCATGGCTGTGCAACCACTACCACTATTTGTATCCAGAACTTCAAGTCAAATTCAAACACTCTGTCTATTAAACAGGAACTGGTGTTATTTCCTCTGAAGAGGTGGCTCAGTGGTTAAGAGCGCTGACTGCTCATGCAGAGGACTTGGGTTCAGTTCCTAACACCCAGGTGGTGGCTCACATCTGTCCTTAACTCCAGTTCCAGGGGATCTAACACCCTCTCGTGGCATCCAGCATTGCACACATCAGGTGCACTTATACACATGCAGACAAAACACTCATATACATAAAATAAAAATTAATTTAAAAATTTTAAAAATATTTTATTATTTTTATTTTGTGTATGAGTGTTACGTGTGCATGTAGGTAAGTGCACCCGTGTTGTGCAATGCCTGTAGAGGACCGAAGATCCCCTGGAACTGGAGTTACAGGCGGTTGTTGGCTGTCATGTGGGTGCTGGGATTCAAACCCGGGTCTTCTGCAAGAACAACCAGTGTTCTTAACTGCTGAGCCATCTCACCAGCCCCTAAAAATTTTTTTTAAAAAGAAGACATCCAGTTGACAGGGTGGGGGTGGATTTGAGATGGGGTGGATTTGAGAGGAAATAGGGAAGGGGATGAATATGATCAAAATAGATGGTATGAAATTCTCAAAAAAATAATGCAAATATTATTTTTAATACATTTAAAAATATTTTAAATATTTTATTATTTTTATTTTTATGTGTATGAGTGTATTACCTGCATGTAGGTAAGTGCACCCGTGTCATGCAATGCCCTTGAAGACAGAAGAGGCTGTCAGATCCCCTGGAACTGGAATTACAGACAGCTGGAGGAAACCAGAAGAAGGTGTCAGATCCCTTGGAACTGGAGTTACAGATGGTTGTTAGCTGACCTTGTGGATGCTAGGAACTGAACCCAAGTCTTCTGCAAGAGCAGCCAGTGCTCTGAACTTCTGAGGCATCTGTCACCCCGTATTTTTCTTTTTGGTATTATAGATTGATACCTTTTTGTATTTTTTTTCTTTCTTTTTTTTTGTCTTTTTAAGACAGAATCTCCCTGTAGCTCTAGCTGGCCTGGAACTCACTATGTACACCAGGTTGGACTTAAACTGACAGAGACCCACCTGCTTCTGCCTCCCAAGTGCTGAGATTAAAAGTGTGTGCCACCACATCCAGCATCTTTTTTTCTTTTAAATCTTATTTATTCTCTGATACTTTCACACATGCAAACAAAGTATCTTGATCATATCCACCAGCAACTGCCCCTCCTACTCCCCCAAGGTACCCCCAATATGTCCCCTCTTTTCATGTCCTCTCTCTCTCTCTTTTTTTTTTTTTTTTTTTTGGTAACCTACTGAGTCCAATTTTTGCCTGATGGAATGTTGACTTGATCTAGCTGGCTTGATCTTGTCAGGTCTTGTGCAGGTAACCTAGAGCTTCTATGAGTTCATAAGTGCAACAACCATACCAAGTCCAGAAAACTGCATTTCACAGGACTTCTTCCCATCCTCCAGCTATACATAATTTTTGCCTCCTCTTCCACGATGTTGCCTGAGCCCTGGCCTGGGGCGGGAGTTGGGTGAGGTATTGATATAATGTCCCATTTAGGAGTGAGTACTCACCAATCACTTATTCTCAGCACTTTAACCAGTTGTGAGTCTCTACATTAACTCTTGATCACTGCAGAGAGAAACTTCTCTGACTAAAGGTTAGGGTAGCACTAATCTATGTGCATAAACATAAATATTTAGAAGGCAGTTTGACATGTCCATTTACCAAGACAACTGTAGTAGGTTCCCATCCAGGGCCTATGACCTCCTGAACCATAGATTTTGGCCAGGTATGCTGTAGGGCATGAATTCCTCTCTGTAGATCAGGCTTCAAATGTAATTCACCAGTGGATGGTTACCCCGTATTTCATGCCACTATTGCAGAAGTGTGTTTACACTCTTTTGTTATTATTTTTATTTTATGTGTATGTGTGTATTGCCTGAATGTAGGTAAGTGCACCTGTGTTGTGCAATGCCAGAGGAGGTCAGAAGAGGCTGTCGGATTCCCAGGGACTGGAGTTACGGACAGTTGTTAGCTGCCATGTGGGTGCTGGGATTCAAACCCTGGTCTTCTGCAAGAACACCAGTGTTCTTAACTGCTGAGCCATCTCTCCAGCCCCGTGTTTACACTCTTTACTATCCACATGTTCCTTCCAAAAGAAGAGTGCAGTCATGATTCCAGACAGTGAGATTTAAGGAGAATAACTTAGGAAAAAAATTCACATTTTAAAACACAAAAAGCTGAAAAGATTTATGTTTTGAAATAGATTATAAATTTCTGATTATTCAAATCCAAAAGACTGAAATAATTGAAACTTCAAAAGAAATGGCAGCTGGAGCCTAGAACTAGCTTGTTTCCCTCATCAGCTTTAGTCTGTAGGAGGGCTATGGAAGTACATGTAAATTTTGGAGGAGGCAGAAAAATGCACTTTAAATTTTTAGGCAATTGGTTATTGTCAAGCTGGCATAAATCTTATGTTAATTATTATATATTTGAATTGTTAACAGGCAAAAAAGAGTAGGAAAGTATAGTAAATGTGGTTATAATAGTTTTAAGTACCTGAATTCTTTTATTTTGATTAATAATGTTGACAATGTTGTGTCTTTCTATTATACTAAAAAAAGACAAAAATAGGAGTTAGAGAGATGGCTCAGTAGGTAAGAGCACTGGCTGCTCTTGCAGAGGACCCGGGTTCAATTCCCAGCACCCACGTGATAGATAACAACTTTCCTTAACTTCAGTTACAGGGGATCTGACATCCTTTTCTGACCTCTGTGGGCACTGCATGACACAGGTGCACTAATATGCAGATAATACACTTATACCTATAAAATGAAAATAAAATTTTTAAAAAGACAAAAATAGATTAAATAAATTGTACATTCATTTCTTCATTGTACTCACAAACTTGGGGAACATCTTGTTTGCAAATGATTAATCCCTTTTGACTTGTACTAGGGTGAAGAGATCTAGATCAGGGTGTGGATACATGGGAAAACCAGAAAAAGGGTAATCAAGTCTCTGATTCAGGCAATAGTGAACCTGGGGAGATAGACTCAGTGTGTGAATCAGATTCCAAAGCTTAGGCTGAGTCTAAGAGTCAGATTATAGGGAAGTGGTCACCAGAGGGAACATAGAAACTGATATGCAGAGTAGAAACTGCTGCAGAGCCTTAGGTCTGGTTAGCAGCCGCCTTGAAAGCTGTTTATGACACCAATGATGGATGTTCCTTCAGATTTTGATCACATATTTGAGGCCTGAATAACAAAAGTTCTAGAACTATGCCAAGAGATCTGTCTCACTAGAAAGATCTGGAAAATGATATCAAAACCTTTATATTTAGCCAGGCACGGTGGGACACACCTTTAATCTCAGCACTCAGGAGGCAGAGGCTGGCAGATCTCTGTAAATTTGGGTTCAGCCTATTCTATATAATGAGTTCCTGGCCATCCAGACCTATGTTGTAAGACCCTGTCTCAAAAAAGCAAGCAAACAAAATGAAAAAAAAAAAAAGAAGTCTTATTGTTGAAGATACTCTATACTTCAGTCATAGAACCTGGAGAAATCAAGCTGTTACTGACCTCAAAATTTCATCTCAAGTACTGGCTAGGTTTCATAGTGCTGAAAGGTACTATGTATGATACTAGAAGAGAAAGTAATCCTCTATCTTACCCAGCTGTGAACCCTATGAGCTACAATAACAACTGGTCTGATAAGAAATCCCCACTGGTACAATAGTGGCATGAATGTCATGGGAGTAACCAACCACTTTCTGCTTGGATTTAAGGCATGCTCCCAGCATCATTATTAGGGCCAAGGACTTATGGCTAAATAGGTTGCAGATCCTAGAGGAGATCTTAGTACTATTATTCTGCTAAATGGACTCCTAACTATCAATATACACATAGACAGGGGCATTGCAACCCTCATCAGAGAAGCTTCTTTTTGCAGTAGATGATGATTACTACAAAGACCCATAACTGGTCAATGTGCAGAAAGTAAGAGACTGTAGAGTGTTTGGTCCTAAATAGGACATCTATATCACACCCTTCCCCTGGCTCAAAGACCATCAGGGAAGAGGAGGCAGAAAGATTATAAGAGCCAGAGGTGGGTGGACGACTAAAACAAAACAGTGTTGCCTGAATACAACAGGGCAACTGCACATATGAACTCACAGCAGTGGTGACAGCATGAACAAGACCTTTTCAAACTCAAGCCAGACAAAATTCAAGCATGTACATGGGCATGAATCCACCCCCAGCAAAGGAGCAATTGGCACTTGATAGCTCCTGGAAGAGGGGGAGTCAGTTTTCTTTAAGGGTGTAGCCCCTGGTAGGTCAGCCATGCTCCAGGGAATAGTTCCACACTGAAGAGTGAATGAGTAGCACAGATTGGACTGACCTTTTCAAACTCAAGCCAGACAAAATTCAAGCATGTACATGGGCATGAATCCACCCCCAGCAAAGGAGCAATTGGCACTTGATAGCTCCTGGAAGAGGGGGAGTCAGTTTTCTTTAAGGGTGTAGCCCCTGGTAGGTCAGCCATGCTCCAGGGAATAGTTCCACACTGAAGAGTGAATGAGTAGCACAGATTGGACTTGATGGTTTTTCAAAA
>NW_008360316.1:2458-5314 GCF_000622305.1 Nannospalax galili | reverse complement strand
TAAAAGTTAACTATGAGTCTAATTTTTTTTTCATTTTTACAAAAACTTTATTGAGAATTTCATATATGTGTATAAGGTGTTTTGATCAAACCCATGCACACACCCTCCCCTCCAACATTCCCCCCTCTGAAGAGGTAAACCTAAAATCTTTTAAGGATTAGATACAAATTCCCAAATACTTTTGACATTTTTGGCCTTTGGGACAGAGTATGTTGCTAACAGGCCAAAGGACATTTTGACTTTTAGCCAAGAAACTGGATACATTTCTTTGGTTTTTTTTTTTTTTACCCTAACTGCCTAGCCAATACCTACCTCCTATTCTTATCACACTATCCTCTGAAGGGGTTACCCAAATTGCCAATAGTGAATAGGGACGATGACCACTCTGGCTTCTTCCATGCTGAACAGGGATGCAGGATGAGGCAACTGGAGTACCTCTTCAGTGGGCCTATCCAAAAGACTCTGAAATTGCATAACTCTTGTCTCTAAGGGGAGAAGAAAGTCCTTGAATCATGAATAGGAGATGTGAAGGAGAGGTAAAGGCAAGAGTAATTATCATTACAAGTTATAGACAGGGAACTAGAAAAAAGAACAGGGCAATTTTCAAATGTTCATATGAAAGTCCATCAGTGTTTCTTGACAAGGGCTTCTAAAAGCATCCCTCTATTGGGTTCTTCCTCATTTTTCTTTTGTCTTCCAAGGCTGGACTAGTTGGCTGAGAAGAGTGGCTGGATACTCAGGTGAGGGTCCAGTGACCCTGCTTGGCACTCCTTTAATGAATGAGCTCAACCATCAACAAGCACAATTGTGACTATGTTCAGTGATCAGGCTCAGCCGAAGACTTAATGATGGTAGTTATTTCATGCAGAGGGAATGCTGTATAGCATCATCTTATTAAGAACAGTCAGTGTTCTTAACCACTGAGCCATCTCTCCAGCCCCAGGAACAAGTTTTAAGAGATAACTGGGGGACTGGAGATGCATCTCAGTGGTAAGGCACTTGCCTACCATGCGTAAGGCCTTGGAGAAAGGAAAAAGAGGACTGCTTATGTTGAGAATCATTATTCAAGAATAACATATGGATGCATGGGGCGCCTTAAGGTGGATCAGAGTTCCTGGAGTTCCTTGCTCAAATGCAAGGAGGCTACTCCAGCTTGGGGAAACTGTAGACAGCATTCAGAGACCAAGGTTGAGTTCCACCTCTTGATGGATCTCTCTGAGTCTCTCTTTCCCCACATGTGAAATTAGAATGAAGCTGAAGATCTTCTACACGCAAGCTGATCAATACACTTGAAAGCTCTGGGGACACTAGAATGCCCCTGGGCCACCCCTCTTTTCCCATATCTCCACCATGATGCATATATAGTTGGTTTCCTGTGGCCCCATTTGTGTGTATGGTCCTCAGGTACATTGGTCATTTTTCTGTCACTGTAACAAATCTCTGAGATAATTAAATTATGAGAAGAAATGTTTCATTTTCGCTCACAGTTTCAGAGACTTCAGTTCATGATCATTTTGCCTGTTGCTTTGAACATGTAGTGAGGCAGCACGTCACAGTGAGAACACATGGCAGAAGAGAGTCTGTGTCATAAGCCAGGGAGCAAAAATAGAAGAAAAAGAATCCCCTTGGAAGATATGTCTGCAATAACTTGCGAATCTCCCGCCAGGTCCTACCTCTTAAAAGATCCAACACTTACAGCTGGGCACAGTGGGATACACCTTTAGAAGATTATAGAGTCAAAGCCTGGCCTCTGGTAACCATCACAAGCCAGGCTCAGCCACCCATACCCAATACACCAATTTAAAAGGGGGTCTAGTTACCCTCCGAGGTCCATCTTTAGGGGTCTTGATATGAGGTTTATGCTTAAATAGATGTTGGGTGTCCTAGTTTGCTTTCCTGTTGCTGTGATAAACACCATGATCAAAAACAACTTGGAGAGAAAATGGTTTATTTGGCTTACAGCTTGTGGCTCATCATCCAGGCAGGCACTAAAGACAGGAACCTGGAGGCAGGAATTAAAACAGAGACCATGGAGGAATGCTGCTTACTGGCTTGCTTCCCCTGGTTTGCTCAGCTACATTTCTTATACAACCCCGAATGGCACCCCCCCTACACACACACTATAGGTTGGTCCCTCCTACATCAATTAACAATTAAGAAAATGCCCCACAGAGGTGGTCACAGGCCATGATCTGATGGAGGAAATTCCTCAACTGCAATTTCATCTTCCCAGGTATATGCCTAGGTTTGTGTCAAATTGACAAAAACTCACCTGCACAGAGGACAAGAGTTATGCATATATAAGCAGTCCTGTCTAAGTGCGGTCCTACTCATCGCTGAATCATCATTGTCTGGGCGTAGTCTCTTCTGTAAGGTTTTCTGACAAGGTTGTCAGAATTGTCTTTTCCTTAGAGAGGAGTTCCTCTTCAGGATGGTATTACATTTCATCCTTTTCTTTCTCCCAGCATGAGATTCCTCTGCAAGTTTCAACTTCTTAGAGGCCCCCATTTTAATAGTCTGATAGCTAAAGGAAGGGATTCCTGCTAGGGGGATTATGGTACAACTCAGGAAGAGCCAGAGGGAAGAAATGCACAGAGCAAAGAATTAGGGGGTGGCATAGAGCTTCCACACTCTCTTGGGACAAGCTACCCTCCAGTGTTCATTCACTACCCAGAAGCTCTCCCAACCTACGTTTTAAAGTTTTAAAGGAGACTTCATTCCATAGGCATGACTGATTAAGTCACTGACCTAATGGCTAGTAACTCAAACTTTAGCCCTTTTCCCTGTCATGGAGGTCCAGAGGTTGAGCTGAAAGTTCCAACCCTCTACCACATGGTTGCCCCCCCCACCCCCGCA
>NW_008360316.1:1690-2299 GCF_000622305.1 Nannospalax galili | reverse complement strand
CACAATTAAAAAATTTAGAATAAAGAGTATGGATGACAGTTGTGCAGTAGGCGTAGGACAATATTCCCCTTTTTTTATTTTTTGAAAGTATTGTTTTACGAGTTGATTAGCACGTTCCACAATGGCTTGTCCTTGGGGGTTATAAGGTATGCCAGTGGAGTGAGTGATTTTATAATAAGCACAAAATGTGGCAAATTTAGAACTTGTATATGCAGGACCATTATCAGTTTTTATATGAGTAGGGCAGCCCATGTAAGCAAAGGCTGCAAGACAATGTTGTTGAACATGAATCGTGCGTTCTCCTGCATGCAAGGAGGCAAAAATTACTCCTGAATAGGTATCTATAGAAACATGTAGAAACTTCTGGGATCCTGCAGAAGGAAGATGAGTGACATCCATTTGCCATATATGGTTCGGTTTTAATCCTCGAGGGTTGGATAAAAATCTGAGCTAAATAAACACTATCAGTATAAAGATTAAGAGGCTCATCGGGAAAGGTTTGTAAGGCCATTATACCTGCAATAATCTCAGCTGTCTGTGCGGAGATGGCTCCTACAGTTTGAGTTAAAACATGGCCATCATTGATTAAGACAGCATTACCCTTCAGAC
>NW_008360316.1:0-1023 GCF_000622305.1 Nannospalax galili | reverse complement strand
AATGTCATCCATATAATGTACAATATACATATCAGGGAATTTTCTTCTAACAGGGTCCAGGGCTACAGCAACATAGGATTGGCAGATAGTTGGACTATTAGCCATGCCCTGGGGGAGGACCACCCATTGAAATCTTAAGGCAGGTTCCATGAAATTAATAGAAGGAATGCTAAAGGCAAATCGACAATGGTCATTCGGATGTAATGGAATAGTAAAGAAGCAATCTTTTAGATCTATTACTATGAGATGTCAATTTTTAGGAATCCTGACTGGAGAGGGCAAACCCTGCTGTAATGGACCCATTGGCTGCATAGTGGCATTAATGGCTCTCAGGTCTTGTAATAATCTCCATTTTCCTGACTTCTTTTTTATAACAAATATAGGTGTGTTCCATGGGGAGGTGGAAGGAACAACATGTCCAGCAAGCTCCTGTTCCTCCACTAGGGCATGTGCTGCCTGCAATTTTTCTTTGGTTAAGGGCCACTGTTCAGCCCAAACAGGATCATTAGATTTCCATTGGATGGGAATAGCTGCAGGCGGAGGACCCCTATTTAAAAAGGCCCAAATCTGATCGATTTCCAGGATATCTAACAATCTGTTCCTCTGGAGATACAGGGTCAGCTCTCCCCTGTTCATTTATTCCAAGTCCACGACTTTTACTCCAACCAAGATTTCTCATTATCTTATATTCTGGGTTGTTTTCCTTTTTAGCCTGACTTTGTGTGGTAAGAACTACTCCCATTTCATTTAATCAATCCCTGCCCCATAAATTTACAGGGAGTCCCTGTAAAACATAGGGTTGAAAGTATCCTCCCATTTTAAAATTTTAAGGCTTGACTACTATCCTCAGGCCTCTTGGGGTAAGTCTATAGTGCAGCTCTCCGCGCTAGGACTCCCTAAGCCTCATTCACCCTTCCATCGCCCCCCCTTGCCATTCTATACTCCTAGTTTGGGCCCTGTGCCATTAATAGACTTGGGGCCCCAGACACCTGGGGAAACAATACTGCTTCCTGACCCTTCTCA
>NW_008360315.1:5325811-5340849 GCF_000622305.1 Nannospalax galili | reverse complement strand
AAAGACTTCTAGATAGGCTGATTAGAGTCACCAGATGGACAAATAGAGGGGAACGGCTAGGGGTGCTGACAACACAGTGGATAGTAGGTGGGATAACAGAGTATAAGGGCTCTAGTTGGGGGAGGGAGGCTATGGGAGGGTGCCATCTGGGATGTGGCTTGGGATGTTCTGTGTGATATATAGAAACACAAAAAAATCAACAAAGTATAAAAATGTGTTATATTTGAGGATGAAGCATAAAAAATATTTTATGTTTTTTGAAGTTCTCACAAATGGAATCATTTCCCTAATTTGTTTTGGGATATGTTTGTCATTTGTATATAGGGAGGTTAGTGATTTTTGTGTGTTAATTTTGTATTCTGCTGCTGGCTGAATGTGTTTATCAGGAGCTCTAGGAGTTTTATTGTGGAGTCTTTAGGGTTATTTGTATACAGACTCATATCATCTGAAAATAAGAATACTTTGACCTTTTCCTTTCCTAGGCGTTTCCTGCACCACTTCTCTTGTCTTATGCTCTAGCTAAGACTTCAAGCACCATATTGAACAGGAATGGAGATAGCGGGCATCCTTGTCTCAATCCCGATTTTAGTGGAAATGCTTTGAGTTTTTCTCCATTTAGCATGATATTGATTGTGGGTTTGTTGTATATTGCCTTTATTATGTTGTGATGTGTCCTCTGTGTCCTAAATACTCCAGGACTTTTATCATGGAGGAATGTTGGATTTTGCTAAAGATCTTGTCTACATCTAATGAGATGATAAAGTGCTTTCTCTCCTTAAATCTGTTTTTGTGGTAGATTGCATGTGTGATTTACATATGTTGAACCATTCTAGAGAAGGGAAGCCAACTCAGGGAAGAATTAGAATCTCTCTGGATTCTGAGCTGTGTAAGCTTGGGGTAGGGATTAAAGTAGGTAAAGTAAAATAGTTGTTCTTGCCCTTTTCAGTGTGACTGATCTTGACTTTGTGCTTGTCTAAGGTGCTTCAAACTCTTAAGTGTATTCTAAGCTATTACCATTGCTAAGTCTGTTTCTGTGGGAAAATAAGGGGTAGGACTTATCCTGTCTTCTTGCTGGCAACATTCCTACAGATGTCAGTAATAGGGTTCTCCAAAGCCTCAGCTGGGCAGAGTCATCTACTTACAAATCTGATCATGTGGTTGGTTGTTGATTGTCCTCAGTTCTGTACTGATTATGGACAGAGAATATCAGTTGACATCAGGCTGCCTTCCAGAGACCTAATGTTACTGTTTGGGCATGGAGATTCCTGCAAAGAGTCATGTATTCAAGGCTGAATCTCTGATGTATTAAATGTTGAGGAAGGGCAGTCTTGAGAAGATTGACTCATGAGAGCACTAGTTTCATGAATAGATTAATCCATTGATGATTTCATATCTGAATGGACCATAGGAAGTCTGAATGGACTATAAGAAGTGGCGTCTAGTTAGAAGAAGTAAGTCACTGAGGTGTGTGTCCTTAAAGGGTATGGCAATGTGGTGCCACATTGTGGCAATGCCTAACAAAACAGCCTGACTCTTAGCATCCATTAAAATCAAGAGTGGGCCCAAGCCATTCTACAAAGAAGTACTTGCTTCTTTGGATTTCTTTTGGAGCTGTGCTCTCAAACAAAGACCTTGATCTCACTCTGTTGAAACAGTACATCCAGGATGATATAGGAAGGAATGAGGAACCGATCTTATCAAAGGATTTTCCCTATCTGATCACAACTGACCCAGAACAGCACACACAACCACAAACTAATGTTATTAATCTATTCCCACTTGTTGTTTACAAAATAATAATCTGTTTCCAAAGAATATTTGAAGCTTTCAATGCTTAATATTTTCATAACATACTCACACAACAGTATTCTGGGTTGGGGTGAAGGAAGGATCATGAGGCAGTAAAACTACATGTTTAGGTTACAAGAGGAGCCCAAGGTCTAGTTAGCTTGTTTACATTGTAAACAAGTTGAAAGAATGTTAAATGATCTCAAAATATAAGATTGATTTTGGCTACAAGCTAGATAGAAATCATTCCTACAAAAGGGTATTTTGGGGGCCCTGGTCCTTCTCTCTCTTTCTGCTTCTTGGTCATCATGCCATGAGCACCTTTCATTTACCACACCGTTCCACCATCAGACTGCTGCCTTGCCACAAACCCAAAACAATGGAGGAAGATGAGCTAGTACCACATCCCTGAAATGGAGAGTCACATATATAACTTTTTTCTTTTAAGTTGCAATCTCAGGTATTTCGTTATAGTGAAAGCTGTTTACAGCAGCTCAGTTCCTTGCATTATGGACTGCTGTACAACATGGTTACTAACTTCTTTAGGTTAAGTGATATGAGGAGAGAGAGAGAGAGAGAGAGAGAGAGAGAGAGAGAGAGAGAGAGAGACTGGTAGTTGCAGTCTTTGTGTAACAGCTTCGGGTGATGCATCCCATCATTTCCTCTGGTTTTGTTTTTGCAGTGCTGGGGATCAAACCCAGTGCATCATTCATGCCAGGCAGGTACTTTGCCACTGAGTGACACCCCCCTGCTCAAATTCCATAATTTCTTCTGTGTTATGGTCATTTGAGTGAGTTTCTAAGTTGTGCCTATATTCTGGTAGAAGGAAATTAGACTCTATCTCTTGAAAGGAGGTCTACAAAGAATTTGTAGCAATCACTGCACTGAATTATGGTATTTCTTCTCAACACAGTGTTTGATAATGTCACATTAGTAATTTGAGATCAGTCAGGGTGGGAATATTCACATCATGTAAATCAGAAAGAACTCTGAATCATGCCTTTCCCCATTTACTAACACACCTGGATGGATATAGAGCTTTGTGTTCTCAGAATTTGGGGGGCGGGGATAGGTAAACTTTAGACAGGACTTTGGAAGAAGAAAATAAAGGTTACATATATAGAAAGAGCTAGTTTCTGAATTTGATGAGAAGCTGAAAGTAGAGGTTGTGGGAGTTTAAATATGCCAATACAAATGCCCAGAAGTGACATGGGAAAAAAAACAGCTGTCTCTTTATCTCAATTTATTTTTTCATATACGTGCATGCAATTTAAAATAGGGTCTGCATATTGAATTTAACTGCGCATACAAACACATTAAAGACTTGGCATGCAAGGTTTTTTAATTCCACAGTCAAGATGGGTGAGAGCACATTTGACTATGATGTCACAAATGAGAACTGTATGCTCCAGTAAAACTGGTGTAGCTGGCCTACATGCAAAATAGCCCAGAATTGCAAAGATGATCAAATATTAGTTCCTTTGAACTGATGCCTTAGTGTGTTTGTGGTGTGCCTGATAATACATAAAGAACACTGCCATCCATCAGGTTTGTGGGAAATTATTTCAAAAAGAAAACTTTTAGAACCATAGCATTTTGGATTTGAAACAGACCTCAGAATATTATTATTATTTCTCAGAGCATGTCTGCCAGTCAATCAAACATCAAAACTAGAAACAATTGCCTGCCTGCTCATATGTCTCTCTCCCTTTCTCTCTTTTTTCTCTTCCTTTTGTTTACTTTTGAGACAGGGTCTCATGTAATCCAAATTGGTTTCAAAATCACTGTGTAGTGGAGTCTGGTTTTAAGCTCCTGATTCTCCTGCCTTCATTCCTAAGTGCTGAGGCTACAGGTATGTACCACCATATCTGGTTAGTTTTCTTGTTAAAACCCCAAATATTTTGTTTTATTCAAAATTGTTTTATTTTTATTTTATGTGATTGTGTTGCCTGAATGTATATAACCGCACAGTGCATGCAATACCCATGGAGACCAGAAGAGGATGTCAGATCCCCTGGAACTGGAGTTATGGAAAGTTGTGAGCCACCATGTGGGTACTGGGAACTGAACCTGGGTCTTCTGGAAGAGCAGTCAGTGCTGCTTAACCATCGAGTCTTCTTTTCATTTCTAAAACCCCAAACCAAAAATCTTATTAATGCTTGCTATATTGTAGAGGCTTGAAAACATGCCTCAGTTGCACTCAAAGATTAGAGAATGGACAATCTAACCCAAACTTTTTTTCTAGATTAGGGCCACAAACATCTAAGAAGCAAAAAAGATCCCTTCAAGTAAGACCCCATAACTAGCGTAGTCCTATCTGCTTTCTAAAAAGTGACAAAACAAACAAAAACAAAAGAAACTCCATAGCCCATAAAGGCGACGTTTTGGAGGAATAAAAAATATAACCAACACCCCTTTAAAGAAAAGTCAGCCAAGGAACAGCAAAGGACAGTAATGAAAGGATGCAGTTTATGTTTGTAGTAACCAGTCAATATGCCCCACCTAGCCACAAATTAATGTGGTTACTTTAAATTGTTAACATGAACATCTTAACCCTGTACTTTTGACGTTATTGGTTTTAGCTATTCTATTTCCTTCTCTCTAGGTTTCCAAGGTTGCTCTTTGGGGAATGATTTTAGAAATGTAATTATAATTCTGGTTTCAAACTTCTGAACAGAGTACTCAAACACAGGCTGGTCACAGCGGAAACAACACAGTTTTTTAAAGCTCTGTCTACTTTAACAAGGAATTTGGTGATATCCAAATCAGTTCAACTAAGTGGTATGTTTATAGTTTATAAATTGGTAGCTTCTCCCCCCCCCAAAAAAATACCCCAAAGAACATCTGTGTTTGCTAGTTGAAGTGACACACATCTATAACCTACACTTAGGAGGCTGCAGGCAAGAGAGTCAGGAGTTCAAGGCCAGCTTCAGATATGTATAGAGTTTGAGGCCAACCTGGGCTTCATGAGACCCTGTCTCAAGAAAACAACAACAACAACAACAACAGCAGCAGCAGCAACAACAACAACAACAACAATCTGTGCTGCTCTGGGAGATGTAGACGGGTGTTTGAAGCTTGTCTCCCCACTTTCACCTTGGTAACCATTTCTGTGTATTCATTTATCTATTCATTTATTTACTGGAGAGAGAGTCTCACTATGTAGCCCAGGTTGACCTTGATCTTTGGCATCTTACTGCCTCAGTGTCCTAAATGCTGGGACTACAGGTATAAATTACCACGCCTGACTTGTGCTTCTTTTTTTTTAAAAAAAATATTAATTTTATTTTGTGTGTGAGTGCATTATCTGCATGTATGTAAGTCTACCTGTGTTGTGCAAGGGGAACTGAGGTTGTAGATGGTTGCTAGCCTTCATGTGGGTTCTGGGATTCGAACCCAGGTCTTCTGAGCCAGTGCTCAGTGCTCTTAACTGCTGAGCCATCTCTTCAGCCCTCTGGTTTTTTTTTTTGTGTGTTTGTTTGTTTGTCTTTTTGAGATAGGGTCTCCCTGTAGCCCCAGCTGGCCTGGAGCTGATTTTGTAGCTGACATACTGTCTCTCTGTGTGTGTGTGTGTGTGTGTGTGTGTGTGTGTGTGTTATATGCTATTATATACCTGTGTGAGTGTGCACACTTGGGCTGTACATGTGCTGAGGCCAGAGGTCAGCCTTGGGTATCCTCCCGTAATGGTTTACATCTTCTATTTTGAAGCAGGGTCTCTTTTGAACCTGAAGCTCACCGACTAGCTGTTGAGTAAGCCCAGGGAATCTACCTGTCTCCAGCTCCCCAGCATTGGGATTACAGACCCATTCCATCCCTGGGGTTTTAATGTTTGCTGGGGATCCAAACTCAGGCCCTTATGTTTGTGCAGCAAGTGCTTTACCCACCAAGTCATCTTCCTAACAGCCCCTTAACAGTTTTTGAACCATAATATTTACTTTATGACTGCCTATTGAAATCCAGAAGATGCACTGGACACTACAACTACTGCCCTTTTGATTTTAGAATTGTTCCTTCATACAGTCCATGCCTGAATTTGTGATAGACAAATTTTAAGTACCTCATTTGCCAGTCCTGATAATATTTTGTTTCTTAGCTTTGACACTTCAGTTACACTTTCTCTTGTCTACAGGAAAGCAGAAGTAGGCCTTCCTAGAGCCACGGGCCCCACAAGGTGTGCCTTACAGTGTCAATTTTCAAATGACAGCATTCCCTGGGTCCTCTCACTGCCTCTAAGAAACTGAAGAGACCAGGAGAGAAGGCACATTCCACTATGTTATGCTCCACTTAAAAAAATAATTTATGGGGGCTGGAGAGAGATGGCTGAGTGGTTAAGAACACTGGCTGTTCTTGCAGAAGACCTGGGTTTGAATCCCAGCACCCACATGGCAGCTAACAACTGTCTGTAACTTCAGTTCCAAGGGATCTGACAGTCTCTTCTGTCCTCCTCCTCCTTGGGCATTGCACAACATTGGTACCCTTACCTACATTAAGGCAATACATTCATACACATAAAATAAAAATAAATAAAATATTAAAAAATAATTTATATATTTGTATTATTTTCCAGCTGAAAGCTTTTATGCAGGACAATGCCTTATTAGACCATGTTGAAGGAAGAATCATAAAAAATTAAAGTCTCTCATGAAGCATTACCCAGCTGCCCTGCAGTTTTCTTCTTAGTTGCAATGCTCAGTGGGTTATTTTTTCAGAGTTGTGCTGTTGTTAAATCCAAATGGCAATCTTTTCACAGTAACATCTGCCACAGATGTTGCTCCAGGAATATAAGTCCTGCCCAAGGTGGTCATTTAAACCTGTCGGTGACTTTTTATTTTTGCAGTCACTTTGTAGTACCATTTATTTTTTACCAAGTTTTTGTTTTCTAACAGGATTTAATTGTAATGCCGAACTAAAATATTGGACTAACACACCAGCAGTGTTGTATTTTGTTTTTCCCAGGGTGTTATAGAAGGTGGTTGGCGCAGATCCTGCCTGCAAAGGGCATTCTTACCTCATCCCATTTTTGCCTAGGAGAACCCGGGAATATGTCTAAATACAATTAAAGACTGCCTGCAAATTGGTAGAAAGCACCTCAAAAGCAAAGTGCACAGTGTTCTGATTTCTTGCCAGACCTTGTTGACAATAAAACCCCAACCCTTGGATTCTGGTTTGAACAACTGAAACTGCTGGATCAGGAAGAGAAGGGAATCTCTCTCTCTCTCTCTCTCTCTCTCTCTCTCTCTCTCTCTCTCTCTCTCGTCTCTAGGTGGAAATCCTAGAGATACTACCTCAAAGGGCTCTAGTTACAACTCAAGAATATGTTTTCCACGCGCAGCGTCCCTTGGGTCATGGCTCTCTCTCAATGACAACCAGGTTCCTGAGCCCAGGCCTTAGCTATCATTTCACTTGCGTGGTCCCAGGCGCCATTTGGCTTTTGACGTCGGTCTGAGCCAAGGAATCACGCCAGTATCCCCGGCGGCTGAGGCTCCGGCCCTCCCCTCGCTCTGGCGGTGCTCCTTCCCGGCGTGCTCGCCCACCCGGGCGCTGCGCCGGGTGGTGCGGCGCGCATAGCCGCCCTGCCGCCTCTGGGTGGCCCCAGCGCGCATCGCCGCTCATCGACCAGGGAAGGTGAGGCGAGAGGAGGCTGGTGCGGAGCTCGCGGGCCGGTGCGCAGCGCTCTGCAGCTCCACCCGGGCAGGAGCAGACAAAAGAGGCCGGCGGTGCACAGCTCGCGGGGACGGCGATGGCCGGGCGCGGAGGCCGGGCGCTGCTGGCGCTGTGCGCGCTGGTGACCGCCGGGTGGCTGCTGGTGGCCGAAGCCCAGGAGCCCGGGGCTCCCGTGGCCGGGATGCGGCGGCGCCGGCGGCTGCAGCAGGAGGACGGCATCTCCTTCGAGTACCACCGCTACCCTGAGCTGCGCGAGGCGCTGGTGTCCGTGTGGCTGCAGTGCACCGCCATCAGCAGGATCTACACGGTGGGGCGCAGCTTCGAGGGCCGGGAGCTGCTGGTCATCGAGCTGTCCGACAACCCCGGGGTCCATGAGCCTGGTAAGGACGCTGCCGGCTGCCAGCCCTGAGGACCTCCCGGGAGGGTGGCAGGGCGTGGGACTGGTGGCCGTGGGGGAGGGAGAAGAGGTGGGCCAGGGATGCTTCCAGGGGAAGGGTGCCTGGGTGGAAGGTGAGACGTGGGAAAGAATGAAACCTAGAACGCCGCCTCTGCCCCCCTCGCTTCTGTCTCCCACCCCAAGCCATCTACCCAACCCTTGGTGAACCAAGGCGGTCGGCCTTTCCTGTGGACACGAGTGGAAAATAAGGTGCAGAAGGCGGGGTCTCAGAGGATAAAGAGTCATTTATCATTTGCGAATTTCCAGAGAACCTGCTTATTGGGTGCTGTAGGCTCTGAGCGCCAGCTTTCCTCCGTGTGCTCACAACACTGGCTTCTTTGGATGCTGGCAAATTTTAAGAATATTGCCGAGCTGGGGGGAGGGGAGTCATGCCGTGTGTAGACATATAAGCCCTCCTACTAGCGTGGAAAGGGGGTCTCTGATCAGCTTTCAAATTCTGAAACTGCACACCGCCTGGGTTTTTAAAAAATCCTTTTTTTTCCTGCTGGTGGGGCAGTTTTACCCATTAACCATCTTCTTAGGCGGCGTCTTCTTTCAGAGTACATTAAAGCACCTTAGATTTATGTTAAAGGTAAACGGTTTTTTTATATTAAAGAGGTATTTTTAGCAATGGTCTTGGGATTTTTTTTTTTTTTTTTTGTGGTGGGGGGTGGAGCGTTATGTCTCTGCTCTTTGGAAATGATTTAGGCCTGATCTTCCTTCTGACAGTAAAGGGCTGTTGTTACTCAGCATGGAATTGTTGATTTTCTTTTTTAAATAACAAAGAAAGCACAAAGATAGCCTAAAAATTCTCAGCGCAGGACATGAATAGTTTCCCTTCCTTTATCTCTCCCCACCTCCCTCTTTCCTGGCAGGGTCTCCTGGATCCTAGCTATTCTGGCCTTGAACTTGAAGTATAGTGGAGCCTGGCCTTGAACTCCTATCTTCCTGCCTCTGTCTCCCAGTGCTGGGATTATGAATGTGCCCCATCACTCATAATCAAACCTACTTCTTCCTCCCATTTTGCAGGATTAGGATGGAATCCACAAAGCCTCTCTCACTGAGCCATGCCCTCAGCCATCAGAATAGTTTTACAAGGATAGAGGGGAACCAAACTGAGAAGGTATTAAAACAGATGAACGATAATAGAGATAGTTTGATCTAATGTGAAATGTATGGGTTGATCAGTACTAAATCTTCAGAAAACATTTCTTGCCTTCAAATAATGCAAGTCAAAAGATGTGTATAAATTCGCTGTCAAAACTCTAAAATCAGGTCCTAGAAAACATTTAATACGATGCATTCCAGGATTTGGTGTGTACACTTAGAACTTTAGCTAGTTTTTGAACATCTATTGGAAAATAAAGAAAAAAAAATTAGACATGACTCATTTTCAACGAAGTCCGACAACCATAACCAGCCACCTCTGGCAATAAAGCGTGACTGATTCTCTGCTTGCTTAATTAGAGCCTTTTGTCGTTCTTTTTTTGTGGGCTGTTGGTTCCTTGCATTACTATTCAAAATGATTACGTGAAAGCTATGGTTTAACTTCATGTTGTCTTGTTCAAATTTGGTGATAAATCATAAAGTGATGTTATTGTAAGGATGTGACATGGTTTCAAAATGAAAATGAAAATTTTACTTGAATATCTAGAATGGATAGTGCATGAGATTTGTGAATCTCCTATCCATTGCAATCTCCATGAGGTAGAGCCTGTATCTCTAGCACCAGGCTCAAGCAGGGGACATAGCAGGCCTGAATATACATTATGAAATAGTACACATTATGGAGAAATACTATATGGGAAAAGAAAAACAAATAGGTTACTAGCTGGGCATCACGGTGTTTCATAATAATTTTTTTCCCTCATATTTATAAAGCACACTAACTTAATTCAAAGATGAACTCACAAATGTACAGTGTCTGCTTTACGATTCCAGACTAAATGAAGGAAACTTTATGTACAGTTGTCATAGATTTATAGAATATATAATGTCTATCCACTACATTTTGAAAAGTAAAAATAAACTGTTAGGAATCAACACTAAATGATCTCACTCTCCACCATCTCTTACGAGGGGTAAGTAAGCAAGAAATCTCCAAGTTACTAGTTAATTTGTGGGTCTGACCAGTGTAAAGTTTAACAGTACTTGCATGAATTAACCTTATAAGAAGTTTGGATAAAAGAAGATGATCATTTTAAAATGACCTTCAAATTCCTTTTTGATTTAGACAAATGAAAAAGGAATAGCTGTACCTTTTTCTGAGGTAGTAATGGGTTCATTCCGTGGTTTTTTTTTTTTTTTTTTTAAATTCTACACATTCAAGGTGAGTCAAGATCTATAAATTCTACACATGGTCATGTTCCCCTTAGGAGAATAGCGAATGCGAAGTTTTGGTTCAGCGTAAAGGCTATCGGGCAATAAAATGACTGCGGGAAGACCTGAGAAAGAATCGGGATCTATATGTGTGTGTGTGTGTGTGTGTGTGTGTGTGTGTGTGTGTGTGTAGGGAGGAGGGCAAGAGACTAGAAAGTGTGTGACAAGAAGACAGGAAATGCACAAATATTGAAATTTACAAATTCCAACTTTACCCAGCACACCTGCCTTTACTAGTTTCACTTTGTAAGTGCCTTTGGGGTTTGTTAGAAATAACATTAATTTATAAATATATTTATTATTATTATTATTATTAGTCTAGATTAGTCATGGTTTTGCTCTGTGTGTGTGTGTGTGTGTGTGTGTGTGTGTGTGTGTGTGCATGCGCCCTGGTGCATGAGTGGAAGTTAGAGGACAACTTTCAGGAGTTACTTCTCACCTTCCATTATGTGGGTCCTGAGGATCAAATTCAGGATGTAAGGCTTGATAACAAGTACCTTTATCCTGGAGCCTTCTCACTAGCCCTGAAATAACATTTTTGATTCTGCTTTAGGAAATAATATATAACAAATTCATTTACTTGACTAAAAGTTTTGTGGAATTTTTCGCATTCTTTTTATTTTCTGGCATGGGAAAAGAGTCGTTTGTTCATTTTCTTCATCTAGATAATTTTTCTGAACATCCAAATAAATGCTGTGAACTTGGGATGTAGCCAAGTAGTAGAGCACTTGCTCAAGGCTTTGGGTTACCAGTACCAAAAGAAAAAATATGTAGATAGTTTCTGAGGCTTTAGTCAACATAGTAGACCTTTAACAAAGCAAAATACTCTCCCTGCCAAAAAATCCAACCAACCAACCAAACAAAAACCCCCACAACACTCTCCATGCTGTATGACCAGCAGCTGAGAGTTACATTTGGTTAGATTAGCATCTTATGGACAGCTACTTGTTGAAATCTCAAGCTCGCTTCCTTGTGTTTATTTGGCACAAGCTGTGGGCTAAACTTGAATTTACCTAATGATTCTCTCAGATATTTAACATTTGAATTCACCAAAAGGGAAAGGAGGGACTGGGGACATGTCTGTGGGGAGATGGTTCAATCAGTAAAGTGCTTGTCACACAAGCATGAGGACCTGAATTTGATCCTCCAGAACACAGGTAAACAGTCAAGCTTGGTGCACCTATAATCTCAGTTCTGGGGAGACAGAGACAGGTGCTTGATGACCAGCTGGTCTAAGTGAATCACCAAGCTACAGGTTCGGGAAGAGAACCCATTTCAAAATATGGAGAGCAGTTGAGGACAGCACCTAACATTGACCTTTGTCCTCCACATACCTGCATGCAAACACACAGACACACAGACACAGACACAGACACACTGACACACACAGACACAGAGACACACAGACACACACACAGAGGAAATTCTATTTTGAATTGATGAATGAGGAATGTCTGTACATAGTCTGTGATGACTTAATAGGACTCAGCTTGATTTTTGTCTTGTTAAAATATGCATGAAAGAAATCTTTATTAATTTACATCTTAGTAGTAGAACCACATTCACAAACTGTTCTTTCCAGCATTGAGTATGAATTAATTCATTACTTTAAAACAATAGTTTTACATGTAGTTCAAGATTGCTTCTGGGAAGTCAATCTGATTTACAGTTGAAATGCCATCTTAAGTACATTCTTGAAAGCATAGATTTTTCTCTCTCACAAGTTGGAATGATTATTTTGGAGATATTCCTCCAAAATCTGTAAGAATTTAAAGTGTACGAGTGCTGGTATACAGCCAAATATTGCGATGGAATGTATAATCTTGGCAAAATGTCCACACAGCTTGAAAAAAAATAAATAAGTGGAGATTTTGACTATGTATATGGCTTCTTTTTGTAACAGATTAATATGGATTAGTGTGAAATGATTACAACTAAGTGATACTCAACAATAGGTGAAGATAGATGTTATATTCTAGGGAAGAGTCCATAGCAAACCACACAAGGTCAGGAGTTATTTTTAGACTGAATGAGTCAACACAGCTTTTTCCAGAAGTTAGGTTCTTTACCATTTTGTGTGGCTGTTGGGAGGTCACAGGTTCTATATTTGAGTGTGGACTTTACGATGCAGCTGTAAATAAACCTCTACCCTATGCTCTGTTAAAAATATATTTTTAAAAAGTTTCCTTTTTTTTCTTTTTTCTCCCAGGCAGTGCTGGGGATTGAGCCTAGGGCCTCAGGCATGCCAGGCAAACACTCTACCACTGAGCTCCAGCTCCAGCACTTTGGGTATATGCAATACCACATGACAATTATCGTAATTTTAAAAAATATTTATTTTTTATGTATATATGTATGATCGTGTGTGAGTATATGTGCACGTTGTGCATTCAGAAGTACATGGAGGCCAGAAGAGGGTGTAAGATTCCCTGGAACTGGAGTAAAGGTTATGTGCTGACATATGGGTGCTGGGAGCTGATCCTGGGTCCTCTGGAAGAGCAGTAGGCCCTCTTAACTGCTGATCCATCTTCCCAGCACCTCATTATCATATTATTAAGGATTCATTTGTTGATTCCTCAGCAGAGAGGCTCCTGTGGGAGGCTTTTCAGGAGAGGGAAGTGACTGTTTTCCTTTTTTGTTACCAAGTTTTTTTTTTTATTATTATTCATAAACAACTAGCATAGTGAGTTATGTAGACTAAGCTCTTCTTACTTATGGCATATGCTTATTAAAACAAGAGTATGATTCTGAGACCATGACACATAGGACAAATAATTTCGATTAGAAAGATTAAAGAGACAATGTATTTTCTTATTAGGTTGCTAAATTTTATACTTTTAAAAACTTGTATCATCGGCTGGAGAGATGGTTCAGGGGCTAAGAGCATTGGCTGCTCTTGGAAAGGACCTGGGTTTGGTTCCCTGCACTCTTCAGGTATTGCATACATATGGTACACTTACATGTGTGTAGGCAAAACCCTCATACATTAAAAAAAAAAATTAAAAAACTCATACCTTATAGGGATGCCCTGAGGCCAAAGAAGCAGAGTCTATTTCAAAGCATATCAGGAAGTTGTTTACAACTAGTTATTAAGGATATGGGCTAATTTTGCAAGGACTTCTTATTTCAGTGGCTCTGGGGATCGGGTTCTGTTCACTTTTCTTTCATGGAGAAGAGGTGCTTTAACTGAGTCTTCCCAGAAAAGCTGCCCACCTCTTTCTGGTAGTGTTATGCAGGTCGGGTTGACCGCCTCCAAGGACTCCTCTCATGTTATTATGATTTTCTTTTTCACTACTGCTTTCCTCTTATTAATTTTTAAAATGTGGGACAGTCTGTTTTAGCCTGTCAACCTATTTTATTTTACTTAATATGAACAAAATGTTCATTCTTTGAGAATATCTTTATAGGTGTTCTTTCAGGTGGGTGAATAAATCTAGAACAAAGCTGTTATTTTCATTGGCAGTCTAACTTGTTTTCTTAAAAACTTATGATGAAATTACTAGAGGTCCTAACTTGTCTTTTTGTCTCAGCAGTAGTGAAAGATGAGTTTTTCATGCCTTTCTAAGTTTATCTTCACTGTGGTTCTTTCTTTGTGTTTCCATGGTCCCCTAGAGAGCTGTAGAGTAAAGGTTACAATGATGATTTTGTTGTCAGGGGAGGTGAGTTCAATCTTGTGGTTTGGTTTTAGTTGAGCACTCTTGGAGAACCAACTAACACCTTTCTATGTTCATATAGCACTTATGAAATGATAATAATGTGATAAGTGAGATGGTAAATATAAAATTCTTAATTCAATATGGGCAGTAATTATTATTAACTCTGTCATGGCTTCTTCCTATGATGGTCTGTGTGTTCTTTTAGTAGACCATGAGCTTGTGTTCAGGGCTTGTACTTTATGTATTTCTTTATCTTAAACATCTAGTATTGTTATAGTCTGACCATGAAATGTCCCCCTTAGCCCATGTGTTTGAACACTTGGTCTTGAGCTGGTGGCACTGCTTGGGAATGTTGTGAAACCTTTAGGACATAGAGCCTTACTGGGGGAAGTGGGTCACTGGGGGTGGGCCTTGAGGGTTTATAGTTTAGGCCTACTTCCTGTTCACTTTCTGATTCCTGAGTACTGATGCAATGTGACCAGTCAGCCTCCTGCTCCTGCCACTGTGCCTTCCCTACCATGATAGACTATACCCCCTCCAGCTGTGAGCTGGAATAAACCCTTCCTTATCTTGCTTTGATTGTAGCAACAGAAAAGTAGCAAATTAAACAATGCTTCAGAATGGTGACCACACAATGAATAACTGTCAAATACATACAATTTTTGAAAGAGGTAAAAATGCTCATTACAAAATAAGGTCATCATGGAGGTCGATGTTGACATGTGAGCATGCTGGAAGTGTGGGAAAAAGTCACAGGAATGCCATTTTCCTTATGTGTATACTTACACCTTATTCTGTTGCATATAGTTTTCACATAATGGATCAATTCATGAACTCCCATGTATTCAGGTGCAGTGATATTCTTGCTGTGTTTATTGTCAAACTGGATATTCTTTGCTCTTTGGCCTCCTTTATTCTTTCAGAAATTTAATCTGGTCTTTTAAAAAAGTGTTAAAGAACATCAAACTATATTGTATGAAAATCAACAAAATTCAATAAAAAATGCAAAAAAGTGTTAAAGTTTTAAATATAGTGTTGTACCTCATCCACTGGACCCCAAAAAGACCACCGAGGACCCAACACACCAAAATGCAAAAGCAAAGGTTTATGGTTTA
>NW_008360315.1:5321749-5325649 GCF_000622305.1 Nannospalax galili | reverse complement strand
GGGCCAGGAGTCTCCGTTTTTACCTTATAGGGCAGTTTTCATGCCCGGGCTTGCTTAATCTATAGTTTCCTGGAAGGAGGGGGATAGCAGGCAGGGGTCAGGGCATGCCAGGGCATGTCTAGGCATGGCTAAAGCAGCAGCCAAGCATTTTACAGAAGATAAAAGAGCAATTAGTGGTAGTCTGAAGGGATTGAGGGGTAGCGGGTGAATGAAGAGGGTCTCAGGGTTCTACATATTCCCCTTGTCTTGTAACTGGGGAACCCAATTATGAGTCCTAGTCAGCCAGCTCACAGGTATCTGGGGGGATCATGCTAAGGGGCATATAGACTTGTTGCCTCTGAAACATAAGTTGGATGGTGCCTAACCTGTCCTTCATGAACTGTACTAATCTATTGAGGATGCATGGCCCAAAGGTGAGTATTAAAAATAAAACTATAAGGGGACCTAAGAGGGTAGAGATGAGGGGTGTCAACCAGGGAGATTGGTTGAACCAGGGCTCAAACCATCCCTGTCTGGCCTCTTGTTCTAGTCTCTTCTGTTCCAACCCTTCTCTTATTTTGGCCATGTTATCCTTTATTAATCCTGAGTGGTCCCTATAAAAACAGCATTCTTCTCTTAGGGTGGCACATAGGCCACCCTGCTATAAGAACAGGAGGTCTAATCCCCTACAATTTTTCAGGGCTAGCTCAGCCAGCGAGCTCAGGGAGTCTTATAGGTGAGTAATTGACTCCTCAACTTGTCGGAGATCTGAATCTAAGCTGGCTCTGAGCTGGGAATAATGCTGATCTTGTCTTGCCATGGCTGTGGCTCCTGTCCCTATCTCAGCAGCAATCCCTGTCCCAATGAGGAGACTTAAGGTTACTGCAGTTATTGGCTCCCTTCTAAGCTTAGTGAGGCTGGTAGTTCTTGGGCCTTTTAGACTAGTATAGAGGGTTAAGAAATCTTCATGAGTGTCATAGGTGATTCTAGGCAAGAGTCTGATAATAACACAGAAACCAAATGTTCTCTGCAGGACTTCCCGATTTACACAGGCTGTTAGTCCCATGGTGCAGGCCCACCAGGTGGCATTGTGAGGCAGGAGGAACTGCCCCCCTCCCTGTGACATTAAGGGGGAGGATGGTGTTGCAGATACTAGTATAGGTCAGTGGGACCTGGCCAACACAGGTCCCAATGCCAGTTACCTGAGATAGGGTAAGAGAAACATTTGATAGCCATCTGCATTCTGTGTAATCCATGAAGGAGAACGTTCCTTGTGCAGTAATTCCCTCATAACATGGGAGGGCAACACCATAGCAGAACCAGCAAGAGTGGGTAGCATTTGGGTTGGTTGCATTGAGGAAGTAATAAGATGAATATAGCATCTGCAAAAGAATTTCCCGGGTCAGGGTAGTGGCAGGAGGGGGAGGAATAGGATCTGCCCTTGAGGACTCAAGAGCCGGAGTTGTTGGCGCAGGAATATAGGTTTGGGCAGTGGGAGGTCTGGGAGGGGGTTTAGCTGGAGAAGATTTATGAGAATCATCGGGAGGGGGATTTAGGACTCGGTTGGGTCCCAGTGCGTGGACGCCCGGTTGGAGGAGTTGAACGGTAAAGAGGGCCCCAGGGTGTCTCCCTACAGCGTATAGCCATAGGCCCCATGTGTGTCCTACATCCCACCCCATAGACTGTTTTCCTTTCTCAGTGAACCGAATTATGAGGGGGTTGCACCGTGGATGGGTGCACGGCCCCCCCATACCTCCTCCAGTGGTCCCTCCCCATTCCAGGGTGGTAGATCCGGGGGCCCGTTGTAGGGTTATTAGATCCCCAGTTGATGACACTTTCCACCAGTATGTGCCGGTGGTCTCACAGCCCCAGTCAGCGCAATAATAATCTCCAGGTCCCCCACATTTGTTCTTAACTTGTCTGCTGCATCGTCGCCTGGACAAACGTAGATGGCGAGGCTTCATGTGCACAATAATAATCCCCAGGTCCCCCACATTTGTTCTTGCCTGCTGTGTCCGTGGCCTGGACAAACGTAGATGATGAGGCTTCGCGTGTGTGATCTGGGGCCGGGGTCTTGGCAGCCGAAGGGAGTAAAGGGGGTCTGGTTGTGGGGTTCCCATATGAACCCATATGGTAGAAGGAGAGAACCAATTCTGTTGGGTTGCCCTCTGACTACCACATGTAAGCTGTAACATGCATGCCCCCACACATATGCTCACACACAGGTAAATAAATGAATGTAAAAAAATCTGCTCGAGTGATTAGTGTTTTATAAGAAGAATATGTACTTTTTAAAAAAATAAGATTGAGACCCCACGTTTCCATGTTTTAATTTCTTTTCCTTCATGAAATGAAGGTTTGAATACCATGAATTTGAAAATGTCACCATGAAGGCAGTTTGAGAGGTAGGTGATGGATCAGATGAGTTTAAATGTGAAAGACATTTAAATGCATCCTTCCTTTCCAGGTAATTATTGGAATTGCCAGGAATATATCACTCTGTGAATGTTTCTGTTTCTTTTCAAATTCATTATATGGCTCTTTTGAATAAAGCATGGTGAAAGAGAAGAACCTGTTTATGTTGCTAGCACTACTTTTTATTATTTTCAGATGATCTGCCTACATTGTGCACTGTTCCTCAAATGAGGAATCTTGGAAGAACAAAGTGGCATAAATATGATGTTGCAGGGCCAACTCTTAAACAAAACACAATGAGTTACTTATGGTAAGAACAATTTGCCACTGCTAGTAAATATTTTACTTTTTACAGAAGCCTGTTTACTATAAGATCACACTGAGCATCCTGGTTCTACAGAAATAATTAAAAAAAATCTTCATTTAAAGTTATTCCATTTCAAGTAAAAGCTGTTTTTTTTTTAAAGGATGCAGATTATATGTTTTTAAAATGAGCCTAAATAAAACCTTCAACTTAAATTTAGGTTGCTATCCCTTGCTACGGTTATGCATGTTGAGGTAATTGGGAGAAATCTTAATGATCTCATTGCTTGCCCACTGCAAAATCCAGAAGGGACGTTGTCCTAGGTGAGCCTACCCAGTTTCTCTTCCTACATCACATAAATATTCAAATCCAGAAAAAAAATCACCTTTACCACACAGCTGCTATTAACTCTAATTTCCCCCTAAGAAATATTTTGTATTTAGAGCTAAGTTCAACAACTTGCTGAAATCATAATCTTTGACCTTGAGTTTAGGGCAATAAATTTCACTAATAGAAGTAGGGTAGCCTCTTCTCTGACCTGTTTTGTTTTTGTCACAGAGTACTTTCTAAACTTTTTATTATTAACTGTCATAAACTATTGCTATTAGGGTTCAATTCCCAGCACCTACAAGGCAGCTAACAATCTGTAACTCCAGTTCCAGGGGATCCAGTGCCCTTTTTGGGCTTCTCTGGGTGCTGGGCACAGGTGGTACACTTATATACATGTAGGCAAACACTCATAACCATAAAATAAAAACAAATAATAAAAGAAAAAAACTTGCAGTGTAGTATTTCATACAGAGATGGATATTTAGGGATGCAAAGAAAATGTAGGCCTTTGTTAATACAAGAAATACTTCCAATTTAATTTAGGAAATGTTTAATAAATACCCACCATATATTACATATGTGTTATTTTATTGTATCTACCAGATCCTTTGAGGTAAACCCTTTGCATGTTTTTTTACTTTTTTCTGTTTTGGTGATTTTTAAAAAAATTATATATTTAATAACCACATACTTAGAAGAAGCATTTCATTACAACAGCATTGACATACTCAATAACAACTTCCAGAGCTAAGATGCATACTTTTCAAAATTGGCTGTAAATTTTTAGGTTTACAGTTGAGGTGTTACAGTTATACAATATTGAACTGAGTATAGACCCTTTAAGACATAAAATCGAATGAGTTTTAACCTTT
>NW_008360315.1:5321168-5321602 GCF_000622305.1 Nannospalax galili | reverse complement strand
GTTACTTTCTGAGCTCCTTGGCATCTGAGCATGGATATAAAGTCATCAGGTAGATTTCAATGGTAATGCTTTTCACATCTACTAATTATTAAGGAGTAAAGTTTTATGCTTTGAAGAATTTTTTTTATTTAAAAAAATTTTTAATAATACATGATTAGAAGAAGCATTTCACTACAGCTTTAACATATTCAGTAACACACTCCAGAGCAAAAGTACATCTCTTTCACAAGAGGCAGCAAGCTTCTAGGTTCACAGTTGAATTAAAACAGTTATACAATATTGAACTCAGCATAAGCCTTGTAAGACATAAAATTGAATGAGTTTTTAACCTTTAAAAAATCTCCATTTCATTTTAGAATATATTGTTCCTTGCAGAAAGACTCATAGTTTTTGCTACTAACATTGAGATGTTGTCGCACGCATCTCTAATCTGC
>NW_008360315.1:5315918-5319548 GCF_000622305.1 Nannospalax galili | reverse complement strand
CCTATGTGAAGATAAGTCAAAGGCCCTACTTGACCATGGCTGGCTTCACTTGGAAGCATGGAGGAGATGATTCCTCTGTGTTGACCCTCCTCTTTGTAGACTGGTTCAAGTCTATCTGGTGGGTTCTTCTCAGCCTCCTTGATCAAGAGGACAGGTGACCCACCACAATTACAGGACATTTTGAGAGATGCTCATAGTCCCCTGGAACTAATCAACCTAGGAGGGCAAGGAGCAAAGACTGTCCTTTACGTCCCTCTGACCAAATTTTTATAGGCCTCAAAGTATGTCTGTTAAACATCCAAGAAGGTTAGTTCTACCAGTCTGATATTTTTAATTACTGTGTGCCATGTAAATAAATCTTGGGCAAAGACTAATTGTTCTCAGATAAACCTTACTTAGATATATTTCTTGATCTGCTATGTATAATTTGTCAGTCGGTTGTAGGAATAATATGGTTCCCTCTGGTTTTCAAAACCAGCTAGGTATTACTTTATCTCTCGCATTGTCTCACCCCTCCATCATGTTTTTCCCACTTAAGGTGCCCCCATTTTCCCCCTTTCTCCCTTAATAATACCCTTCTCCTACGGTCCTACCTCTCTTGAGCTCCTTCTTTCCCTTTATCCCCCAGGTTCCTTGTATACCCTTTCCTCCCTGGTCCCTTAAACTAACCCAATTTTTATCCATATCTCCCTTGTTAAGGCCTGTTTCCTACTGTTCTTCTCTTTCAGGTTCTTTCTTTTCCTTTACCTCTCTGTTTCCTTTACATTATCCTAGTTCCTGTAGTTATGTCTGGTTATATACTCACTTATCAGGGTTTGGTTTTAGGGTCAACATATGAGGGAGAATATATGTCGATTTCTTTTTCTGAGTCTGTGCTTCTTCACTTATTATAACAGTTTCTAGTTCCATCCATTTACCTGCATATTTCATGATTTCATCTTTCTTTACTGCTGAGTAAAACTCCATCGTATAAATGAACCACATTTTCATTATCCACTCGTCAATTGAGGGACACTTAGGTTGCTTCCATCTCTTAGCTATTGTGAAAAGAGCAGCAAAAAACATGGATGTACAAGTTTCTTTGCAATAGGATGAGTTCTTTGGTTATATGCCAAGGAGTGCTGTAACTGGGTCAAATGGTAGGTTCATCTGTAGTTTTTTAAGAGTTCTCCACACTGCTTTCCATTGGGGTTGAACAAGTTTGCAGCCCCACCAGCAGTGGATGAGTGTTCCCCTTTCCCCACATTCCTTGCTAGCATTTAGTATCATTTGTTCTCTTGATCCTAGCCAGTCTGATTGGGGTAAGGTGATGCCTTAAAGTGGTGTTAATTTGCATTTCCCTAATTATTAGTGATGTTGAATATCTTTGAACATGCTTCATAGCCATCTTTACTTCTTCTTTTGAGAACTCTCTGTTCAGCTCCTTAGCCCATCTTTTAGTTGGGTTACTTCTTGTTTCTCTGTTTTCTGAATTCGTTATATATTATGGATATTCCTCTGTCGGATGTGTCGCTGGTGAAGATTTTCTCCCATTCTGTGGGTTTTCTGCTCGCTTCCCTGGTTGCCTCCTTTGATGTACAGAGGCTTTTTAGTTTAATGAGGTCTCATTTGTTAATTCTTGCCTTTGTTTCCTGAGCAATTGATATCTGGTTTAGAAAATCCTTTCCTATACCCATATCTTGTAGGTTTTTCCCAATGTTTTCTTCTAATAGTTTCAGAGTTTCAGACTTTACATTGAGGTCTGTGATCCATTTGGAACTGACTTTTGTACAGGGTGAAAGATAAGGTTTTAGTTTCATTCTTCTACAGGTGGAGATCCAGTTTTGCCAGCACTATTTGCTGAAAATGCTGTCTTTCCTCCAGTAAATATTCTTGGCCCCTTTGTCAAATATCAGGTGGCTGAAATTGCATTTACTCATATTTGGGTCTTCAATTTTATTCTGTTGATCTATGGGTCTATTTTTGTGCCAGTACCATGTTATTTTTTTTATGACTATAGCTCTGTAACCCAGCTTAAAATCTAGTATAGTAATCCCCCCAGCATTGCTCTTAGTGCTCAGGGTTGTTTTGGCTATCTGAAGTCTTTTGTGCTTCCATATGAATCTTACAATGTTTTTTTCCAATTCTGTAAAAAATGTCATGGGGATTTTGATTAACATTGCATTGAATCTATAAACTACTTTTGGTAGTGTGGTCATGTTAGTAATCCCCTTAGCATTGCTCTTAGTGCTCAGGGTTGTTTTGGCTATCCGAGGTCTTTTGTGTGCCCATATGAATCTTAGGATGGGTTTTTCCAATTCTGTGAAAAATGTCATGTGGATTTTGATTGGCATTGCGTTGAATCTATAAACGACTTTTGGTAGGATGGTCATTTTCACAATATTAATTCTTCCAATCCATGAGCATGGGAGGTCCCTATATCCTTTGATGTCTTTCTCAATCTCTTTCTTTAAAGATTTAAATTTTCATTGTAGAAGCCATTAATATTTTTTGTCAGGTTTATCCCAAAATTTCTTTTGGCAGCTATTGTGAAAGGGAGTGTTTCCATGTGCTCTTTCTCAGATTGCTTGTTATTGGTATATAGAAAGGCTACAGACTTATGTAGGCTAATTTTATAACCTTCCACTTTACTGAACGTGTTAATAATTTCTAGGACTTTTGTGGTGGAATTTTTATATTTCTTAATATAATACCATATCATCTGCAAAAAGGGATAATTTGATTTCTTCTTTTCCAATTATTAGTCCTTCAATTTCCTGCTCTTGTCTTACTGCTCTTGCAAGAGTTTCAATCGCTATGTTAAAGAGAAGTGGGGATAGTGGACAGCCTTGTCTGGTTCCTGATTTCAATGGCAATGCTTCCAGTTTTTCTCCATTTAGAATGATGTTGGCTGTGGGTTTGTTATATATGGCTTTAATTTTATTGAGGCATGTTCCCTCCAGTCCAAGTCCCTCTAGGACTTTGAACATAAATGCATGTTGAATTTTGTCAAAGGCCTTCCCTGCGTCTATTGAGATGACCATGTGCTTCTTGTCTTTGAGCCCATTTATATGACTTATGACACTGATTGACTTATGTATATTGAACCATCCTTGCATCTCTGGGATAAAGCCAACTTGATCATGGTGGATGATCTTTTTGACGTGTGTCTGTATGTGGTTTGCAAGTATCTTGCCAAGAATTTTTGCATCTATGTTCATTAAGGATATGGGTCTATATTTTTCTTTTTTTCGCTTGTATCTTTACCTGGCTTTGGTTTTAGAGTGATGCTGCCTTCATAGATGGAATTTGGAAGTTCTCCCTCCATTTCTATCTTTTTTGAATAAATTAAGTAGTGTTGGATGTAGATCTTCTTTAAATGTCTGATAGAATTCTACTGTAAATCCTGGGCTTTTTTTAGTTGGGAGGTTTTGTATTACTCTTTCAATTTCTTTTTGTGTTATGGGTCTGTTTAAGCTGTTAATCTCTTCTTGGTTTATTTTTGGTGGTTCCCATGCATTTAGATATCTGTCCATTTCTTCTAGGTTTTTAAATTTAGTAGCATATAGGTTTTTAAAATACTCCCTTATAATGTTCTGTATCTTTCTGGTGTCTGTTGTGATGTTTCCCCTTTCATCTCTGATTTTGTTG
>NW_008360315.1:5315303-5315825 GCF_000622305.1 Nannospalax galili | reverse complement strand
TTGATTCTTTGTATTGTTTTCTTTGTTTCAATTTCATTAATTTCTGCCCTGATTTTTGTTATTTCTTCTTGTCTTCTGGGTTTGGGTTTCATTTGCTGTTGCTCTTCAAGTGTCTTGAGTTGCAACTAAATCATTTATTTGTGTTCTTTCCAGTTTTTTGATGTAGGCACTTAAAGCTATAAACTACCCTCTAAGAACCACTTTCAGCATGTCCCAGAGGTTTTGTTGTGTTGTGTTGTCCTTTTCATTTAATTCCAGGAATATTTTTTTTTCTTTCTTAATTTCTCTTTTGACCCATTCATCATTCAGGAATGTGTTGTTTAATCTCCATGTGTTCTTGTGGTGATTAGGGCTTCTTCTGGTGTTGATTGTAAGCTTTATTCCATTGTGGTCTGATAGAATGCATGGAATTATTTCAATATTTTTGTATTTGTTGAGGCTTGTTTTATGCCCCAGTATGAAGTTGATCTTGGAGAAAGTTCCATGGGGCACTGAATAGAAATTATATTCTTTGGTGCTTGA
>NW_008360315.1:5307360-5315025 GCF_000622305.1 Nannospalax galili | reverse complement strand
TCTTTATCTCTTCTGATTAGTTTTAGTTTAAAGTCTATTTTTCAGATATTAGAATCACTATGCCTCCTTTTTTCTTAGTACCATTTGCTTGGTATATTTTTTTCCATCCTTTCACTTTGAGATAGTGTCTGTCCTTGAAAGTGAGATGAGTTTCTTGCAGACAACAAAAAGATGGGTTTTTGTTTCTTAATCATTCACCTAGTCTTTTGACTGGGGAGTTCAGTCCATTAATATTTAAAGTTACTAATGAAAGATGAGTATTGAATCCTGTCATTCTTATTTCTGTTTACAGTCTTGATATAGCTGTACTTTTCCAGTTATACCTTCATTGAATTTCTTTCCGTAACACCTTGGGTATAGTCATTCCTTTCTTCAGCTCTTTGTATTGCTTCCAGAACCCTCTGAAGGGCGGGTTTTGTGGACATGAATTCCTTCAGCCTATTTATGTCATGGAAGATTTTTCTTTCCCCTTTGACTATAATAGACATTTTGGCTGGATATAGTAATCTGGGTTGGCATCTGTGGTCAGTGTGTGTGTGTGTGTGTGTGTGTGTCTGTCTGTCTGTCTGTCTGTCTGTCTGTCTTTACCTGGCTTTGGTTACAGTGATACTGACTTCATAGAAGGAGTTTGGGAGTTCTCTCTTTGTTTCTATCTTTCTGAATAGTTTAAGCAGTATTGTTTTTCCTATGATATGCCACGTGGAGTTTCTGTTCTGGTCCTATCTCATTGGTGTTCTGTGTGCTTCTTCAATCTGTATAGGTATGTCTTTCCTTAACTTAGGAATGTTTTCTTTTATAATCCTGTTGAAGATATGGTCCATTACATTATCTTGGGATTCTTCTCCTTTCTGTATGTCTATGATTCATAAGTTTGGTCTTTTTATGGCATCACATAGTTCCTGCATATTCCATTCTTGTGATTTCTTAAATTTTTCATAATCTTTGCTTGAGTGGTCTAGTTTGTCCACCTTATCTTCCAGTCTTGATACTCTGTTTTCCACTTCATTCATCCTATTGCTTGAGGCTTTCTCCTTTTGTTTTCAATTGGCTTACTGAGTATTTCACTTCCTTCTTCATTTCATCCTGAGTATTCTTCAATAAGTCTAACTCTTTTCTTTGTTCTTTCAGAAGTTTACCCCTATCTTCCTTCAGTTCTTTGATTTCTTTGTGTGTTCTTTAAATTCACTGATTTTTTTTTATCATGTTTATAATTGTTCTTTTGAGTTCTATGTCCTGAGTTATTTGTAGGGGGTTCACATTGTACTCTTTTAGACGACTATTGGTATTTGGTGGGGATATGTTATTTTGGTTTCTCATGTTATTATTTTTTCTCTGTGATTTTGGCATGTGAATTTCTTTTGTAGTTTCCGATTCTTGTGTGAGACTCAAGACTTCAAGTTTAGGTCTGCTTTTTGGGAACTTTATGTGTCTTTGTGTTTTACTTTTGGGCATGAAAAGCTGGTTCTTCTAAGCTTCTGGTTCTCTCTTTTGATTTTATATTGGAGTGGCCATATTGTGTTTGTCATCAGGAGTTTCCATAGAGGCCCAAGTCAGATGAGGATCAGATGCTCTCAGGCTTTCTCCTAAGGTCTGGATCCCTCCAGGAAAGATTTTGGCCTCAGGAATTTGGGGGTTGGACTGGTCTGGGAGCTGGGCCCAAGAAAGATGCTGGTTTAGGGCAGCTGGTGGCCATGCCACCCAGAGATGCAAAGGAAGATGGGGGCAGGAAGCAGCCCCAAGGGCTCCTGGGGACTCCACTGAGGAGGTGGGTTGGTCCCGGAGAGAGGCCTGCGGGTCATAGGTTTTTTTCTTTTTAAATTTTTGTTATGTTTATGTATTTTTGGTGTGTGTCTGTGTGTGTGTGTGTGTGTGTGTGTGTGTGTGTTTATGTGTGCATGTGTGCACCATAGCTGTTGTGTGGAGATCAGAGAACAATTTGTATGAATTGGTTTTTCCCTTCCTTCTACCCTGTGGGTCCCTAGGATTGAACTTAGGTCTTCAGGTTTGGTGGCAAGTGCATTTTCCCTGCTGAGCTATCTAGCAGGCAATGTCCTTTTCTTTCTTTCTTTTTTGGGGAGTGGGGACAGCGACGGGTTGGTTCTCACTATGTAACTAGGCTAACTTCAAATCTACTGTATAACTCAGGTTGGCCTCAAACTGGCAGTGATCCTCCAGCCTCAGTCTCCCAAGTGCTGCGATTGCAGACATGAGCCACTGCAGCTGACCCTTTGTGTAGCTTGTCTTGAATTCACCCTTTCAGAGTGAATGAAACTAGATTCTGGAAAATGTCTGCTGCATATAGATGCTGGTTGTACGCTTCCACATCTTATTCTGGATACAGCAAACATGAAGATAATAGCTATAGGCAAAGTTGCTAGAAATGATGAGGATTCACAGAATGAAGCAGTTTCTTTTCTGCTTTTCTTAGGATGCAGACTTGGATCTCTGATTTTAAAATGCAATAGTCCTAACGAGATAGCTTCATTTGCATCAAATCATGACTTTTTTCGGCACAGACTTAGTTTGCTGGAGGAAGTTGGTCTTATTCATTGTGGGAACTTAGTAAATGTTAAGCCTGATTCTCAACTTAAGCAGTCTCATGGGGATTCCATGTTACACTTTTGGAAATTGCTTTAAACTGGCAAAATCCACAGGACCTTTACAGCCCTGGCACAAAGAGGAATCAGCTGGCTAAATGGATTTTCTCAAGACTCAAATTCACTTTTGAAAACTGCCCAAACAACAACAAAAATACATACTTGTCATATGTAGACTCCGTAGACATGTAGTTAATGGTACTGTGAAGAAACACACACTCAAATACAATATATACATAGATTTTGTCTAGGTTTCAATGATGGCAAGATAACAGAGCCATGTCATCTTAAACCTCTCAGACTGTCCAATGGTTATCTAATATTCATAGATTTCATTTGCATCTATGAAACGGTCTTTTTAAAAAAATCATTTTTTTTGCCTCTGTTCATAGCTGTTATCAGGAATTGAGAACTTTCTCTTTCATTTAAGTTGTTTTAGAAAATGAAGAACAGAGCGGTGGGCAGGGAGATGAGGGGGAAGAGAATCTAAAATATACGATAGTGCCATAATGATGTCTAATATCTTATAAGTGAATTTTAAAATAAAATAAATTATATTCATTTCTAAAATGTTTTTTCTTTCAGAAATTTTCTTAGACAGTTGTCATCTTCAAATTCCCCCAAAGTTTTAAAATAGTTGGTTCAAATTCACCTTTGCTTTTGTGTGAGTGCCCACAGGGTGTTCTCCAGGGTCGGTTTGGAAAGTTTACTAAATATTATTGTGTTACTATGTATTTTTCTCTTCTTCTGACTATTAGAGCGTTTGTCTGATAAGTCTGAGTCAAACACACAGGCATGTGCCACCATACCCATCCACACATGATGTCTCTAGACACATGGGCTATCAATCATTTATCCACAGCTGTCCATCTCTGGGGATGCTCGCTAGTTTGGTCCTGAATTAACAGCATTTCTGTATCTATAATACATAAAGAATTAGATAGCATTTATCCTTGTAGGTCAGTATGTAGAGTCTTTGCCTTGTTGAAATGTTTAAAAGGAAAATCAGGAGCTGGGGATTCGGTTCATTTGTTAAGCACTTGCCTTGCACATCTGGATTCACTGCTCAGTACTGGGGAAAAGAGAGAGAAAGGAAGGAAGGAAAGAAGGAAGAAAAAAAAGATAGAAAAATAAGTGTCTGGGGCTCGAGAGATGCCTCAGAGGTTAAGAGCTCTGGCTGCTCTTGCAGAGGACCTGGACTCGATTCCCAACACCCACATGGTGGCAACCAGTTACCAGTCTGTAACTCCAGTTCCAGGAGATCCGACACCCTCTTCTGACTTCCACAGGCATTGCACAACACAGGTGCACTTACGTACATGTTGGCAATACACTCATACACATAAAATAAAAATAGTAAATAAAATATTAGAAAAAAAGAAAAATAAGTTTCCTTCTGTTTGAAAGATCTTGTTGCAATGATCTTAAATTATTTTCTGTAGAAATGCACATAATTTGTTGTCACTGTTAATAGTAGTTACCCAATGGACTTTTTAAAAGAGGTTTTATGGAGATCCATGGCATAAAATAGGCACATTTTGGTTAAGTCTGTACTGCCTTTGTTTATTACTCAAGGACAGTCTGTGTGGAACCTCATTTTTCTCATCAACATCCTAGTACTTTCCCATTAATTTCTGACAGAAACCAGAGTTGTGAGATGAGGTTTCAAGAACGTGTCTGTAAAATCAGTTACAGGTTCATGTCTTGCGTGCTGTTTATGCTGGACTTTCCTCTCTCTGGAGGGCTTTCCTTCTCTCTAACCTCTTAGTCAAATGTACTAAAGCTGCCAGAAGGCTGCAGTGATATATAACTATTTATAAATTAAATTTTCTAAAATTATCTGGCAAGTAAACATTATTAAAATGTCACAACTAATAAATGAGAAAGTCCAATGTCTAATGAAAATCATACTTGCAGTTGTATTTAAAGCATACTTCTTTTTATGTGAATATTAAATTTTTACAATTTCCAAGTTATAAATAGGTATGCCCTGCCATTTCTTTCTTTCTTTTTTTTTTCTTTTTCATGATCTGGATAGTCTTTATTTTTATTTATTTATATTTTTGAGATGGATATACTTATTTTTTATTTACTTATTTATTTTTACACCCACTTCCAAAATGGCACCCTCCCATAGCTTCCTTCCCCCTACTAGAGCCCTTATACTCTGTCATCCCTGCTACTGTCTGCTGTGTTGTAGGTACCCCCAGACATTCCCCACTACATAGAGGGGTGAGACGATACAAGAGAGAAACAATGCCTAGCTAGTCATGAAAACCAGAGGGAACCATATTATTCCTACAATCTACTGACAAATTATACATAACAGATCAAGAAATATAGCTCTAGATAAGGTTTATTTGAGACCAACTGGTCATTACCCAAGATTTGTCTGCATGACACACAGTAATTAAAAATGCCAGAATGATGGAATTAACCTTCTTGGATGTTTAACAGACATACCTTGAGATCTTTACTAATTGGGTCAGAGGGACACAAAGGACACTTTTTGCTCCTTGCCCTCCTAGGTCGATTAGTTCCCAGAAACTATGAGCATCTTGCAAAACATCCTGTAATGGTGGTGGGTCATCTGACCTCTTGATCAAGGGGGCCAAGGTGACCCCACCAGATGGACTTGAATCAGTGTCCAGTCTATAAAGAGGAGGGTCAACATGGAGGAATCATTTCCTTCATGCTTCCAAGAGAAGCCAACAATGGTCGAGCAGGACCTTTGACTTATCTTCACATAGATGGAACTGGTAAAAGAAAGGAGCCATTGGCTCCTCCCAAGCCCATGTGACCCCTGAGGAACAGATCCTCAAATGACCTTAAGTGTAAAAATAAATCAGTTTATCTGGGCCAACTGTATGGCCTTAAACACCCAAAAGGAAAGTATAACCAAAGATAGACTTTATTTTTAACAAAAAGAAAGAAATGAAAAAGAAAATAAGGGGCTGGAGAGATGGCTCAGTGGTTCAGAACACTGACTGCTCTTGCAGAGGACCCAGGTTCAATTCATGGCAGCTAACAGCTGTCTATAACTCGAGTTCCAGGGGATCTGTCACCTTCTCTTGCCATTTCTTTTTTCTCTCTCTCTCTCTCTCTCTCTCTCTCTCTCTCTCTCTCTGTCTAGGGTATGTGCTTGCTGTGGTAGGTGTGTGGAGGTTAGAAACCAACTTGCTGGAGTCAGTTATTCTCCTTCTGTCATGTGGGTTCCAGGGATCAAACTTGGGTCATCAGGCTTGGAGGCAGGTTAAAGGCACCTGCGCTATCTGCTTTGCCCCTCCATTTCTTAAGAGGAAGTTTTCTAACTTTACTTGTATCTTTTGGACCCAGGGTAATGACAGCACATTTTTATGTGGACAATCCAAGGTATCTGTTGGGTTTGTAGTAGATTTTCAATGCATTAATGAATGAATGAACACTTCAGAATTAGTGATACACATATTAGATATACACACTTGGCCAGCATTAACTATGAGCATGCAAGAACATTTTTCTTCTGTTTGTGGGGCAAATAGTTATGTCAATGCACTCTTCTGTCTTCCTTAACTGTAATCTTGAGGAGAATTGAGCCATCTCTCCCAGGTTATTTTTAGAGCCTTAGTGTTTGGTACACATGTTGGTTACCAGCATTAACCTTTGTTAATGCCTTGGGTAGGTCCTTTCTACATAGAGCCCTTACTATGTGCAGGCCTTCAGATCTGCTTCTTATTTAGATGTGGTCCCTGGCAGGTGAGATGGCTTAGGAAGTAAAGGCACTCTCCACTCAAGGCCCAAGGACCTGAGTTCAATCCCTGGAACCCTCATGGTGGAAGGAGAGAAGCAAGTCCTACAAGCTGCCTTCTGATCTCCAAACATACCACATGGCATGCACCCCTACAAACAAACAAACAAACAAACAAACAAAGTAAAAAAATGTCAAAAAAGATATGGTTCCTCCCTTGATGCTTAGGTGTGTCAGAACCAAAGTACAAAAAAGCTTTAAGTCATCAGGAAGATAATCCTAGAAATTGTGAAGAAAGGATCAGACAAAGTCACAGTGACATGGAACATTCAATTCAATACCATTTCTGTCTTTGTAAGAACTGTATGACAGGATGATATTGAAAAGAAAGTCTTTGCAACAAGATGGAAACTAATTATCTTAAGAATCAAGGAAGTACAGAGACAAATGAAGTCACTGGGAGGGAATTAGCAATTCTAATTCATTTTGAAAATTAAGCCATGCTGGGACAGAAGCCTATGGATGTGGACTAAAGTCACCTCAAGTCTCCCTTGAGGTCTTGGGGTAAGTAGATTCTATAAAAAGGGGTTCAATATGCCAGTCAAGCTCTGGGGCTTCAGATACCACACTTGGATCGAACTTCAGTTAGTTAACGTGATCGCCTCTTAATCACTCTTAACCTTCCATGTTTGTTTCGGTAGGTATCTCTAAAATTATATGCCTTGACATACTGTTTTCTTTCAGAGGAAGAATCTTTTTTTAAAAAATTATTTATTTAATAACATACTTAGAAGAAGCATTTCATTACAACAGCATTGACATATTCAATAACAATTTCCAGAGCTAAGATGCATCTCTTTCAAAATTGGCTGTAATATTTAGGCTTACAGTTGAATTAATACAGTTAGACAATATTGTACTCAGTATAAACCCTATAAGACATAAAATTAAGTGAGATTTTAACCTTTAAAAAAGATCTCCATTTCATTATTAAAATACACAGTTTCATACAGAAAAATTCATTTTTAATGCAATTGACAGATGTTTGCACATGTGTTTATAATCTCCATATATCTGATTATTACTAGTCACAGTCGGTTACTTTCTGAGCTCCTTGGCATCTGAGCATGGATATAAGGTCATCAGGTAGATTTCAATGGTAGTGTTTTTCCCATATCTCTTTCAAAAGTGGCTGTAATTTTTAGTTTCGCAGTTGAATTAATAAAGTTTACAATATTAAACTCAGTATAAACTCTGTAAGATAAAAAATTGAATGAATTTTTACCCTTTAAAGAAGATCTCCATTTCATTTTAAAATATGCTGTTTCTTACATTTTTTTA
>NW_008360315.1:5306766-5307063 GCF_000622305.1 Nannospalax galili | reverse complement strand
TCAGTTACTTTCTGAGCTCCTTGGCATCTGAGCATGGATATAAAGTCATCAGGTAGATTTCAATGGTAATGTTTTTCACTCCTCTACTAATTAACATGACAAATTTTTATGCTTCCTCCTCAAATATAATAAATTTTAAAAAATTTGTTGATTTTTGTGTGTGCGTGTGTATATCACACACAACATCCCAAACCATCTTGTTCAACTATACGCCCACTTCCCATAGCCTCCCTCCCCCCACTAGAGCCCTTATCCTCTTATATCCCTGCTACTGTCTGCTGTGTTGTCAGCACCCCA
>NW_008360315.1:5289539-5306713 GCF_000622305.1 Nannospalax galili | reverse complement strand
TAACTCAAAAGAAGGTATCTCCTGTCTTGCATTGTTTCTTGTTATGTAGCCTTTAGCTACATATGGACTCTTAAAAAATTATGTTGACCCCAATAATCTTTGGTAATGCTTTCCTTTTGGGTGTTTAAGACCCTACAACTGGCCCAGATAAACCAATTTATTTTTACTCTTAAGGTTGTTTGAGGATCTGTTCTTCAGGGGTCACATAGGCTTGGGAGGAGCCCCTGACTCCTTTGTTTTACCATTTCTGCCTATGTGAAGATAAGTCAAAGATCCTGCTTGACCATGGCTGGCTTCACTTGGAAGCATGGAGGAAATGATTCCTCAGTGTTGTCCCTCCTCTTTGTAGAATGGACACTGGTTCAAGTCCATCTTGTGGGGGAGGAAGAATCTTTAACGCAAGGCAATTTAGAGAAAATGTGCATTTAGCTATCCTTTTTAAGTATGTTTAAACTTTATTATGTTTTAAAAAATTCAGTAGTTTTTAGTATCTAAAGGTTAACCTAATTCCAGTAGAAAAATGTACAATTGATTAATCATTTTGATTTTATGTTTTTTTTTTAAGTAGGCTTTCATGTATCCTAGACTGACTGCCAACTCTCTATGTAGCCCAGGATGACCTTGAACTTCTGATCCTCCTGCCTCCATCTTCTGAGTGCTGAGATTGTAGGCATGCACCACACCTGGTTTTGGTGGTTCCAGGGGATTGAACTAGGGCTCTCTCTGTGCATTCTAGGAAAGCACTTTACCAACTGAGCTGCATCCCCAGCCCAATTTTGTTTTTCTTATTGAAACAGGATCTCACTTTGTAGCAAGGCTAACCTAGAACTTGCTGTGTAGTCCAGGCTGGCCTCAAACCCAAGTTCCTCCTGTATCATTCTTAAGAACTTGGGGATTACAGGTGTGAGCCACTGTGCCTAGCCAGTTTAAAAAAATTTTTTTTAAGTTAAAATTTCTAGCAATAGGCCTGGAGAGATGGCTCAGTGGTTAAGAGCACTAGTTGCTGTTGTAGAGGACCTGGTTTGGATTCTCAGCATCCACATGGTGGCTGACAATTATCCGTAACTCCAGTTCTAGGGCATCCAACACCCTCTGTGTGGGTATTGCATAACACAGATGCACTTACATACATGTAAGCAATACACTCATACACATAAAATAAAAAATATTTAAAAAATTTTTTAAAACTCTAAGAAAACAAGAAAATTATGAATTTATTAAATTCGCAGGATTTAAATTACAGAATATACTAAATTTGTAAATAATTAAGATTTGTAGATGGAGCTCAACTACCTATGGAATAGCTAGGACCTTAAATTTGTAATTTGTAATTCCAATAAGTTAAATAGTGATTAAAAAGTATTTTTTGGATTGGGGAGAAAGAAGGCTCAGTGGATAAGAAAGCTTGTTTTGCAAGCACGAGAACCTGAGTCCTAATGCCCAGCAGTGGTGTAAAAAACCAGGCAACTCTGTGTGTGCCTGTAATCTCAGCATTGGTGGAGTTGGGCAGAGCCTGAGTGCTCACTGGCCAGTCAGTGCAGTGAAAATGCTGTTCTGGTTCAGCCAGAGACCTGTTTCAAGGTAGTAATGTGGAGAGCGACAGATGAGACACTTGGCATTCACCTCCTCAAGCCCCACACCTACATGTATCACATATGTATAATGCACATATATACACACACAGAGAGAGAGAGAGAGAGAGAGAGAGAAAGTTTGATCCCCAGAACATGCTTAGTGTAAGGAGAGACTCTCTCATACACACACACATGAAAATAAGCAAAAATGTGAAAAAATAGCTGATTTGGGTTGCTGGGCAGAGGTAGTTGGGCATCTTATGAAATTATTTAAACAGTATTTTCCTTTCTCCTTTAACTCTTCAGTTTGCAGAATCTGTGTGTAAAAATGACATGCAGCGTTCAGGAGTGTCAGTTGAGTGTGAGTTTGCTGATACTTTTCCTAAGTGTTTAAATTTCTTATTTCACTGCTGCTATCGATTTAACATTGAAACCATCGGCTGCTGCGACCCACCTCTACACACAGGGAGAAGGAATGGACGAGAATGTGTTTCTTTTTTTTATTATTTAAAAAACTATTTTTTTGAAATGTAATAACCACATGATTAGAAGAAGCATTTCATTACAGCTTTAACATATTCAGTAAAATGAATGCCCAGAAGGTGAATGAGACGTGCTGGTGTTTTCTCAAAATTCACTGGTTGGAGGGAGTGTGTTTATGGACCTTATAAAGATAGGAGCATAAGGAAAACATTCATACCTCAGCCAACATTTCCAAAAGGCTAAGAAGGTTCTCTTCTGTAGGCCACTTTTTCCATGATGTTCTCAGATCAGGTCATAGGCTAAGGTATCAATGGGACCAGGCAACAACTTTTAGGTATAAATCACCCCAATAGAATAGATCACTAAGAAAAAAAAATAAAGACCTTCATTCGAGAGGCAACTGGAGGTGCCTCACCTTTGGAAACCAAACTAAGTAGTAGAAGGCGCTAAATCTGAACTGGTGACTCTATTGGTCTCTAAAGTTCCTGTCTGCCGATGGTAATGAAATGCCTATATGAATGTCATTCAGCAAACTGGAAAGATGCTTCAAAAGACATTAGCAAAAGCAGGTGACATGGTGGCTCATGTCCCTTATTGTAGCACTCTGAAGATTGAAACAGGAGGATTGCCGTGAGTTTGAGGCCTGCCTGGGTTACATAGCAAGATCCTGTCTTTAAAAAACCAATAAAATGGGGCTGGAGAGATGACTCAGGGGATGAGCACTGGCTGCTCTTGCAGAGGACCTGGGTTCAGTTCTTAGCACCCTCATGGTGGCTAACAACCATCCATAGCTCCAGTTCTAGGGGATCTGATGCCCTCTTTTGGCCTTCTTGGGCATTGCATGCACATGGTACACTTACACTCAGGAAAAACACTCATATACACAATATATAAATACATGACTAAAATAAATAAAAACTTAAAAAACAAAATAAAGAACAAAAAAAGAGGGCAAGAGGTAACAGCGTCTTGCTATGTATTTAATAATAGGGAGTTGAGGGGAGACAGGGAGAGACAGAAAGAGGGAATCAAAGGAGGGATTTTATATATAATGGAAGTAGAAAGGTGGTTATGTGCACTGAGGAAGGGGTCAGGAGGGAGGGGAGAACAAGAGAAGGTAATGGGATGTGTGATGAGAAAAACAACTATTACAGTTTTCTCTCTAGGCAGACTCTAAGTACACACATACAACACAAAAGAAGGGGGCTGTTTGTGGGGAAAAGAGATAAGCAGGAGGGAGGGACAGCGGACGGTGATGGGAAGGGTGAGTGGGAGCAAAGCACAGTGATACATGTGTACGAAAATCTCATAATGAAACCCGTTTTTTATGCTAACTAAAAATATTAAACCAACACTATCTTTTTTTTTTCTTCCCTAGAAGGTCTTTTAGAAGGGAGTAGGGATTTGAGGAGGATTTAAAAGATGGAGAAAGTCTTAAGAGTAGAAGAAAGGATTCATTCTAAACCTGGCAAGATAACCATACTTCTTAGGCATTTTTATTTTTGTCTCTTGGGTGGTGATACTACTGTGGTTTCTTTTTATCATGTTAGACGATGTATTTTGGGGGCTGTTCTCCTTTGGAGTCTGTTTTCCTCATCGGGATAGTAAAACTATTTGGAATGAGTAGTATACTAACATATTATTTATATGTGCAAAAATTAGGCATATAATATAATATGGTCATAGTGTATTTGATTATATTATACATTTTCAAGCATAATGATATCAAGCATGTAGTATATTATAATAAGCACCAGTTGATTGCCAGTATTATTCCCTCAGTAGCTATTATTAAACACTTTCTAGGAAGTCATAGAGTAAAAACATGTTAGGTAATTTTGATTTTGCTAAGCCAATTTTGAGTAGATAAATCTAACTCAGTTAGCATTCTGTTTTGACTACGCAATTAAAAAACTGTTTTTAGTGGCCTGTGCTTATAGTCCTAGATATTTGGCAGGCTGAGGGAGGAAGATCCTTGAAGGCCAGGAGTTCAAGGTCAGTGTAGATAACATATCCAGACCTGGTCTCAAAAACAATGTTTAAAAACAGAACAGTAAAGTAGGAGCAACAAAAGTGATGGAGTTGAGAATCTGAGGGAGGACTGAGCCTCTAGCTTTTCCTAAATTGGCAGCTGCTTCAAGCATTCGCCCAGCTGCATCTGTCTACCACTTGAATAATGATCATGTAGTTGTCAGATGGTTTTGGGCGTGAAATTTGCTCTTTGGAAATATTTAGTATTTAACTAATTTTTCCAATTATAGGTTTTTGATTAGAGTAAATTTATTTTGAATTACTCATAATGTTGAACCCAATTTTCATTAGTGTTCCATAGAACTGTGAAACGTTAGAAGTATGGACTTTTTTCCTAGTTAGAAGGAATGCTTTCATTTTATAGATGATTGAAATGAGCTTCAGAGAGAGATTAAACAACCTGTGCTATGTTGTGAAACTCAGAGTCCATGGAACTCCTTTCCCGGTACACAGTTAGATACTGTATTTAGAATACGTCATAGTAATATACACAGTTGGGGAATGGGTATGAGTGTTTCTCATGGCCATGAACTGTTTGCATGAACTTGTCTGGAAGAGTATACTAGAATATAACTTATCAGTGAGTCTTCAATTCCTTAGAGCTGTTTCCTGACCTGTGTGCTGTGAATGCCTGTGGGTGTGCCAGAGTCGGATAGACATGGCTTGGGATAGCAAAAAGTCAGGAAAGGATGGAAATAAATCACTCCAGCATAGCATAAGCACTTGCAGAAAATGCTATTTTTCTTGGCAGTACAATCCACTCTCTAGGAAGAAACAAGCTTTTGTTGGAAGACTATTCTGATGAACTTTTTGGAGGGCTGCGCTTCCAGGGCTGAGGAATGAGCTAAACCGAATAAATAAAAAGCAGAGAGACATATTCAGGATGGGCGGGGGGCGGGTAGTGGTGGAATTTATGAGAAACACTGGGGATCGGAAGATGTGTAGGTGTAGGCTGGGACCCTTGGCAGTTTACTTTGTTTACAATGTCATGCTTTGTGGAATGGATTACTTTGGGAAGGATTTACTCTTGCTTCAAGATATGCAACTGGGAGGGGCTGAGGGTGTAGCTCAGTGGTAGAGCATGTGCCCTGGGTTCAATGCCAAACATTTTAGCAATGTAAAAAGCACTGGTAAAGCCTAGAGTGTCCAATTAGGAGAGTTTGTATTGATTGTCAATGAGGAGACTAGTCTCTGTGGACGCCTGCTTCAGACTAGGTTAGTCTTTGGGTCTGTGAGAGATCATCTAGACTGACTGAGGTGGGAAGGCCCACCCTGAAGGTAGGTGGCATCATTTCATGGACTGGGGTCCTAGACATCATAAAAAGGAGGAAGCCAGCTGAGTGCAAGCATTCATGTCTCTCTGCTTCCTGACTGTGGATGCCATGTGACCAACTGCTTCAAGCTCCTGTCATGACTTCCTCACTATGATTCTCAAACTGTGAGCCAGAATCAACCTTTCTTCCTTAAGTTGCTTTTGTCAGGTTTTTTGTCATAACCATAGAACAAGTTATTAAGTTACCAAGGAAGGACAGTTGTGTATCATTTATGACATAGTTATGATCAGATGCTCTCTATACCACATTCTTTCCTAGAATAAATACATAAAATTAATCCTTGGGGAAGAATTTAAGCCAGGATTCTTCCATCAAGTTATTTCTTTAGTAAAGATTCCTGACTTGTGTATTCTAAACTGGAGTCCTAGGAGAATGTGAGCAGTGTGAGAGGCCTTTTGGGAAGATATTCTGGTTTGTGAGGACAATTCCAGAGGAGTACAGTAAAAAAAATCATAGGCTATGTTGTTGGAGGTCAGAGAGGAAAAAATAAATAACCAAAGTTGGGTGAAGTTTCCTTTGGAAAAACAGTGCTTGTATTGACCGCTGCATGGGTCTATGGTAAATGCTAATGTGAAAAAGTTATTTGTGCTGAAGGGAAATATTTGTTGAGAATATTTTACAAACCAACAATCAGCAAGTAGTTTCTTAAAGGATATTGTGTCCACACTTGTGACTTTTATAAAGCATATTAAAATGATAGAATCATTGATACATTACATATTTAATAAGTAGCCATTATTTAAAAAGAATGGAGCTAGAGTAAAGAGTCTATTGCACAGAAAACAGTATGAATTATTCAGCTTAGAAACCATATAGCACAGGATAAAACTTGAAATCATAAGCTTTACACATAGTATGTAGTTCAAAAGTATTCCACATTATACATGATTTTCAGCCTCAGAGAATGCTCACCAGATCAGGAAAGACCTGTAAATGCCCCGAATATGTTAAAAATAAAATAAACATATAATAAAAGATTTTTGAACCTAATCTTGAAAATATGGACTGGAGATCATGCTAATTCTAACATGAAATCTCTTCCATTAAGTAAGAAAAAGTTGATTTACTTTAAAACATGCTATTGTTATTTTTTTGTGTGTATGTATGTGTACATGTTCGTGGTGTGTGTGTGTGTGTGCGTGTGTGTGTGTATGTATGTATAAGCATGTGGAGGCCAGCTTAATCCCCATAACCTTTGTTATTTTTCCCATTCTACAAATTAGGAATCTGAGGCACAGAGAGAAGCGATATGTTTAGCATCAGAGGTTTGTAGTGGGCGAGAAATAAGATTGGAGTCCCTACATATCGATAGCTGCATCCTGAGATAAATACGCAGAATTAGTACATCAGACACCTGTTGTTTGTCTTTTCTCTTCTGAGATCAGCCCCTCTCCTGTTACTTACCCTTTTACCTTCCCCTTTCAGGAAAATTTCCCTTCTTATTCTGTGGCTTGAGTTTCCACTAATTTTATTTATTTTGTGTGAGTTTATGCCATGGCGTGCAGGTGATGCTGGGAGTTGGTTCCCTCCATCCACCATGTGGGTCCTGAGGATTGAACTCAGGTCTTTAGTCTTGGCAACAGCTGCCTTTACCTGCTGAGCCATTACACTTACCTTCAATGCCAGACTTTTAATTAAAAAAATTAAGCATATATAAACACATAAAATTGTAGATGTTTATGGGGTACCCTGTGATATTTTGATATGTGTATACATTGTGTAATTTTTAAATCAGGCTAAACATTACTATCTCCTTAAATGTTTACTATTTCTTTATAGGAAAAACATTCAAAATCCTTTATCCTGGGTGTCTGCAATGAACAGTTTATGTTATCTGTGAATTTTTATCTATGTTTATATTATGTTACCCTTCTGTGCAATAGCAAATCCTGGAGCTTCTGACTCCTAACCAGTAACTTATCACCCATTGATTAGCCTTTCCATAACATATCTTGATTCTATAATAAATGACTAAGCATTATCTTAGTGTCTTTACCTTATAATTAGGTAAAATAAGTTTATCTCCCTTTCATGGGACAAATAATCATTTCAACTTGCACATGAAGCTGTATTGAAATTGTCCCCACAGAAAAGTGCCACACAGGTTTTGGTCAAATCAAGAGTCCTTTATTAGGAAGCAAAGGCCGGTGATTGAGAGAGGCACTTGCCAGAAAGAACTCTCAACCCTGGGGAGAAGCAGAACAGGTTTTATAAAGCCAAAAACCATAATTACATCATACCAGGTACAATTCAGATAGCAAAGATTTCACAAATCAGAAACAGGCCAACAAGATAACAAATATTCATCAAACCAGGGGCAGGCCAGTGAACAAAGAAGTTTTCAATTATAGAGTAAGTTTCTCAGAATTGTTGAAACGTTGACCTCCTGATAATTCTGCCTGGCTAACTGTGGTCAGCAGGTGAGGGGAGTGGTGGAGTACAGCACAGAATACAACTAAGCACAAAATGTAACCAGCTAGGGGAAATGGAGTGATTTTGCTATTTCAAAAAATATTTAGGGGCTGGAGAGATGACTCAGCGGTTAAGAGCACTGACTTCTCTTGCAGAGGACCTGGGTTCGATTCCCAGCATCCACATGGTGGCTATGAACTGTCCTTACCTCCAGTTCCAGGGGAATCTGAAACCCTTTTCTGACCTCTTCAGCATTGTGTGACACAGGCGCACTCACATACATGCAGACAATACACGCATACACATAAAACAAAAACAATAAATAAAATATCTAAAAAAATAATACTTAATTTTTATTTCAAACATGCATGTCTTTTCTGCATTATTTACTTCATTGGTTGCTCATTCAGATTGGGTATGTAAGTAAAAGACTGACAAGAGCATGTACCAGCAAAAATATCTAAGATATCAGTGTTTGACTTTATAGTTGATGTGACTGGCCTACAAGTGTGTGCATATACACATATGTACACATCTTTAAATAGAATGTATTTAGGAATCAAGGAAGTTAGAGGTTGTAAACAAATAAGAATGGAAGGGAAACTCTTTATACGCTATCCCTGATTGGAAGTCAGATTAAAAAAACCTAGACAGTTATTTAAGCCGAAGCATTTGATGATCACAGCTTGAGTGATCGAATTTTAAGATGGGTCGCTTATTTGCCTTGAAAATCCAATATTTTTGCTGAAGTAGGTGTTACCATGGGGACAGAACAGCTTAGCAACTGATGGCTGATTTCACTGGTTGAGTGTCTATAGACTGGATTGTATTAATATATTTCCTCCTGCTTTTTTCTTTTTTATTGAGGAGACCATCTGGCATTAGCTGTACTTAAAGGTATAGCTCTGTTGGTCAAAGAATCCTAGGTGATATTCACCAAGGTGTTAGATTTGGCAGGCATTAGATGTTTTCACCAGTCAGTAACTCAGTCACTGTTACAGTTGATGCCTGGATCTAAGTTTTGACATTAGGAATTAAAGAGTTTGACTGTTGAGCTTATTTATGTTGTAAAAATTGCATTGCCTAAATATACTTTATGATGTCATCAGGTTAATTTTGATGTATCTAAAAAAAAACCTCTTGAGAAACTGTCTTCTCACACTATATGTCCATAAACCGAACAATTTTAATATATATTTTTAAATTAAAAATTTTGGCACACATCTTTAATCCCAGCACTTGGGAGGCAGAAGCAGGCGGATGGATCTCTGTGAGTTCAAGTCCATTCTGGTCTAAATAGTGAGTTCCAGTACAGCTGGGGCTACAGGGAGACCCTGTCTCAAAAAGACCAAAAAAATTTTTTGTTTATTTATTTTTGTTTTGCTTTTGTAGATAAGGTCTCACTATGTATCCCAGGCTGGCCTTGAACTTGTGGCCCTCCTGCATTAGCTTTCTAAGTTTTGGGGTTATAGGCATGCCCTATTACATTTGACTCCATAAATTATTTTTAATGGATACAAAAATTTGTACATATTAATGGGAGAAATAAGATACATGTAACATATCATGTAATGTTTAGATGTATGTATTTAAAATAATGATTGCTGAGAATGGTTAACGTAGCAGAACAGGAGTAGTTATCAGGTTTTTGTATTTAACAATATTAAAAGTTATGGGTTCAAGTAAGATTTGTAAAGATAATAATAACTATTGATTGTAAATAATAAATATGTAAGATTTCAATATACAGGGTGGAGGATAAGATACATATCTGTGTTATGATAATTAAGAGAATAGGGAAAGTACAGTAAGAATAATAGAAAGTCTGAGATCACAGAATGGAGGAATATACATTCAGTAGCAAAGCAAGGTGGCTTGGTGGAAGAAATGATGCCTGATTGATTGAATTGTGACTAGTATGGGTGAAGAGAGAATTCTAGAATAACAGCACTCACCAGTGTTATAATTCCATCATGTCTAAGAATGATTCCAAGATATTGTTTGGAGAATAGCCACAGAGAGCTTTGTGCATCGACCTTGCAGAACAGCTAGGGGAAGGCAATCTTAACAGATGGACTTTGGTCATATTGTGAATGTCTTTGAATACTATGCTAAAGATTTAGCCTAGTTGTTGATTTGTTGAGAAGATAACACATACTTCTCCCTTGTTTAGGAGATGCTGGGGACAACCATCTGTAGGGAGATATATGGCCATTACTTTAAAGGAAGATCAAGAAACTATTTAGGAATCCTTGCTTGACTAGTGAAGGTGAAATGGTGACCATGAATGGGAATACTGGAGGAGGGAGATTAGACAGAGATGCACAGGGGTCTCAGAGCAGAACCGTGGCTGTATCAGCATTTTTAAGATTAGAGCAGTAAGAGAGTAGAGAGACATAGAGAAAGACAGTAGAAGACTTACCAGTACCACAGAAATCATGACGAGAGTCTCAAGAAAGGGTGGGGGGGGGCTCTGTGAAGACATAATGAAGCATATCTTTTTAATTCAAGGTACCACTGTTGGTTGGACCAGTATACTTGTGATATGAAGGGAGAATATGCTAGTGTTAACAGTGGTAAACATTTTCAGCTCAATTCAGTGTTTACTTAGTGATTCCTTTATCTCTTCAGATCTTTGAGTGAATTATGTAAATGAGTGCTCCCAGTGTACAGAGAATTCTCAAGATGTATAATTCACTCTTAAAGGATGTTTATGCTCTAATTGACTCTGGCCTGATACATGATACCATGTGAATTAAAATCTTAAGTATATTATATAAAGTTTTATTCTGTACTGGAAAAAAAGTGTCAATAAGAAGACCCTAAGACATTTGGCAAGTTGGAAAATCGAAAGGGGAAAGATAAGTTTTAGTTTAAAAAAGTATTTTAAGATTCTTTTCCCTTTGCACTAAAATTACTTTATTTTAGGGTAAGTGTGTAGATGCACTTGTGGGTGTACCACATCCATGTATTCCTCAGGAGCCGTCTACCTTACTGGGATCTGGGGCTCACTGATTAAGCTAGTCTGACTGGACAGTTCCTAGGGGACTTTCTATCCTCACCTCCATAGCACTTGGCTTACAAGAACATACTAACGCACCTGTAAAGGCCTTTATTTGTATTTATTTATTTATTTATTTATTTATTTATTTATTTATTTAACTAACGTATGTGCAATGCCCATGGAGACCATGGGATAGAATTCGGTTCCTCATACTGTACAGCAAGTGCTTTCCAGACTTAGCTATCGCCTCAGCTGAGGTTATTGTTCTCAAACCCGAGTATGAAAGGACAGTCGTTATTTCCCTTTTGTAGTTCTGAAATTTGCAACCTTAGGCCATATTTGGTCCTGAACTGCAGTGCAGGCATTCCAAATTTGAGATCAGATTTTAGAAGTCAACCCTGGAAGCCTACTGCAAGTTAACAGTGACTAAAGATTACTTTGATTTCTATGGTCTTTTACTCCTCTGGATAATTATCCGAGCAAGCTATTAAGAGGAAAACGTTGAGGGGGGTGACTAGTTTATGATGTAGATTTACCACAGGAAAACCATCACCACCTCTCATAACAACAAAAGACACTTCATGTCAACTAAGTATGAAAAGAAGACAGTCTAAGAATTTAAAATGTGAAAATAACCTTCTCAGGCCAGCGAAGGTAAATGGTTCCAAAGGGAAATGGGACTTGCTAACAAGCCTAGCAGCTTAAGTTCAATTCCAGGGACCCACATGGTGGAAGGAGAGAAGTCAGTCCAGCAAAGTGTCTTCAGACCTCCACAGATGCACTGTGGCACTTAATAAATAAATAAAATGAAATTTAAAAATCACCTTCTTGAGGTCTTGAAACACACTGCCCAAAAGACAACTGATTAGAATTGCATTCAGTAGAATCCTGATGAGGAAGAAATGTGGAGCAGTCCTGAAAATGTTAGAGAAAGCTGCTTTTGTAACATTTGGAAGTTGAGATAATCATTGGAGTCCAGATCCAAAACCCTACCACTACTAATACTATGACAATGATTTAATTGTTGAATCAATTTTAAATTGCAATATATGCTCTGGGGAGTGTGTTCTGGCAAACCAACCACAGTCCCTGTTCAAAACCTCTTGTTATTCTTGTTTTAAATCTCATGTCCATCTTTTGTTTGATCTCCTTTGATTCATGATAATTCAGGAGAATATAGTTGAGCTGAGTTCAGCTCCCCCCCACCCCCAAGATTTCCAATTTGGTTTATTCTCAAGCGCCAGCCTAAAACTTGCTCTTATTTTAATGACTGGACATCTTGTGGTTATTCTTACCTGTTTTTACAGCTTTATTGAAATAAAGTTCATGTATAGAAAATTTCACACAGAGAGGATAAAATCCAATGGCTTTTAGTATATTTACTAAATTTTATAGCCACCATCACAATTTTTGGACTTTTTATTTTTGAGAAGGGTCTTACTGTGTAGCTCAGTCTGGCCTAGAATTTGTGATCCTCCTGCCTCAGCTTCCCAAGTGCTGGAATTGCAGGTGTATATCCCCACCTGGTTTGGTATATTTTTACCATCTCAAAAAGAAACCCCAGTTCCATTAGCAATAGTGTCCCATTTTCTCATCTCCTTCATTAGCTTTAGGGAACCGGTCTAAGCTACTTTTGGGTTGTAGACGTGCCTACTCTTAATTTGTTCAAAATTGAATTATATGCTGTGTGTGGTGGTGCATGCCTTTAATCCCAGCATTCAGGAGGCTTTGGGAGGCAGAGGCAGGTGGATCTCTATGAGTTCAAAGCCTGTCTGGTCTACATAGTGAGTTCCAGGCCAGCTGGGGCTACAAGGAGACCCTGTCTCAAAAAGACCAATAAATAAAAATAAATGCATAAATAAATAAGTGGAATCATATGATATATGGTCTTTTGTATCTGGCTTCTTCAACTTTGTGTACTGTTTTTAAGAATTATCATTATTGGGTCTGGAGAGATGGTTCAATGGGTAAGAGCACTGGCTATTCTTCCAGAGGACCTGGGTTTGGTTCCCAGCACCCATACTGTGGCTAACCATCATCTGTCACTCCAGTTCCAGGTAGTCGGATGCCCTCATCTGACTTCTGCTGGCCTTGCACAACATGGGTACGTTTACATGCAGGCAATACACATAAAATAAAATTAAAAAAGAATGATCAATATATAGCATGAATTAGTGTTTCGTTCATTGTTACCATCAAATAATATTCCATTATGTGATCATACCATATTTTATTTATTCATTTGTTAATAGACATCTACGTAGTTTCTTCTTTTTGACTACTATGAACATTCATTGGTGAGTTTTTGTGTGTATGTATGTTTTTTATTTCTTTTGCATATATTCCTTCCAGTAGATTATTAGGCTATACAGAGATTCTTTGTGCGTGTGTGTGTGTGTGCATGCGTGTGTGTGTGTTCAGTCTGTGTTTGTGTATGTGTACATGGGTGTGCCAGCACATGTAGAGGCCAGAGGTCTTTCTCACTTTGGATATCTTCCTTCATCGCTTTCCACCTTGTTTTTTGAGACAGTCTCTCACTGAACCTGCAGCTTGTGGACTGTGCTAGGCTGATTGGCTGGTGAGTTCCCTTGTGTCTCTGCCTCCTACCCCCACTAAATACAGGCCACTGTATTGGTCTTTTCGTGAGTGCCAGGGATCCAAACTCAAGTACTCATGTCCCCATGCTTGCACTACAGACTCTTACTTTATGGTGTGAGTCATCGCCAAGAACCATTAGGATATATCGTAACTCTTTGCCTAGCATTTTCAAAAGTTGGCAAGCTTTTTTCCCCTGAGTTTTTTTTTTTTAAACAAGATTTTTTCCTGTAGCCCAGATTGGGTTAGAACTCTTGCTTTTCTTGCCTCCTTGATGAGTGCTGGGATTACATGCATGGGCCCGCACCTGGTCAATTTTTGCAGTAGCTGCTCTATTTTCATTCCCATCAGCAGTGCACAAAGGTTTGAATTTCTCTGCCTCCTCAACAATTTGATATTTGCTGTTATTTTGACTATCACCTTCTAACTGGGTGTGAAATGATATTTCATTGTCGTTTTGATGTATATTTCCCTGGTGGCTAATGATACTGAGCATCTTTTCATTGGTCATGTGTATAGCTATTTTGGAGAAATCTCTCTCCCCCAACTTCTCATTTTTTGATACGGGGTCTTGTCATATAGACTGGGCTGGCTTTGAAGTCAGTAAGTAGCCCAGACTGGCCTCAAACTTGTGATCCTCCTGCAGACACCTAGGTGATGGGATTGTAGGCCTGGAGCACCGTGCTCAGCTCTGTTCCTTTATAATTGGACTATTTGCCCACTTATAATTATATTTTAAGTACTCTCTATATATTCTGGAACTAAGTCCTTTATCATATTTGTGACTACAAACCTTTCTCTTGTTCTCTGGTTTGCCTTTTGACACTGTTGCTGGTGTCTTTCTTGCACAAAGGTTTTGCATTTTGAGGCTTTGTATTATTGCTAAGAAACAATTGCTTAGTCTAAGACTATAAAGAGTTGCATATGTGTTTTCTTCTAAGAGTGCTGTAGATTTAACTCTTAAAATTGGTTCTTTAATCTATTCTGAGTTAATTTTTGTATGTGGTGTGACGTAGGAGTCCAGTTTCCTTCTTTAGCATGTAGATTTCAAGTAGTCACAATACAACTTAACCAAAAGACTGTTCTCTCTGTACACTCTCATACACTCATATTTTCATCTATTCTGAATTCCTTTTATTGGTTTTCCCCAGTACTGAGGATTGTAATACTTGTTGAAGATCGAAGTTTTTAAGATCTCAGACTGTGGTATGGGAAAAAAGATCTATTTCCAACACGGAGGAAGTATTTAGTAAACAGCTGCCATAGTATACAATGTACATGGACACCATAACTTATTTCTAAGGAGTAGATTATGGTAGAATTATGGAGATCGATGTGATAGTCATTTCCAATAAAGGATGAAATTCTGATTGTGAGGAAGCTATGTTAGGAAATTGAGATGGCAGGCAGGTCCCAGGATGACTATGTAGAATATTCCCTCACTGCTCTTTTATGCTCTTTTATTACCCATTACCTATATCTATTGGTGATAGTGTTTTCAGGTGCACGAGGGTTCAGTTCCAAATAGTTCTTCTTACTCCACTCAATTCATTTGGCTTCATTTAAGAAGGTGAGCATGAAGGACAAAATATTTTAAGCATATTGGCTAGGCAGTGGGGACGGAAGCTAAAATTATAAAGGCAGTAGCACCTATTGGAGAGTTCTTCTGCACCAGCCGTTGTTCAGTATTCTTTCCTTTCATAGATGAAGAGAGACAACTTCAAAATTGACTTGCTCAGTGTCACCAGCTAGTGACTCAAGATGACCATAGACAGTCTGCTTCAAAACTCTCTATTAGTTGCAAAATATGAGTGTCTCTCAGTCTGGAGCCCCATGCCATAGTCCTTGTTAGAACAAGTTGATGGAGCCCTGCTACAAGTTTCTGAATAAGTGTGTCTGAGGTGGGTCCCCAAATTTTGCCTTTTATGTTCCAGGCTTGCTGATACTGGAGTATGGGACCCACTGTAGCACACTGTGCTGTTCCTATATCATTGGTGATACTCAGAGAATGTTCAGTCGTGGTGACCAGAGGAAATGTTAAATCAGCAATAGATTAAAAGGGCGGGGAGTGCAGAGAGGCGGAACACAGTCCTTCAGGAGACTCTGTGGGAATGGACCAATGTAGGAATAATCTCGAGTTTTTCCTCCCACTTGTGAAACTGTACAACAGTTACTGTATCTTCTTACAATTCTGGTCCCAGATGATATTTTTTCCCATTGTGTCTTTCAATCTATACATGAAATCTTGATAAAGAAAAGAACAGTAACAGTATATGTCAATTCATTTCTAAGACTCTATGAAAAACTGTGTTGTTCTCATCTGGGAATAAATGTGACAGGCCAATCTTTATTAAATTGTTTCATGCTATGGTAGATTTGTGCTTTACATCCACCCAGGACCCTTTTTATAATTAAATTCTGTACAGTGTCATTGAAGGACCAGCATTGAAGAATCAGCATTAAGCGGCTGACAGAATCACAGGATTGTTACTCTTTCTTATGAGGTTATTTATTTGTCAACCATACAGAATCTCCCTCAAAGAGATCTTAACAGATAACTCTTTTGTAAAAAAGACAATTAATATTCTAACATTTACTTATCTATTTATTTGTGTTTGTATGCATGCTTGTACGTCACACATGTGGAGGTCAGAGGACAAGGAGTTGTTCTCTCCTTCCATCATGTAGATTCTGGGGAATCAAAGTTGTTAGACCTGTTAGCAAGTGCCTTCAGCTGCCAAGACATCTTTATGCCCCTAATTTAATTAAAAATTAGCACAAAAGTATTAGATATTACTATAGTCTTTTCATATGAAGAGTTTTAGTAAATTTTCTCTCGTCTCCCCCAGCCCATCCTCCTCCCGCCCTTTCTTGTGACCCCTCATCTCCTTCCCGCTTTCATGCTCTCCCCATCCTCAATACCTCTATTTAGCTTCTCTTGATAGCCTTTTGGATTTTTTTAGACTTTACCCATATATACACCCACTTATTTAAAAAGACCTATATATTACAAGCTAGGGTGCCCAGATGAGAGAACATGTGGTTTTTGTCTTTCTGAGTTTGGGTCAGCTTGCTAAATATAATACTTTTCAAATACTTGAACAAACTCACTCGCAAGAACAACTTTAATTTGTAGGTCAAGAAAAAAAATCACTGACTCTCTGAGTTCTGACTTGACTCTTTCTGATGTGACCTGATTATTAATGGTCTTATTTACAGCTGTGCCTGAAGAAGAAAGTCACACTCAGGCTGGGTGAGTAAAGGCCAGAGGCCAGAGTGCTCTCAGCTGCCAAACACCCAGCTATTAATGGTGACTTATTTTTATTGCACATTTGAAATCTTGTCATTCCACAAAGTACTGATATAGAAACCTGATTCAAGAGGCGAAAGTCTTAGACATTTGCAGTTATTTTTAAAAGGAAAACAGAAGGATGTTTGTCCTTACATTTGTTCTTTTTATCGGGTGAAAATAAAATAATTTATCAGGAGGTAATTTAAAGATCTAACAGGAACATTGAATTTAGCTTAGAGAATGAGACCATCTAACTCCCAATTAATTTTTTCTTTTCATTGATGGTGCACAATGCATTTTAGGATTTGGGAAGGGGGATGTAATGTGGCTGTGTACCAGCCTATGGACACATGTGCTTGGGGACTTTGGGTCTGCACATGATTCAGGATATACCCAGTTTCAGGGGCTGTCAAAAGTAACTTCCTGCATTCTTTGGTAGATAAAGATAA
>NW_008360315.1:5279644-5289507 GCF_000622305.1 Nannospalax galili | reverse complement strand
AGAGGAGAGAGGAAAAGAGAGAGAGAGAGAGAGAGAGAGAGAGAGAGAGAGAGAAGAGAGATCTCAGGAATTTTGACCACACTATCATCCCCAATATTTAAGATAACAATCTGGTTCACTGTTAAAGTAAGTTGGATTCTTTCTTGTCACCAAAAGGAATACTTTAATGTTTCTTTTCCTCCATGGAAAGAAATTATTAAGATGAAAAGAGTTGTTGAAGAGAAGTTTTTAGTAGCATGAGAGGTGGTGGCTATCAGTACTTATTTAAAAATGAACTCTCTTTTGCAAGCTTCTCATTCTCCCCTTCCCATTTTGATTTCTCCTTCTCCTCTTTCTCCTGCTCTTCACCTCCCACTCATAACCACCCTCCTTCCCAATTTCTTGTTTTATTTAGTTTATCTTATCTTATGCAGCAGAGCTCACAGCCAACCATCTGGCAGGTGCAATTAACTTTATGCACAGTTGGTTGATCAGTGCCAGATACTGTGCTAAGTGATTGGTCAAGACCAACTTGGATCAATAAATGCATCTTTTTCTTCACACTCTCTATTGAATGATAGAAATCAGCTTCCATCTCCTTTTTGGGTAAGACCAGTTAGCTTCTTGTTCTTCGCAGCACACATGGAAACCTTGCACTTTGCTTGAGGTTTGGATGGTTTTGAATCAGACAGCTCTTAACTGAATACTAACTTTAATCACTTACTTTTGAGACTTTAATGAGTAACTTCATTGATCTTGCTTTCTCAAATAAAAAGCAAAGATTGCTGAAATGTTTGTTTTCTTGTGGGAATCTGGGTACTGGTAAGGATGAAAGTAGGGTGCGTGACAAGCATGTTTTATTTATCTGATCAAGTAAACAATGCAATAAAAATAAACGTTCGGGCTGGTAAGATGGCTCAGTTGATAAGGACACATGTCACCAGACCTGACTACCTGAATTCAAACCACAGCACTCATATGGTGGAAGGAAAGAACTGATTCCCACAAATTGTCCTCTGATCTCTACATATGTCCCATGGCACAAGTGCAGACACACATTAAATAGATGTAAGAAATGTTTAAGAAATCACAAAACTTCAAAGCAAAAATGGTGTATTATAACTATTATGATACGTTTGGAGAATGACTTCATCTAGAAATAAAATTGAGCTTAAAAAGTGGTATCACAGGGCTGGAGAGATGGCACAGCAGTTAAGAACACTGGGTGTTCTTACAGAAAACCCAGGTTCAAATCCCAGCACCCACATGGCAGCTAACAACTGTCCATAACTCCAGTTCAGGGGGATCCGACAGCCTCTTCTGTCCTCCATGGGCATTGCAGGACACAGGTGCACTTACCTACATGCAGGCAATACACACATACACATAAAAATAATAAATAAAATATTTTAAAAAGTGGTATCTCATACAACTTCAGGGACAGCTGGTTATTTTCTTAAGCGAACTATAGAGTCTCTGCAAAGTGCTGTGTTGGTAGAGCTGGAAGCCAGATGTTTTTTCTTTTAAAATGTACTCAACACTAGAGAACGAGTTTTCTCAATATTACTCATTATTCTACATTAATTTCAACTGATTGTTTGAGTGAGACACTGGTTTTGAATTCTTGATTCATTTGCTGCTTACAAACCACTAAAGAGGTAAAATTAGTGAAAATATTAATAATGGCAGTACTGCTAGTGTCTTTGGATCATTGACCTTCTTCTGGTGGTTTAGAAAACCTGTGGGTAAAGCTCTTTACAGGTTTCCATGGCAACAAGTTAATCTCTGCTCTTTCTTACTATGGGGCAGCAGAGGCTGCATTTCTTCCCGTCACTTGTAGGATCTATTGGTGGCCTCTAGGGATGTGCTGTGTAAGCACTAACTTGGATTATCTTTTCAAACTGCTGCTAGCAGAAGGTAATTTTAATAAATTCTGTTATAGTTTGGGTTAAGAATAGCAAAACACGAAAACTGTCATTCAACAGAGATGTCACTACGATCTTTAGTACTTTCTGAGTATTATTTTTTCTTAAAGTATATTTTGGGACAGTTAATCACTAGTAGACAACTTTTCATCCCGAGTTAAAGTTTTTTGGTAAACATTTGTATTCCATATCTTTCTCTTATTCCTCATCATAGGCTAATTATTCTATAATTCAGGAATATGTAATTTAAACTATGTAGACACGTATAGGTCAATGTTAAAACAGACATGCAGAAAGTGACATGCGACGCATTATATTTGTCTGATATCCATTGGAGTAATGCATCCTGTCTTCAAATGAAGCCGGTATTTTTTGTTTCTTCTTTTCAGCATGTACAGCCACCAGGGATAAGCACTAAGTATAAACTTAGAACTTAGCTTTGTTTCACCAGTTCTGGAAATTGCATCAAATCCCCTCCTTTCTCCTCCCCTTCCCTCCCTCTCTCCTCACCTCAACTCCCTTTCCCTTTTTTAAGACACAGTCTCACTATAAAATCCAGCCTGGCCTCAAACATGCGATCCTCCTGTCCTAGTTTCCTGAGTGATGGGATTATAGGTATGTTTTGTGAGTTTTTGTTTGCTTGTGTTTTATGTTTTTAAATTCAGGCCCTGGACTAGACAGAGCTATTCCCATCTATATTTTCCAATTAACTCAGCGACTCTTTTTATTCTTGTGCTAATTCAACCCTGACTTTAAACTTTTTAAAAAATTTTATTTATTTTTTAATTTTATGTGTATGTGTGTATTGCCTGCATGTAGGTAAGTGCACCCGTGTCGTGCAATGCCCGCAGAGGTCAGAAGAGTCTATCGAATCCCCTTGGACTGGAGTTATGGACAGTTGTTAGCTGCCATGTGGGTGCTGCGATTCAAATCTGGGTCTTCTGCAAGAACAATCAGTGCTCTTAACCACTGAACCATCTCTTCAGCCCCTCAACCCTGACTTTAAATGAGACTAAATTCTTGCCTTAAATCAAGGCATAAGGATGTATACTTTCTGGTCTCTTTAATAAAACCAAGCTTGACTTTCCAAGCTTCAAAATGGAGGAAGAAGATGCATGAGGAAGGTTTAACTACTGCCTGGTCCTGAGCCTGCCCACCTTTCTTTCACTCCCTGCCCCACTGGGAACCCTCATAGGTTACTGCTGCCATAATGGACTAGCTGGGGTTAGATGGAACAGTTCCTCTAAATATGCTGCTTGTGGTGGGGGCAGAACATCGTTTTATATTTCCAATAGTGTAGCTCATGGCAAGACGAAGCATTTATGTAAAGAGGGCTTGAGGCATTGTGGTAACAGAATAAAACCAGCAAGGGGAGCTAATGCAGCAGACATGTTAGGCTGTTGGCTGTAATTTCCTTGATCTTCAGATCTCCAGAAGCCCATTCCAGGCTCTTCACATATTGCTTCCTCTGTCTTGCGTGCAGGGGGCGGGGGGGGGGGGGTCTCTGTATCATCGCCTGGTCCACTTTCTCACTGGATTGCAGTGTAAATGTTAGGCCTGTCTGAATCCCCAGGCCTGGATTAGCTTTGTCCCTGCAGAGCCCAGTATTCCCAGTGTGCTGCATCATCGCTCTGTTCAGCTGCCTAGGTTATGGTTGTGGGGGGATCTTGTCTGGCCATTTTCAGCACTGTTACCAGCACCTCGGACAGTGCTAAGCACACAGTGGGCTCTCCATAAATACTTCTGGGAGAATGAATGCATCACAGTGAGTGAATGGACTGCAAAAGGATGAGCCAGATGCCTGACACTCAGCCTCCTTTCACTGCAATGGTTCTTCCCTTGTAACCTTGAAGGATTTGGATTGGGTTTTATTAAGAAAACTGGGAAATTTCCTTCAGAGGCTCAAATAGACCACTGGCCAGGCCCAGGAAGTAGAGGAAAAGGGCCATTTTCTCAGTATAGAAAACAAGGAATCGATTAGGGGGCAGAGTATGGAATCAGTAAGTGGAGTGGAGGGTTAACAGGAGGCCGGTGTGATGTGGGTGCTTCCTTAGTTGGTCCTTTTTGTTTCCCTTATTGAATTTTTTAGATGTCAAATGTGCCATATACAATCATTTGGGCTAAGTTAAGTTTGACTTGCTTGATATTATTAAGGCACATTTGATTTAGAGAAAGAACTACCCAGTATTGAGCAATTTCTGTGGACTAGGCCTTGGTAGGGATTATCACCTTTAATAAAACATGGTAACAAAAAGGAATTATGTTTCTATTGTGGACAAGAAAACAGACTCAGAGTGACTAATTAACTTTAGGATTGTGAAACCAGCAAGAAGTAGAGTTGAAAGACACTCATCCATTCCACAAATATTTACTGGCAGTAAAATGTTTTTCATTGTGACTTCTTTTTGATGGTGACAGACATCTATGTAAGTAAGAGCTCTGAATTAAGTTGAAACCTCACTATTTTTACTCATTCAAAAGTGCCTAGGTCTGGGCTGGGCTCAGTCAGTGAGTTTGAAGATCTGAGTTTGAATCCCCAGCATCCACATGAAAACTGGGTATGGTGGCACACATCTGTAACCCCAGGGCTGGGAAAGTAGAGACAGGAGATTTCTGGCCAGCCAGTCTAGATGAACCAGGGAGCTCCAGTTCAAATGAGAGATCCTGTCTCAAAAACTAAGGTGGGGAGCAACTGAAGTAGATGCCTGATGTTGACCTCTGGCCTTCACATACAGACACACACACACACACACACACACACACACACACGCACGCACACACACACATGCACACACACATGCACACACACACGCACACACAGAGAGGCCTTAAATTTAGTTCCTTTTTATTGGAACTTTAATATCTCGCCTGATTTTTTTGTTGTTGTTGTTCTTTTAAATCACTGAATTTCCAGTTCCTGGAGCAGTGCTTGGAACATGGTAGGCACCTAGTAAAGAATTTATAGTACCATGAATCATTTACTGTTCTATATTAACAAAACTGGCTTTGTGGGTTGCTTTTCTGTTTAAGGGGTATTTCACAATGTGCAGATTATGAGGTACTTCAAGGATCAAATTCACGAGCAGCTGTTATACTCAGCACTAGAGTGAATTCTGAGGGATCCAAGAGTTTCTTGTACTCTAAGCCTTACCAAAAACCAGGGGCTACTAATGTGAGTGGTCATTTGAAATTGTAGTGAGAAATAGTGAAAATGTGCTCTTTCAAAACAAAAATAGGGTTGGGAAGATGGCTCAGGAGGTAAGTGATTGGTGTGCAAACATGAGGACTTAGATCAAATCCTCAGCACCCATGTGACCCCAGCACTGGAGAGGCAGAGACAGGAGGATCTCTGGGGCTCTCTGGCCAGCCAGCATAGCTGATTGGTAAGCTCCAGGTTCAGTGACAGACTCTGTTTCAAAAAATAAAGTGAGGAGCATTTGAGAAAAACAACTAATTTTGACATCTGGCCTCTAGATTTGTATGCACAGATGCACACACTCGCACATATACATACACACATGTGCACGCACACACACAAACCCTTACATATCAACTGGAGATGTGAATTAGAACTCAACTTACTGGTTGGCGTTCCAGACCCAGTAGAAAAATTAGGACACAGGAGAATGGGAAGAGAGCAGAGAGAGTCAGGCTGGAGCAGCCATCCAAAATCCCAGAAGGCCAGAAGGTGGTGAGAAAAATGCCAGACAACAGACAGGGGGAGAAAAAAGCCAAGAAAAGTCCTCGTTGGCACTGGAAGAGGCAGATGGTGACAGGAAGTAAAAATCACAAAGACTATTTGTAGTTTGAGGTTTTGTGGAAAAATGGAAACTCTTTGCTGGTATAACAGGGAACAGTAATAGCAGCAGAATATTAAATAAGTGTGCATTTGTGCTGGGAAAAGAAATGTGGCCAGGATCATTCCATCAGGGTGGAAATTTTGCTTAGAGGTTGTGACCAAAATCGTAAAAAGTACGTTAGTGTGAAGACAGTTGGATTTGTATTAAATGCTTTCCTCTGCATTTACCATATAAGAAAACATTACTAGATTCCATCTTTTATGCATTTTTTATGCTACCTTGTCTTTTAGGAAGCCTTTAAAATGACTTATTTAATTGTGAGACAATTTTTTTTCCTATTACTTTAAATCCAAAATGTACCCAAGTTTGAGTTTTGGAAAAATGAAAATATTTTGTTCTTTTTTTTTCTTAGAAAATTATAGCAGGTTTACTACAGTAATGCATGTCTTGTAGCCATTTCTTTACAAATAATTTTATGGCTACTATGTATGGATTCTTTTAAATTACATATATACATATATGCATGTATTTTTTTTCTTTCATAAGACAGGGTCTAGCTATGTGACTTAGGCTGAATTTGAACTGATTATGTATCCAAACTGACCTTTGCACTCACAATCCTCCTGTCTCAATTTTCCAAAGACTGGGGTTGCAGGCATGTACCACAACATCTGGCTTTTGGTTTTAAAATATTTTTTTAACTATTTATTTTATTTGTATGAGTGTTTTGCCTGCAGGTATGTTAAGTGCACCACATGTATGCATTGCTCATGGAGGCCAGAAAAAGGTGTCCGATCCTCTGGACCCAGAGTTATCAATGTCAGCTGCCATGTGGTACTAGGAACTGAACTGAACCTAGGTCCTCTACAAGAGCAGCCAATGCTCTTAACTGCTGAGCTATCCATCTCTCCAGCCCCCGGGGTTATATGTTGAACTTTCAAAAGAACAAAAGGAGTTTCTCCAGATGTAAGGCATTGTCCAGACAAGGACACCAAAACTCTTCTAACATCTTATGTAGCCTTTACTTCAAGCATCCAATTGAGGCCTGTTGTTTGAGACAATTTATTTGCAAAGCAAAATAGCTTATGTTAGCTGTGAAATTCCTCCTCTCAGCCTCTCATGGCCTGTACCTACCCCTACAGATCCTAGACCTCCATTTCTTCCCCAGAATACCAAAGCCCTTAATTTCTGTAGCTCAGAATGCTGTATAGTGTCCACCACCTGGCCCTTCTTTGAGCTCTGTGCTTTGTGTGATTCTCAGGCATAGACAGATTAATACATTTGTGTGTTTTCTTCTGTTAATCTGTGTGTTGTCTGTTTTATAGGCTCAATGACACAGTTTCAGGGTATGGAAAGAGGGTTCTTTTACCTTATTTCCCACACTAAGATTTGCAGACTTTTCACTGCTAAACATCTTGTGCTTACCTTTCAATCTGTCTTCTTTTATTCTGTCTTGTAATTCTACTTAATATGCTATCCTGATGTAGGATGCAAACTAAATAAACAGGAAACTTGTCTGATAGCCACTGCTTTCTTGAATCATACTATCCTATATAGAGCTACCTGCACTCATGCACAGTATTCTGTTTTAGAATATTCCTCACATTGTCATTTCCATTTTATTGTTTATAATCTAATTAATCTTTCTGTTTTCTCCTTTAGTAGTTTGCAAGAGGGTTCTGTAGTTCAGCATTTTGCAAGCTGTTCTCTGCTGAACCAAAAAAAAAAAAAAAAATTGGCTTGGGAAATTGTACTAAATTCCCTTCTTAAGGATTCAAAGTACACATTAACATAAGAAAAGATCTGAAAAGTTTTAAAGTGAAAGGGAACTTGTGAAGCCTATTTAATGATCAAAAGAACTTCAAAATAAAGAACTTACTTGTGTGGAGAAAGACTTTTTCCAGTTTCTAACAGCATCAATGACAGATTTTTTTTTTTTTTCTTAACACCAGTTTTTTTTTTTTTTTTTCTTAACACCAGTTTGAGGAGTGCTGGTCTGTTTCATTTTTATTACTTAAAATAAGGACCCTTGCAATTTATTTATTCAAGTCATTGGGTTTTTGTTCTGCTTGAGTTTTAAGTCTGACTTATCTTTTGAAAGGAAATTTTCCACCTTCTTATAATTTAAAAGTTGTTCGATTTATTTTTATATTCAAATAGGAAAACCAGTTAAAGCTAGGAAAATGTGTGTACATAGATATACTTTTGACTAAACCTAAATGCTTTGTTTTTTTTTTAATTTTTAAAAATTTTTTAGAAGAAGCATTTCATTACAGCTTTAACAGTTTCCAGAGCAAAGATACATCTCTTTCAAAATGGCAATAAAATTTTTAGGTTCACTGTTGAATTAATACAGTTATACAGTATTGAACTCAGTATAAACCCTGTAAGACATAAAATTGAATGAGTTTTTAACCTTTAAAAAAGATCTCCATTTCATTTTAAAATATACTGTTTCTTACAGAAAGACTCATTGTTTTTGTTAATAACACTGTGATGTTGATGCATGTGTCTCTAATCTGTATGTATTTGATTATTACTAGTCATAATCAATTACATGCAGATCCTTGACACCTGTGTATGTCTATAAAGTCATCGGGTAGATTTCAATGGTAATGTTTATCACCTCTACTAATTAACATGATGTAAGTTTTTATGCTTACTCCTCAAATATAATTCATTTTTAAAAATTTGTTGATTTTTTTTGGGGGGTATATCATACAGAACATCCTAAACCATCTTATTCATCTATACACCCACTTCCCAGAAGGCACCTCCCATAGCCTCACCCTCCCCACTAGAGTCCTTATACTCTGTCATCCCTGCTACCGTCCACTGTGTTGTCAGCACCCCTAGCTGTTCCCCACTACTTGTCCCTCTGGTGAATCTAGTCAGCCTATCTAGAGGTCTTTGTTTTAGGAAGGTCAGCTGTTCTTCATCTAGCAGCAATCAGTTGTCAATATTCCTTTAGATAAGTTTGGGGTCTGCTGTTCATTTTCCCAGTTCTATGCTGGGTTACTATCTGGGAGTCCCTTGGGCCATGTTGGCCAACAACTCAAAAGAAGGTATCTCCTATCTGGCATTGTTGTTTGTTATGTAGCCTTTAGCTATACATATGGACTCTTAAAAAATTATATTGGCCCCTTTAATCTTTGGTTATACTTTCCTTTTGGGTATTTAAGACCATAGAGTTGGCCCAGATAAACCAATTTATTTTTACTCTTAAGGTCATTTGAGGATCTGTTCCTCAGGGGTCACATGGGCTTGAGGGGAGCCCCTGATGCCTTTCTTTTACCAGTTCCACCTATGTAAAGATAAGTCAAAGGTCCTGCTTGACCATGGCTGGCTTCACCTGGAAGCATGGAGGAAATGATTCCTCTGTGTTGGCCCTCCTCTTTGTAGACTAGACACTGGTTCAAGTCCATCTTGTGGGGTCTCCTCAGCCTCCTTGATCAAGAGGACAGGTGACCCACCAAAATTACAGGGCATTTTGAGAGATGCTCATAGTCCCTTGGAACTAGTCAACCTAGGAGGGCAAGGAGCAAAAACTGTCCTTTATGTCGCTCTGACCAACTTATTATAGGCCTCAAAGTATGTCTGTTAAACATCCAAGAAGTTTACTTCCACCAGTCTGGTACTTTTAATTACTGTGTTTCATGTAGATAAATCTTGGGCAAAGACCAACTGTTCTCAGATAGACCTTGCCTAGACATATATTTCTTGATCTGGTATGTATAATTTGGACTAACATGGTTCCCCCTGGTTTTTAAAACTAGCTAGGCATTATTTGTCTCTCACATTGTCTAACCCCTTCATCATGGTTTCCACAATCATGGTGCCCCCATTTTTCCTCTTTCTCTCTTAATAATACCCTTCTCCTATGGTCCTACCTCTCTTCAGCTCTTTCTTTCCCTTTATCCCCTAGGTTCCTTGTATACCCTTCCCTCCCCCGCCCTTAAACAAACCCAATTTATATATATATATCCCTTATTAATGCCTGTTTCCTACTGTTCTTCTCTTTCAGGTTCTTTCTTTTCCTTTACCTCCCTAATTCCTTTCCATTATCCTGGTTCATGTAGTTATGTCTGGATACATACTCATTTATCAGGACTTGGTTCTAGGATCCACATATGAGGGAGAATATATGTCGATTTTTTTT
>NW_008360315.1:5275856-5279160 GCF_000622305.1 Nannospalax galili | reverse complement strand
AATTACTAGTGATGTTGAACATCTTTTAAGATGCTTCTTAGCCATCTTTATCTCTTCTTTGAGAAGTCTCTGTTCAGCTCCTTATCCCATCTTAACTGGGTTACTTCCTTTCTTGATTCTTTGTTTTTTGAGTTCATTATATATTCTGGATGTTAAACCTCTGTCAGATGTGTTGCTGGTGAAGATTTTCTCCCATTCTGTGGGTTTTCTCTTCACTTCCCTGGTTGCCTCCTTTGATGTACAAAAGCTTTTTAGTTTAATGAGGCCCCATTTGTTTATTCTTGACCTTGTTTCCTGAGCAACTGATGTCCGGTTTAGAAATCCTTTCCTACACATATATATTGTAGGGTTTTGCCAATGTTTCTTCTAACAGTTTCAGAATTTCAGGCTTTACATTGAGGTCTTTTATCCATTTGGAATTGATTTTTGTGCAAGGTGAAAGATAGGGGTTTAGTTTCATTCTTCTACAGGTGGAGATCCAGTTTTGCCAGCACCATTTGCTGAACATGCTGTCTTTCCTCCAGTGAATATTCTTGGCCCCTTTGTCAAATATCAGGTGGCTGAAATGGCATGTACTCATATTTGGGTCATCAATTTAGTTCCATTGATCTATGGGTCTGTTTTTGTGCCAGTACCATGTTGTTTTTATGACTGTAGCTCTGAATGAGGCTGGGGGAGTCAAGGCACGGTGGGCACTGATGGACTTACCCAGGAAAGATGCTGGCTGGTTGTACAACCCAGGGTAGCAGAGGGAGGTGAGGGCAGAACCAGGCCCAGGGGGTCCTGGGGACTGCAAGAAGGAACTGGGTTTGTCTGGATCCAAAGGATCAGGAAGCAGTGGTGGTTCTGGGTCCAGAGATCAGCCCCAGTATCCAGAAAAGAGGCTGTCGGGTTCTGCAGATTCAGGGAAGCAGAGGGAGGTCAGGGTGGAACCAGGCCCAGAGGGCTTCCAGGAGAGAGGCTGGTGGGTTGTGCAGCCCAGGGAAGCAGAGGGAGGTGAGGGCGGTACCAGGCCCAGAGGGTTCCTGAAGACCCTGAGAAGGAACTGGGTTGGTCTGGACGCAAAGGATCAGGAAGCAGTGGTGGTTCCGGGTGGAGAGGTCAGCCCCGGTGTCCAGGAGAGAGGCTGGCAGGGTTGTGCAGCCCAGGGAAGCAGAGGGATGTGTTAAATGCTTTGTGTTTTAGAAATATAATTAGTGCTGGTTTATAAACGATTTGTGTTTTCCTGACCTCTTTTTTGTAGGCAGGGTCTCCCAGTAGTCCCCCAACTGGCCTGGAACATGCTATGTAGACCAGACTGACCTCAATTTCACAGAGATCCACCTGCCTCTGCTTTGAGTCCTGGGATTAAAGGTGTGTGCCACCATGCCCAGCTAGCCATTACATTATATGTGTGTTCCCTAATTCTAGATTATTAAAACAGCTGTGTTTTTATCAATTTTAGTTTCCATATGAAAAATCTCCATTATTTTGTTAAAATGTTTAACCTATTTATTTTATGCATATAAATAAATATATATATATAAATAATCTATTTATTTTATGTGATTGTCTTGCCTGCATGTAAGTGCACCACATGTGTATGATGCCCTCAGAAGGCCTTGGGTCCCTTGGAACTAGAGATCCAGACAGTTGTTAGCTGCCATGTGGATGCTGGAGACTGAACCCAAGTCCTTTGCAAGAGCAGCCAGTGCTCTTAAACACTGAGCCATCTTTCCAGCCCCCATAGTGCCATTATTTTTTATCTATTTGATTGATTGTTAACAAATGAAGGTACTTGGTCCCTGTCACTGTGTCCACTTCTTTCTATTCAAACATGCAAGGTTTTTGCTATGTGTATTTTCTTTCTGTATTACTCAAAGGTTTTTAATTATTGGATATTGTATTATCTCCAAATGCAGAATGATCCTTTTCATTGACTCACTCTCTTTTTTCTTAAAAAATACTCAGTTTTATATAATTAGTTTTCATTTCTTGTTTTTTATTTTTGGTTTGCTTGATGTGCATATACATATTCCATGCGCATTTCTTTTGTGTTTTCATTGTATTTTAAGATCATGAGAAGTGGAAAATTGGTTATTACAGGTTTTGATAGGAAAACCAGAAATGATATATGTTAGTTACCGTTATTATATTTGATCTTATTATTTTATACTTTTCTTTTTTATTTGTATTAGCTTCCTATTCTGCATTTTGAAGTAAAGATCATATTTTTTTTCACTTTTTTTATTTGTTTGTTTATTTTAATGTGCATTTGTGTGTGATGTGTGTGTGTTCAGGCCTGAACATGCCATGGTATGCCTTTGGAGATCAGGGGACAATCCTTGGGAATTGGTTTTCTTCTCTGACCTTGTGGGATTGGGGACTGAACTCAGGTTTTTAAGCCTTTGAGAAAGCCATCTTACTAGAGCTTTTAAAAATATTTATTCCACCAGTCTGGTACTTTTAATTACTGTGTGTCAATAACCTTGGATGTTTAACAGACATACTTTGAGGCCTATAATAATTTGGTCATAGGGACATAAAGGACAGTTTTTGCTCCTTGCCCTCCTAAGTTGACTAGTTCCAGGTGACTATGAGTATCTCTCAAAATGTCCTATAATGATCGTGGGTTGCTTGTCCTCTTGATCAAGGAGGCCAAGGAGACCCCATCAGATGGACTTGAACCAGTGTCCAGTCTACAAAGAGGAGGGGAGATATGGATAAAAATTTGGTTAGTCTAAGGGAGGGGGGAGGGAAGGGCATACGAGGAACCTAGGGGTATTGAGAAAGAAGCAGTTCAACAGAGGTAGGATCATAGAAGCAAGGGTATTAGTAAGGAAGAAAGGGGGGGAAGTGGCGGCACCTTAAGTGGGAAAACCTTGATAGAGGGGTGAGACGATACAAGAGAGAAACAATGCCTAGCTAGTCATGAAAACCAGAGGGAACCATATTATTCCTACAATCTACTGACAAATTATACATAACAGATCAAGAAATATAGCTCTAGATAAGGTTTATTTGAGACCAACTGGTCATTACCCAAGATTTGTCTGCATGACACACAGTAATTAAAAATGCCAGAATGATGGAATTAACCTTCTTGGATGTTTAACAGACATACCTTGAGATCTTTACTAATTGGGTCAGAGGGACACAAAGGACACTTTTTGCTCCTTGCCCTCCTAGGTCGATTAGTTCCAGGGGACTATGAGCATCTCTCAAAATGTCCTGTAATTGTAGTGGGTCACATGTCCTCTTGATCAAGGAGGCCAAGGAGACTCCACCAGGTGGACTTGAACCAGTGTCCAGTCTACAAAGAGGG
>NW_008360315.1:5256746-5274246 GCF_000622305.1 Nannospalax galili | reverse complement strand
CTAAATATGACCTTCAACCCCTGATCCTCCTGCCTCCTTCCCAAGTGCTGGGATTATAGGCATGCACCACCACACTTGGCTAGCCTAAGGAATTTATAGAACATTGTCCTGGATTCTCTCTGTGAGTTTACAGATGAAGATGGAGTAAAATTAGCTTTGCCTCATTCCTGTTGAGGGAAATGGAAAACATTACCCATTTCTTAGTTGATAAAGAGATCAGTTTCACTCTGATTTCCACATGCACACCCTTTTCCACATGTAAAAACAAATCAATCAATGTAACAAAAATTAAATAATGATTTTCTTGATTGCTAGCAAAATGGACACTCCTTAAGTTGTCATTTAAATTAAATATTTTTATGCTATATTTTCCTTTTGTATTGAAATTTTGAGAATCTAGCACAATGTGTTTTGATCATATTTAGACCCCCCCATTTGCATGTCCCCTTACTGTCCCCCAACTGGTATTATGTGCTTATAATGTATATATATTATGCATATCATATATGACATATATGATATGTGTTATCTATATATGTTAAGGTCTATGGAGTCAAATGTGTGTGTAACATGCCCTTTAGTGTGGGTCCATCCACTCGAGTCTGGTTAACCTACCCAGTGTCACACTCTGTCTTAGTTTGTTTCTTCATTGCTGTGACAAAATACTCTGACCACTACCAACTTGGGGAGGAAAGGGTTTATTCAGCTTGTATCTCCCAGGTCGCAGTTCATCAGGGAGCCCAAGGTAGGAACTCAGGGCAGGAACCTGGAAGTAGAAGCTGGAGCACAGGCCATGGAGGAACTCTGCATACTGGCTTGCTCCCCTGGCCCCTGCTCAGCCTGCTTTCTTATGCAACACAGGTCCACCTGCCCAGGGGTGGCACTACCCACAGTGGGCTGGGCCCTCCCACATCATTCAACAGTCAAGAAGATACCCCACAGACATGGCCACAGGCCAGTCCAATGAAGGAAATTCCCCAACTGAGGCTCCCTCAACCCAGGTGTGTCAAGTTGACACTAAAGCTATCCAGCACACACTCTTAAAGGAAACTGACTCTCCCTCTCCCAGCAGCTCTGTTGCCAATAAGCTATATTTTCTTAAACTCTATCAAGTTTAAGTAGTTCAGTGAATTGACATGCTGCTCAAAGGAAAAAAAGACAGTAATAGGAGGTAATTTTCTCCTCAAAATTATACCATGAAGACAACATACACACACACACACATGCACACACACACACACACATATATGTATATAAAGTTGTCATGTGCTCTTAAATGCTGAGCCATATCTTCAGTCCCTTCATTGTGTCTCTCCCTCCCTCCCTCCCTCCCTTTTTCTTTCTTTCTTTCTTTCTTTCTTTCTTTCTTTCTTTCTTTCTTTCTTTCTTTCTTTCTTTCTTTCTTTCTTTCTTCTTTCTTGTCTTTTTGAGACATGGTCTCCCTGTAGCCCCAGCTGTCCTGGAACTCACTATGTAGACCAGGCTGGCCTTGAACTCACAGAGATTGCCTGCCTTTGCCTCTGTGATAGTTTAAAACAGCAGAACTTTATTCTCTACAGTGGTCAGGATCCCCGGGCAGAAGTAAAGCAGTGGTCAGGTCTCCTGGAAAAAGCACCTCTTTCTTTTTTGTTTCCGGCTGCATCACTCTGCGCCCTGTGGGTGGGCATGCTGCATTCTCCCTGTGTGATCTCTGTCCTATGAGGATGCATGCAAATATATTTTGGACTCACCCAGATACTTCAGGGTAATCCACGGTAATCTCCTCTCTCAGGTGCTTCATCACATCTGTGAAGATGTGTTTTGTGTTTGCCATATGAAGTAATACTCACAGGTCACACAAAAATTAAGACACAAATATCTGTTGAGAACACCACCCCCCCCCAGTATCTTTTTTTTTTTTTTTTTTTTGAGCCAAGGTCTTCCCACGTAGCCCACACTGGCCTTAAACTTATAACTATCCTGCTGCAGCCTGCCCAGGTCTGGGACTACAGGCATGTGACGCCATACCCAGTTAATCTTCCTTTTTTCTTAATATTGTCACTCTTCTGTCCTGTTTTGTATCTACTGCTTCAAACTCACCACCTCTAAACTAAGTGGCTTAAAAGCAATACTTTTTTTTTTTTTTCGTAATTTCTTCCAGCCATTTGGGCTGGCCTCAGCTAGGTGACTCTTCTGCTAGCCTCAGTGTTTAGCTTGTTTAGAACTGGCTAATGGTTGTGCTGATTGTTGGCTAAGCCATGTGTTACCAGTGGAACTGGTACGAAAATGTGTGGACTCAGGGAGGTATGATCCTTGGATTCAGTTAATTCAACATTTTCCTGCACTTTCAGAACTTCTGGCAATACAAATTTGTTAAAAGGATTCCCATAATAAACATAATAGAAAGATATTTTTTCTCTTAAACAACATAGTTTAAAATGATTATTTTTTTTAATTATTAAGCTTCTTCAAGTTTATATGAAGGACTAAGTAACACATGATGTAAAAACAACCAACCATGACTTAGTGCAAGAAATTTTAAGTCTTTATTTATGCTGTGCTTGTGACTATGGGGTCGTTTTTCATGCTGTGTGTGACTAATAGATAGGTAAGAAACACTTTATTCTTGGCACATAATTCCTAGGGAAATCATAACCTTAGATGGCTAGTCATGATTGTATTGGGAGTCCTTCTGCATGTAATTTTTCATGCACCTAGAGTCTTTGATTATTTGAAAGGTAAATGGACACAGGAGAAAAAGAGGAAAAAGACACATTATTATAATGGTTATAGAGCTCTTTAAAATGGATGGCTTGGACTCCTCTCACACCCTTATTTGGTGTTGGGGACCAAACCCAGGGCCTTGAGCTTGCTAGGCAAGTGTTCTACCACTGAGTTAAGTCCTCAACTCAAGTAACTTTTTGTTAAAAATCACTTTTTAATAACTACAGAAATCATATAGTCTAAGGACAATTTTCATCCTAAAAGAGTTACTGCTTCTAAGTAATAAGTAACCATCTGTGGTGAAATTGGTTGCATGTGTTGATTCAGTTTTTGGAAGAAATAATCTTAGTCATACTAACTACAAGAGCTGCTTGTTCTCCAAGGAAAATGTCACTTTGAGGGGTTTGCACAAAGTTTCTTAAAGTAGGTGCAAAACAAAATGTGTGACAGAATAACATTCAAGGTTTTTTGGCTTGACTTTCCAAATATAAGGGCTTGTGTGGGATTTCAGAGTGATATTTATTGAAATATTCTCCAGAATCCACTTCAAGGTTATTTTGAAGTTAATGCACTGAAACTTCTGTGTTAATTAATATTTAAGTTGCTCATTTCTGGTGTAAATTTCTGTAGATAATAAGGACTTTCTGAAGTTTATAGTATAATTTATGGTGGAAGCTGTTTAGTAGTAAAATATATAATTTTCATTTCACATCAGAGTTTGGAAAAATATTAATCTAGGGGCTGGGGATGTAGCTCTGTTGGGAGAGTGCTTGCCTAACATGCACCATGTTTGGGGTTTGATCCCCAGAACCCCATAAACTAGGCATGGTGTAGCACTTGGGAGATGGAGGTAAGAAGATTAAATGTTCAAAATCATTTGTGGCAAGTTCAAGGACGGTCTGGGATACATGAGACCCTGTCTCAAAAAACTTGTGTGTACACACATATGGAAGTGCTCTTTATTTTTAATAAATTTACTTTAAATAAACATACTTCACAAAAACATGAAAACAAGTTATTTAATGATATTTACTTTCCAGGACAATAGAGAGTGAAAATCAGTGTGAGGTTGCTTTATTCAGGAAAAGCAAAAAGAACTATCAGCAAATGATTAAAACTATGTCTTTGGATTGTCTAAAGATGCCAAAGTTGGCGATTGCCGACACAGGTCAGAGGAAAAGGATGATGGAATGGTACTCCACATGAGGCCTGGGCTGCTGTCTCGTTTCTACTGACCCAGTAATTTCTGTTTCCAGGAGAAGCTGTCTTGCTGGTTGCTCCCAAGCAGCTCTGTGCTCCTGCCATGCAGGAGCTCACCTCACAGAACAGAGGCTTGATCATTCATTGTAAAGCATGCTTCAGCCGCTGCCCCAGCTTCCTGGTGAGGCTGCCATCTCTGGGAACACAGCCTGAGTCTTAGTCCTGGGGTTTCCATGGTGCCCTGCTTCTTGCCAGTCTCTTGACTTACTTCTCTTGGGTAGATTTTGACTGTCTCACAGATGATCAGGAATTGTGGTGTTGATTAATCCCCATACCTCTTGGCTCCTGCTCTAGTAGACCATCCCTGTCCTAATGTGCTACCACTGATTTCCACTGTCCACACCTATGTAATGCACCCTGGGGTTAGTTCCACCCTTTTTTAGACAGGGTCTCTCTCACTATGCAGCCCTGGCTGGTTTGGAACTTGCTATGCAGGGCAGGCTGGCCTTGTTCTCATAGATATGCCTCTGCCTCTACCTCCTAAGTGCTGGGATTAAAGTTTTACACCACCACACCACCCAGCCAGTATTTGTTTTTGTACCTCTTTCATGCCAATCTGGTTATGAATTAGGCATATTTATGCTACAAAATAATCATTCCATAAAAAGGTTGATAGAACCAGCTAGCTTTCTAAGAGAGGGAAGGGAGGGGAAAGGGAAGAAAACATGTTTAGACTGCCTCGTCAGGTACTTTCCATACATAATTTTATTTTAATGTTCAGAGAGCTCTGCAAAGCAGGGGTTACTGTCTCCACTAAGTAGGGACACCTACTCAGTAGAGGAGGAGTGTTTCTGACAAAGTCCATGCTTTCCTTACCACGGCATGATGCTTTGCAGTTTTGAAATATTTAAAAGGGGAAGATTTGTCTCTTTATACATTATACAATGGTGGTGATTGAATTAAGTACCAAAGGAACTTAGAATTTTTGGCAGTGTGATGTATGAAAATTGACGAGATTTTTGTTTGAATAGGAAGATTTTTAAAATACGATGAGTAGGAAAGATGCCAGAGAACAACGAGAAAGCGAGGCAAGATCTGAAGGGAAAGAAGGACATTCGAAGACTTTATACAAAAGAAGTCAACCTCAGTATGGGTTGCAGTGCCTGATGGAGGGTGTAGCTAGCAAGAAAAGCGAGATGGGTGAATGTAGGAGAAAAGCAACAGAAACACCATCTTTCCTTTTACCTTAACCACATCTCCCTACCACACATCTGGAAGTGAAGCAATCAACCGAAGTCTGAGCAGACGGTGGAAGGTTGCTAGAGTATTGCCCGATGGGAAAACATGTCAGGGGAAAACAAAGGTCTTCCAAGACACAATTAAAGTAACCCCAAAACCAAACCGCTAATTGGTAGAGGGAGACTTGCTGGCTCTTCTCTTGTTTGTACAGTGTTTTGTGAGAGCACAGCTGCGTTCTAGTCATTGTGCTGGGCAAGAAGTCCCAGTAAGGAGAAGTAAGAATTGCAGAACTTTTATAGACTTTTTTATTGGTGTATATTCATTGTATATAGTATTGTGCTTCATAAAGATGATTTCTTTCAAATATAGGATGTGCCCTGTCTGGTTCCCCTCCTTAGTCCTTCTCTATTCTCCATTAGTCTTAGACCCACAAATATGAAAAAAACATGCAGTTATTTGGCTTTCTGTGTTTAATTCATTTTACTTAATATACTGATCTCCAGGTGCATCCATTTTCTAGCAAATGACATAATTTTATTCTTCTTAATGACTAAATAAAGTTCCATGTGTACACATACCACATTTACTTTATTCATCTGTTGATGAATATCTAGGCTGTTTCTTTATTTTTTAAATTATTTATTTATTTTTATTTTCTGTGTATGAGTGTTTGCCTGCATGTAAGTACATCATGTTTTACCTGCATGTAAGTCATGGCTGCAGAGGCCAGAAGATGGTGTTGGGTTCTCTGGAACTAGAGTTACAGATGGTTGTTAGCCACCATGTGGGTGCTGGAAACCCAACCTGAGTCCCCTGCAAGCAGTCAGTGCTCTTAACCACTGAGCCAGCTCTTAGAGAGAATATTAATGTATCTCTCAGCTCTCACCAGTGAAGATTCCTCATGCAACAAATGGTGATTAACACAGAAAGCCACAATTGGCCAAAATGTAGAGAATAAGAGACTGCAGAGTGCATGTCTCTGGATAGGACTCTTATATTAAACCTCTGTCACCCAGGACTCAGGGACCATTGTGGAAGAGGGGGTGGAAAGAGTGTAAGAGCCAGGGGTGATGAATGACCACAGGGAAGCCAAGCTTTCCAGGCTTCTGGGAACTTGCTCATATGAATTTACAACAGTGGTGACAACATGCACAAGACCTGCAAACTCAATCAGCCAAATCCAGCATAGAGCTGGAGAAATGGGTAGGAGGTCCCGACTTTAGCTGAGGAACTATTGGCCGCTGATCACTCCTGGGTGAGGGAGAGTTGGTCTTCTTTAAGGAAGTGATGCTAGACAGGCTGAACAGGCTCCAGTGGATGAACTCACACCAAGGGACATCTGGGACACAAACTTGACTTTAAAGGCCTTAATATGTATGATAGAATGCATGAAATCTGGTGGAAGGGCTATGGGGAGGAGCAAATAGGGGAGAGGGTCTAAATATGATTAAGATATAGTCTATGAAATGCACAAAAATTCAATAAAATATATATATATTGAAGAAAAGACTTTTTTAAATGAGTAATTTCTGAGAATGGGGCCAAAATGAGACTTGTGTTCTCTCCCCCATGATAATGTTCTAGATGGGTTACTTTTATTTATTCCCACGTTCAGGGCCAGTTTCTCATCGTCCCCCTACAGCCATTCAGTCTTCATTTCCATACCAAGTGGCAAGCGCCCCGCCCTCCCCAGCCTCCTCCTCCTCCCCTCCCCCACACTGCCCCTACCAAAAACCTGGGATTTATTTTGGTGAACTCCTGCCCCACCCCAGCCATGTCACCAACCTTGCCAGTTCTACTTCTTGACTGTTCTCAGTTGTGTCCATGACCACCATTCCCATCCTAGCCCAAGCCAGTGGGGTGTCCTGCACGCCCCGTTAGAACACACCTGACTTCTTTTTCTTCTTACCATCTTGTCCCTCTAACGACTTCTCCACCCCGGAAGTCAGCAAAGCTCTTCTGAACAGGACCAGATAAGTATTCAGGGATCTGATGGCTGTACTGTCTCAGAACTTCTCCCTCACACTAGCAGGAGAAAGCAGCCATTTCTGGTTCTTCAACAAACAGGCAAGACTGTGTTCCAGTAAAACTATTTAGAAAACAGACCGCAGTGAAAGTTCACCGTCTAACCATAGTTTGCTGGAGGTCCTTGTACCATGCAGTAGCTCGTGATTCCTCTCATGTAAAAATGGCTCTTTTCAGCCCTCTGCTTACAGCTGATTAGTTACCTCAAGTTCCTCCGGGGACTAACTTGCCTCTTGCTCCTGCTTATCTTGGGCCCTTCCTTCCTGCTCTCTATGCTCCTTTCCTGTTGGCCTTATTTCCTTCAGTTCCTTGAAAGTCCCTCCCTGACTTAGGGCCTTTAAACAGGCTGTTTTCCTCTCCCTGGAAAACTTATTTGCCTGACTCCCACTCAACCTTCTGTTCTCAGCTAAAACGCCTCTGTCTCCAGGATGCCTTCTCTATCCTTCCACATTGATTTAGGTTCTTTCTGGTGTATCAATGTTTCCATAACTTTTATCTCATGTTCCTTAAATAAATATTTGGGTGATTGTATAATATGTAGCTTTTTTTCTAGACTGTAAACTCTCAGGGTCAGGGAACATGCCTGGGTTTCCAGCTTTCAATTCAACATCTTTCCAAAGTCTTCTATAGTAGATTAATTTATGCCTTTATTTTCTACCTATAGTATTGATACTAGACTCATATGAGGTGATGCACACCTGTTAACCCTGCACTTGGAGGTGGAGGGAGGGAGGAAAATTAGGGGTTTAAGGCCAGCCTCAGCTGCCTAACAAGTTTGGGCTACATGAGACCCTGTATCCAAAACCAACCAACCAAACAACAACAAGCAAACAATCATCTAAAAGAATTGATAGTAGAGAAAGAGTTGCAAGTTGGGGAATCAAGGTGAAAACAGAGATGTAGCCATGGAGAACACACAAATTTTGTAAGAAAAACTCTTAGACTGAACTACACATAATTACCTACATTTGACTATTCTTGACCAACACACAATGCCATTTCATATGCCTCAACACTAGATATTATGGACTCTCTTTTTGTGTGTCTAATTTCTAGCACCTGAAGAACTAGATGGGCTGAAGAACAGTGTTCACTTGGTACATGTTGCATTAATCCTGAACTTCAACTTTATTCATTATCAGTGTGTGTGTATACATGTGCTTGATGCATGTGCGTGTATATGGTGTGTGTGGGTACCTCATGCTGCGGTGTGCACACGGAGATCAGAGGACAACTTCATGGAGTCAGTTTTCTCTTTCCACCTTTATGTGAGCTGTCAAACTTGCACAGCAAGTGCCTTTGCCCACTTAGCCGTTTCACCATCCAGGAATCCTAAAGTTAATAATCTATTGATGGCTATGAGGTACTGGAAATCAGAACCTGCCAGTCCAAAAGCAGTGATCAGGAAGAGGGTCTGCAGGCACACTTTGTATTTGAGTGCTTGGTAGTCAGCTCTTTGGCGCTAGCTGGCCAAAACTATAGGGAAAAATGGTGGACGAGCCGCAGCCACAATCCATCACAGACTCAGTGAAGTGAAGGGAGCATGATTTTGCATGTATCAGCTTTCTGGGAGGAGACCAGTGCCTTTCCAGCTTCAGAAGGAAGAAACAAACAAAAGGAAAACCAAACACACAGCTTGGAAAAGACCAAAGAAGAAAAGGAAGAGTCCTTGGTGTAAATCCCCAAATTCTTGTGTTGAAGTCCAGAAACGAAGGCCCATTCCAGAAATGATTAAAATCCTTTTTATATTAGATCATCCTTAAAATAGACTAAATAGGAAATGACCACATTATTGAAAAACTCTGGTCCAATAATATATAATGTGAGTCTCGAAATGTGTGTTGCTAGGAAACAGACCAAGTGTTAGGAGCATTTGAACAGAAAAAAATGTACCATCCATTAGCTTGAAGTAAATTTGCTTATGTCTGAACTTTAAAGATAATGTTACATATTGATACAAAATTCTCAAATGCAAAGAGGAGTCAGGATGCCTAGAATTGTAGGTGCCTGTGTTCACAGGGTTTGTGGAGGCTCTGACTTAACATTCTTCCTCTGTGGTCTCCAACCAAATCTGGATGGATGGAGGCTTACTGGGAACAAAGCAGGACCTTTCATCCTGAGCTTAAGAAACCCAGCTCTCTGGTCAGTTACTCACATGAACACAGAGCAATGGTGACAGCATACACAAGTTTCATGCAAACTCAAACCAGACAAAATCCCAGCATAGACATGAGGAAGTGGGTTAGAAACCCCAACCTAAGGAAATTGTGGCAACCGATAGCTGATGGAGGGGCAGAGACACTCTCTTTCAAGGATGGGATTCTTGAAAGAACCAGACTCCAGCGGATGGACCCATACTGAAAGACATTTAGGAGCACAATTAGACTTTATAAGTCTTCGGCCTATAAAATCTAATTAGTGCTCATTAATGTGTGTGTATATATATATATAATTGGGTGGGGGCCATAAGGGGAGGTGTGAGTAGGGGCGGGGATCTAATTGCCATCAAATTATATTGTATGTAAACCGCAAAAATTCAATGAAAAAGAAGCTCAGTGCTCTTGACATCCTCATGTACAGCCAACTGAGTAAATCCCACTTGGAGAACAGATGGACAGATGAACACAGGAAGTACAGTGAAGCAGGCTCATATGAGAGGAGAAACTTCTGGAGGTTGAAGTCAGAGCTCAGCTACAGCTGGTGACCACCACATATGTCCACATATGCTAGCACTGGGCATATCCCTCCCAATATGCTGTTCACATTGAACAAAGTACTTGAATTGGCTTTACTCAGAGTGCAAGTGGGTAATTCTTAGGATATTAGTAAACTATGGAGAAATATAGATGGTAATTATTGTCCATCAAGCCTGTTAAACATGTAGAATAAGGAAAGCGGATAGGAAAAACAGCTCATGCATCTAATATTTTTCAAGTTATGGAAGGTTTGCAATATATTACTCTGAGTTTTGATCATCATTTTACCACACCAAAACCTCTCGGTATGCAGACATATGATCTAATTAATGATCTCATATGACAGATGACAATAATAAAGCCAAGTGATATGATTTGTTCAGGATTGCTGTGCTAGCAAGGTACAATAATGGAATTCAGATTGTGATCTTTTTATCCCCAGAGTAGATGTCCTCACCTGTACCAAGCTGCTGCTCTGGAAAAAAAAAAGTCATGTGTCCAAAAGACAATAATAAATCATTTATTCTGGCCATATACCAAAGCATCTCTTTTATTTCTGTCATGTAGCTACTAATTATTATGTTTTGCTACATAATCAGGATTAGAAAACCAAAGAACACTGTGGGAACTTAGAGGGGATTTAGAAGAGGCAGGTCAAGGAGCTTATTTTAAGTCCGAAGAAAAATATTATTATAAAAGAATAAAGATGTTTTCTTCAAGGACAAAAGACAGGAAAAGGACTTAATAATACTTATCACAATGCAGAGAAACATTAATCAGTGTTGAAAACTAGAGCTCATCTAGATCCACTAAAGGGATAAGAAAAAAATAAAAGGTTTCTGTATTATGTGTAAGTCTGTAGTAGCCCTGCTGAACTGGCTAGGGCTGTAGCAATTAAGACAACACATTAGTTATTTTTCTCATACTTGTGTCAAATACCAACAGAAGCTATTTAAGGGAGGAAAGATTTCCCTTTGGCACATGGTGTCAGAGGGAATCCAGTTTGTCAGGGTGGAAAAGGCATCCGCAGAGACTCTATCCACGTCAGCAGGAGTGCGCAGCGGAGCTCCTTATATGATGGCAGCGGGAAACTGGGCCGCAAGAAGGGCCAGGCCGTATGTAGCTTCAAAGGACCACCCCCAATGACAGGGGTGGCCAGGCAGGCCACATTCGACCCCCTCTGCCAGGTGGGTCACATCCAAAAGGTTCTATAACCTCCCCCCAAACAGTGCCACCAACTGAAACCAAGTATTTAATTAAGCACTTGAACCTGTGGAGCTCATTTCACATCCAAACCCTGCCTGTTAAATTATAATTCAGGCAGTGTGCCAAATCCTGGACATAATAAATACAAAAAGGAAAGCCACAGTAGTTTTTGAAGACACTGTGCCTAATATTGAACACATAAGCATATAAAATCCTGACATAATCATATTTACCGTTATCTTCATGCATTGGGTGTTGTGGGAGGAAAGAATGGCGGTCAGAGCAGAATGTAGGATGTGGAGAGAACTCAAGGAAGGTTCTTTTGGAGGATCTAACATCTGAGCCAAGCCGGGAGTGTAAGTAAGAATTTCTGGACAAAGAAAAGATGCAAGGTATCTAAGCAGAAGCAACAGAGTGAGCACATATGGGATGAGGGGGAGCTGTAAATAATTTTGTATGGTTTGACAGTGCAGAGTGAATCAAGGAGATGCTGATAGTGGATGAGGGCCATCTGTTAGAAATCAACACAAGCTACATAACATTAGATAAGTTCAACTAAAAAGGATTTAGACTTTGTCCTTTGAGAATGAAGAGTTTTGCAGGGGGTTGCTTAGGAGAAGGACAGAGCCTGGTGCATATTTTAGAAAAATCTCTAATGATTGCTTGGAGGATATGAGATATACGGATCAGTTCTGGAGGTAGAAAGACAGATATTAGAAGCCTGTTTAACAGACCTAGTGAGAGATGATCATGTAGTGAATGTAAGAGCGTTCAGAGAACACATTTGAGAAGCATTGGCAAAGTATGGAAACTGTACCTGTGTGCAGAGCTGTTTCATAGCCCGGTGCTCTCCAGATACGCGCCCACAGCGTAGGAAGGTTCTTTGGGTCTAGACAAAGCAACAGGTGTATGTGGAAGTACACAAAACCTCTGAGGTAGGAGTGGGGAGACGATCGGGCATCTGGCCTTTATTGGAAGCATAGTTATGCTTGATTCATTTCATTAACATGTGTCTTTCAAGCATCATGTATATGATTCTCTCTATGCTGAGAGTCTCAGAAGGAACAGGCAAAAGCATCCTGTTGCTACAAAACTTACTGTCTTCAGGCAGAGACAATGGAGAATTTGAAGGCGTCATTTCAAACATGTGTTGTAAGTGACTAAAGTAATAATGGTTTGAAAAAGAGGAGATGCTTCTAGCGCATAAGGACCTACCCTGGCTTCACATGTACAAGGATTGTAAAGGTTAATGCCAGTTTGCTGTGATGGGGGCAGTATATGGAATGTCCTAGGGTTTCTTGGAACCTATAGATGATAGAATTTATATAGTTGCAAGAGGTATTGTTGTAAAGGGTGAGCACCAGGGGCCAAAAGCAGGGGTGAAGATCTAACACATCTAATACAAAGCTGGTGGATTTAATGCTGAGCAGCCTGGCACAAATGCAGATTTGATGCCAGGGAGTCCTGACTAGAATGTGTCCTGGCATGTAAAGAGGGTTGATTTCAGAAATGTCTGATTTGTAGTCAGCAAGAGGCTTAAACCTTTGGAGGCTCTGGCTCTTATAACTCTGATTTTAAAAAGAAATAATGAGAAACAACTCATGTGCCAAGCTCATTGAGGATTCTCTTGGATAAATAGCATTACTTCATGTTTGAAAACAATCACCACCACCAGTCCTATATCACCAACATCAGCGACACTGTAAAAATAATGACAACATAAAAACCAGTTCCTGGTAAGTCCCCAAAGGTGACCTGAGGTTGAGCCAACTTTAAAATCTGGTAAGGCAACAACAAGATCATGTGAAAGAAAAAGTGGATCAGGGAGAAGGAGTGGAGAAAAGCAAAATCAGTTGAGGAAGAACAGACCAGGCTGTTTGTCATTGTGATTTATAAGTCAACAGAAATTTCATTTCCTCATTAAATTTTTAGAAATAAATTATTCATAGAAGAGCCATCTGGGCTCTCTGGTGCCAATTTCATCACATAAAAGGAACAATACATCTGCCTGAGCAACTTTTTGAATGTGACTCATGTCACTTTCAAGATTTGCTTCGACTTTAAATGTGTCTTATGTCTCTGTGATAGAAAAATTATCTGTGCTTCTTACACTGAGAAAAAAACCTCCAGAGACTAATAATTAAAGAAGGATATGCTTACCAATGAGAGAGGACATGTATTATAGTTACAGTTGCAACTTTCATTAAATGAAGAGGTTGGAGCAGTAATCTGATTAGAAAAATGAGGTGACTTACTATCCATTTGAGAAAGCATCAATGTTCTAAATAAGATTGTTGGCATGGTGAGGCTGGAGTGTTTCTTTTTTCAAAAAGAGTATAGCATTGGGCCGGGCGTGGTGGCGCACGCCTTTTATCCCAGCACTTGGGAGGCAGAGGCAGGCGGATATTTGTGAGTTCGAGGCCAGCCTGGTTTACATAGTGAGTTCCAGGACAGCTGGGGCTACAGGCAGACCCTGTCTCACAAAGACAGAAAAAAAAAGAGTATAGCATTAGCAAATGTTAACAGGACAGAAATCTTTAAACAACCTTATCTTAATAACAGTAATACAGAATGTCATTACCTCAAAAGAAGGACAGGATGCTCCTGGGTGGAAAACATACAAGTTCTAAGACACACCCTGAGGGAAGTGAAGTGGGGGAAGGCTGTGGTTCTGCCATCTCCTGACCCCAGCGGAATGACTAGGAGGGGTTAGAATTCTCAGATCAACTCCTTATCCACATGAAAGAAAACAGACAATTCACTAGTTTGTGAAGCTTACATCTCCGCTGTCTGGAAATTTTACATCTTATCCCCTTAACCCAAAGATAATGAAGTCAGCCATTCCATCACAGAGCGTTGTAGAAGACTTCCATTTCTGCCCTTCCTGAGGAAAATGCTGTATTTGTTTTTCTGTTTTTCCTCTGTGTGTACCCTTTCCAAGGTTTCAACATGCCTGCTGTGCTATGAAGCCTTAAACCAAAAGGCTTGTGGTGTTCCTTGGCCAGTGATGAGTCATGGAAAGCAGAAAGAGTGGGGCTTTAAAGTTAACTTTCATCGTCACATAAAATAACTCCATGTATTTATTTGTTTGCTTCTTTTCCTTTTTAAAAAAAATTTGGAGACAGAGTCTTACCATGTAGCCTAGGCTGGCTTTGAATAGTTGATCCCTCTGTGGGTTGGGATTACAGCTCACCACACTTAGCAAATCCATCTCTTTAATTATTTAGAAGTCAAATCAGTTTGGGCTGAGCTCCTGACAGATGCTGATGAAACAGAATTGTTATTAAGGTTCATTTGTAATAGAAAAGAACCAGACAACAGTTTCAGAATCTCCCTTTGCAACTGCCAACCCACTTTCAAGCACTGGTTTCTGGAACAGTGGTCTGATTTAAAGGATTCTGGGAAACGATGCAGTTTTATGAACACCTTGGGAATAAGCAAGAGTAAGCTTACATAGCAGTTTAGGTGCTTTGAGCCTTATCTGTTTTACAGGATTTCTTCCTTGTCCTTTCCCAACTGACTTCTCACAGCCCTGAGTTATCATCAACATCAATGATGGGTGAATTCGGGAATGAGCTGGGAAAATACTGCCTCTGCCCTATTTCTCAAAGTTGGAAAAACTTGTCTTGAAGGGTCTTCCTCTGTGGCTTGTACATTCTTCATAGACACTGGCTCAGTGGCTCTGCAAAGTTCCCTGGAGATTGGAGAGGCTGGAGTGCTTTTTTGCATGTATAGCCTTTCTTAATACAACAGAAATCTTTAAACAACCTAACTTAATATTAATGATGCTATAAAATGTTGCTTTATATTTCCCAGGATATCCCTGGGTAAAGAGCATAGCAGTACCAAGACCCATTTGGAGGGGAGGAAAGTGCTGAAGGCCCAGGTGCTGACATTTTTCTGGCCTCAACCTCGACCTTTTTGTAGGTACTCAGTATTTCCAGGGCATCCACCTGTTAATCTATAAAGGACAATTCAGTTTGTGACTATTTCTCAGTCTCAAAGTATCGACACTCTCTTGACTCATGATTTGGCTGGTAAGCTGGTGAATCTTGAAGTTTTGTTGATGGCTCATGTATCATGCCTGGGAATATTATGAATCTGGGGAAGTGGATGATGTGAAAGGTGGCTCATGTATAACCTGAAATCTTAAAGAGGCCAGCTTAGCAGCACCTGGCAGACATCAGCTATGATGACTGATCTTAATTGTCAACTTGATCGGATTTGGAACCATCTAGGAGGCACACCTGTATGTGTTATTTTATGACAGGTTCTCATGTAGCCCAGGTTGACCTATGTAGCCAAGGATAACTCTGAACTCCTAATCTTTCTGTCTCTACATCTCAAGTTCTGAGAGTAGAGGTTTGCACCACCACACCTAGTTTATATGGCACCAGGATCCAACATAGGCTTTGTGCTTGTCTACAAGCTCCCGGCTGACTAACTAGATACCCAGCCCCTGAGTGTAGCATCACAGGTGTTCCCAGAGAAGTTTGACTGAGGAGGGAGACCCATCCTGATGTGAAAGTCACCATCCCACATAAGGGAAAAGGATAAAGCACACTGAGCACTGCATTCTTCTCTCTCTGCTTCCCAACTAACTGCTGACAAAATGAGACCAGATTCCTCCTGCTTTTGCATGCTGATGTGTCCATATCTCCACATCTGGATTTCCCTCTGAAACCCCCCACCTTGTCTTCTTGAAATGCAAATAAACTCAGCAGAAGGGAATTCATTAATGCTAAACTCATAACAAAAACAACAAGCCGCGCCAGTGCTGTTCAACATGGTGGCTACTTACAGATACCTACATTTAAATTAATTCATTATGTGGAACTGAAAATCCAGGCCCTCCATTGTAAGACTCATTTCCAGCGCTCAGACGTCACTGTGCTGGTGAGCATAGGTTCTGTGTGAGTTATCAGGGGTCTAGGAGAATTGTTTGCATTATTTTGAGTAAGAACAGGGAGATCTTAAGCTGGCTTAGCTGTCCCAGTACCTCAGACCCAAGGTCTATCAGGCTTTAAGGTTCCTAACAGTGAGGTCCAAGTCTACTGTGACTTTATTGACTCCATTGTAATCCTGGGGCCTGACACACAGTAACACTCAGTAAACACTTTAGTAAAGAAATATATGAAGGCCAGATCAAAGGGCCTAATAATAAAACACGGGACATTTTGAGGGGTTGAGAAATAATTTTTGAGGGTTTCCTGGGAGTAATGAGAAGAAAAATAAATCAACAGGTATCAGAAATGTCTTCTCTGTTAGAAGCCAGAAGAATGGATTTGTTTCTCTTCCTTCATCTCCTGTTCTTCCTTCCCTTACCCAATATCATAGCAAATAATGTTTTTTAAAAAATATTTTATTTATTATTTTTATTTTATATGTATGAGTATATTGCCTGCAAGGATGTGAGTGCACCCATGTTGTGCAATGCCCCAGAGGTCGGAAAAGGGCGTCGGATTCCCCTGGAACTGGAGTTAAGGATGGTTCATAGCCTCCATGTGGGTGCTGGGAATTGAACCCAGGTCCTCTGCAAGAGCAGTCAGTGCTCTTAACCCCTGAGCCATCTCTCCGGCCCCCAAAATGTTTCAGTGACCTCTCCAGCAGGTGATAACCCCAATCTTATACCTTTCCTTCAATGCTTACTTTATAGTACTCTGTTCCCGAGACCCTCTTATGTAAGTCACATTTCTATCAGATTTCAAAGCTTGCAGTACAAATCAGTCATGAAGCTACCTACCAGGAGCCAGTCAGCAGAGAAGCAGCTACCAAATGTTTCCTTAAAGTCACAGGAATACAAACCCCTGATGCCACAATTTCCGCTTTGAAGCTCTAGATCTTCCGATCTAAAATTTTTAAAAAATTTTCTTTTGGTCTTTTTGAAACAGGGTCTCCCTGTAGCCCCAGCTGTCCTAGATTCACTATGGAGACCAGGCTGGCCTCGAACTCACAGAGATCCTCCTGCCTCTGCCTCCCGAGTGCTGGGATTAAAGGCGTGCGCCAACAAGCCCGGCTTTTATTTTATTTGTACTTAGTTTTAATTTTTTTTCAAAATCAGTTTTGCTTTAACTTCTAAAATCTCTACTCCTATCTTCTGTCCCCTGATTTTGCAATGTTCTTTGGATTTGAAAAGATGAAAGAAAAGACAAGAAAGTTAGCAGTTTTTAAAAATAGTACCAATAACAAGTTAGATGTATAAGTGGAACAGTGTTCCTTTCACAATGTATTCCCAGGAATAGATTTAACAGGAAAGGTGCAAATCCCATGTAAAGACAAATAACTTCATCGGCTGTACATGGAAATTGAGTTCAAAGGAAGACTTAAAATCATGAAAATTAGAATTCTTCTAAAATTATGTGTTCAAATTCAGCCAGAATCTTACATGTTTTGATATGAAAAATTATTCTCATGTTCAGTTGAAATAGGAA
>NW_008360315.1:5236754-5256527 GCF_000622305.1 Nannospalax galili | reverse complement strand
ATCTATCTATCTATCATCTATCTATCTATCTATCTATCATCTATCTATCTCACTATCATCTGTCTATCTATCATGTATCTATCTATCTATCATCTATCTATCATTTATCATCTATCTTTTATGTGTATAAGTGTTTTGCTGTTGTATACCTGTGTATACAAAGCCCATGGAGCCCAGAAGAGGGCACCAAATCCCCTGAAACTGGAGTTAAAGTATGGTTGTTACCTGTCATGTGGGTGCTGGGAACTGAACCCAGGTCCTCTGCAAGAGCAGCCAGTGTTCTTAATCACTAAGCCATCCCTCTAGGGTTTAGAGAAAAATCTTCTATGAAAGGTATTTATGGGTGGGCCTTTAGTTACAGCATTTGGGAGGCAGAAGCAGGCAGATCTCTGTAAGTTCAAGGCCAGCCTACTCTACATAGTGAATTCCATGCCAGCTGGGGCTACAGGGAGACCCTGTCTCAAAAAAGACCAAAAAGGAAGAAAGAAAGAAAGAAAGAAAGAAAGAAAGAAAGAAAGAAAGAAAGAGAGAGAGAAAGAAAAGAAAAGAAAAGAAAAGAAAAAAAGGTACTTAGAAATGGAGTTACCAATCCTATGAGCTATTAATATGTATTCAGATTCTTTTATACGGGCCTGGAGAGATGACTTAGTAGTTAACCCATCTTAACTACTTAGTTATTGCTTTTCCAGAGGACCCAAATCCAGCCCCCAGAATCCACATCAGGTGGCTCATAACTTCCTGTAACTCCAGCTCCAGGGGATCCAATACCTTCTGGACTCCTCAGACACTGGCACACATGGTGGACTCTCTGTCTCTGTCTCTGTCTCTCTCACACACAGTAATAAAAATAGGACAAATCTTTAAGATTCTTTGATCAAAACTATATGACATAAACTCTTAAAAGCAGCAACTGTTAGGATAAGATCTAGAAACAGGCTGAAGTGTATGGGGAAATTTAATTTTAGTGAAAGTAGAATTTGAATTTAGAGGGGAAAGCCAGACATGGTGATGGAAATAAGTGATCCTAGTGCCCGGGAGGTGGAAGCAGGAGGTTCAGGAGTTGGTTATCTCTAGCAGCATAGTGGGTTTGGAACCAGTCTGTGTTATATAAGAGCCTGCCCCAACCTCCCCCTCCCCCTAAAAATAATCAGGGAAAAAGAAATTGGCATAATTGACTTCCAGCTAGAATAAAAGCAATTGAAGTCTCTCTCTCTCTCTCTCTCTCTCTCTCTCTCTCTCCTCTCCCTCCCACCCTCCTTCTCTCTCTCATATACTAGCATAAAGTTGCAGATTTGAAAATTAAAATGTAAAATAATAGAATACAAATTTTTATTCTGTGTGCTTAATTTTTCTCTTAAAAAGAGAGACCATCCAGATGGCGTTCAAGAAAAGTTGGATGGTTTTGATTAACAAAATTCTAAACTTCGATGCAGAAAAATGCATGACAAAAGTAAAAAACAAGTTTAGAGGAAATATTTGCAAGACAGTGTGACAAATAGAGTGTAATGTATTTATTGTAGAACGAGAGTTTGCAAACCATTAAAACACATCGGCCAAGCCTGGTGGCTTGCACTTTAGTGGCTGAGGCAGGAGGACAGCTGTGAGTCTGAGGTCAACCTGGGCTATATAGTGAATTCCTGGCCAATCTAGGCTCCAGAGTGATACTGCTTCTCAAGAAAAAGTGAACAAACAAACAAACAAAAAACAACCAACAACAAAACAAAACAAACAGAAAACAAACCAAATAAAATAAAATAGTTGCTAGGAGTGATGATTGGTTGGTAAGAGGCAGATTGTACGTTTAAGGCCAGCTTGAGCTAGCTAGATGGTGAGTTTGAGACTGAACTACATAGTGAGACCTTGTCTCTGGAAACAAAAACCAAACAAACAAAAAAGTTAAGCTCTTTTTCTGTGGGTCAGATCATGTGGAATCCTAGTATTGTTACCAGTAACCTGTTTGAAGTAAGGGAAGTTACTCTCCCAGCATCTTCCAGGTCCTTGAAATCCTCATCTGCTAAATGTAGACGAAATACTTTCTAACCATTTGTGTGTGTGTGTGTGTGTGTGTGTGTGTGTGTGTGTGTGTGTGCCACAGCACGTGTATGGAGGTCAGTGGACAACTTGTGGGAGTTCTGGGTCTGGGGAATCGAACTCAGGTTATCAGACTGTTCAGCAAGTGCCTTGACCTACTGAGCATCTTGCCAGTTCCATATAAGATTTTATGTTAACATTTTAGCACTGTAGATGATGTTTATTTTAGGGACACATAAAATTGCAAATAATAAATATTTCGTAACTGTAACTGGCCTCTTAGTGAAGTCAGGTAGCTTCTATTTCATTTGTAAAGCATCTCAATATTCTCTACTTTCAAATATTTGTATACTTTAATATGAGAAGATCCTTAAATTATTAAGGGGCTGGAGAGATGGTTCAGCAGTTAAGAGAACTGACTGCTCTTGCGGAGGACCCAACTTCGATTCTCAGCACCCACATGGCAGCTACGTACTGTCCTTAACTCCAGCTCCAGGGGAATCCAAAACCCTCTTCTGACCTCTGCGGCATTGCATGATACAGGTGCACTCATTTACATGCAGGCAATACACCCATACACATAAAATAAAAATAATAAATAAAATGTTAAAAAATTAAACTATTAAGTGTTTCATAACAGAATGCTATCTTTGCTGGAGTCAACATGAATCCACTTAGTTATGTACTTGGCCTTGTAGAAATGTTTGCTTTTCATTGAATTGTTTGCTCCTTCTTCACTGGGAAAGAATTCTGTAAGGGACTTGTTTTTGTACCTGAAGAAATAAATAAAAAGCACAGCAGAAGATGGACGAGACGGAGTGGGAGATAAAATTGGAATAGCTGTGATCAGTAAAAACCTTGGAAGTACTTGAGTGAGAGACTCATACACAAAATATGATAGTACATCTCTATGAGGAAACATCATTGTTCATAATTATTTATAAGTATATTAAAATGTAATGCATGATTAATTATTTAATGTATATTTAAAAATTAAACATTGACTTGAAACTGAGAAGAGCAATATGCTTTCTTCTTGTCTGTATGGTTCTGGAGCACCGTTAGGTGATTTCAGTAAGCTCTGTAAGTCCACCATCTCCTGCATCTACTATTGGATTTAATGTACATTAGCACATACTTTGTTTGATCACGGAGTTAGCACCATGGTGAATTTTATACCCAAGGCCATGAAGTATCCACAGAACTTTTGGTGGGTGGATACTCAAGTTGGTTAGAATAGCCATGAATAAGAGAAGTATTTGAGTTTTGAGATTTTGTGCGTGCTTCCCTCCCTCCTTCCCTCCCTCCTCCTTCTCTCCTTCCTTCTCCCCCTCCATTTCTTTGTTTAAAGACTCTTGCTATTTTTCTTCCCCTTCTCTTGATTTAGGAGGTTTCAACTACCCTTTCTACACTCAGTGACCCACAGACTAACAGTTTAGGACTTACTGATGGATGAGCCTATTTTTATTATTCGGTTTGGGGAACAGGGTCTCATGTAGCCCAGGATGGCCTTGAATTCAGTATTTAGCAGAGGGTGGCCTTGAACTCCTAATCTTCCTGTCTTTACCTACTGGGTGCTTGTATTCAGGCTTGTGCCACCACTCTCAGCCTCCCCTGGGAACCCACTGGGGCTGCAGACTCTCAAACCTCACTCCCAATCTACTGAACTGGAGTCTGCACTTTTAAAAGGCTCCTCAGGTTGTTCACATGCTCATCCACGTTGGAGGAGCTCTGCCAGATCAGATGGGTCCAGACTAAGCTTGCACATTTATCTATACTCTGGGAGTGAGGAATTCATTTCCCAGTCACAGGTTGAGAAGAGGTTTCTGCTATCCCCTTCGAAGTGTCTTTATGTCTCCAGGAGGGAGGATTGTTTATCTCAGGGTGGACAGTATGAGTCATGGGCAATAGTGTTTCCATTCCATTATTGCCTTACAGTTGCTGGTACATGGTGTCTCACCCATGCATTTTCTTACTCATTCCCCTAAACAACTCAGCAGAAGAGGGTTAACTAAGACAACAGTTCAGGAAGAGGATTAGGATAGTGGAAGGAGTTTCCTGTTCCAGACTAGATATACAATGTTAGAACCGAAATTCAAACCTAAGTCTGTGCTACCCTGATCGAAACTTTTGATTTTTTAAGTAGTGCTATATTGCTGCCCTTCTACTTGGAGCATTTTCCTATGTGCCTGAGATTTTTTTTTAAAAAAACAACAACAGGCATGTATAATAGATGTTTGTTGATATTTTTGGTGATTCTGAAGACTTTTCCTTGATTCTGCTATGTAAATATCTAGAATAAGGTCCCATAAAAGTATAAAATCTTTGTAACTTGGAAAATATGAGGGAAGAGAATTCATAGTTTTATTTAAATAAAAACTTCTGAAATGGAAGTGACCCTCAAATTGTTAAGGGTAATCATCATCCTCACCTTTGTCCCAGTGACCTTCAACTGCTGAAGTTCCCACTTGTCAGCTGCCCTCATGGAACCCTCCTCCCATCACTGTACTTTCTAAGTCCCTGACTCCTAAATCACCCCTTCTCAACCCTGGTGGACATCATGACCACCTCCAGACCCTTTACAGAGTGTAGATGCTGAGGTCTTTGCTCAGACCTTCTGAAGAGTGATCTTTGAGAGTGGAGCCTAGAAATCTGTCTATGTAACCATCTGCACAAACAGGTTTAACTGAATTAAAATGATACTATCAGCACAATTTTATTTCAAAATTTTGAACAAGTTCAGAAAAGGATGCTTTGTGTCTGCCCTGCCATGGAATCATTTTCTGAGGGGAGGTGCAGATCTCTCAAGGAGGATTCATCACCAGTAAGGTACTGGTTTTCTGCGGTAGTCACATATGCAGTGGGACCCAGAGAACTCCACCTTGCCCTTTGCCAGGGAATCATGATCTCTGCAATCCAGGCTGTTTGATCCAGTTGCTTCTACCTCTCAAGTGCTGGGATCCCAGGCTGTGTTCAACACAGCTAATCCTTTACTTTTTAGAGTCTACTGCACTATCTGTTGCTTCTGAAACCATTGTTATGTTGAATACTGAGACTTTAGTTATGATGTTGAAAAAGTAACATCTTGAAAATGTTTTGACAAATCAATTTGACTTCTATGCTATCTTCTTCCTGAGAGAATTAAAAAAACTAAAACCATCCCAAGAATCTTTTGAGAAGGATAGTTCAAATAAGCTATTACATTGCTGATTTTGGTTTTGATAGTTAATCCTACTTCCTCTTCGTCTGGTTATTAGCAAATTGGATGTTTTGTTCTGCCTTTATCCATGTCTATTGGAACTGTTTGATGTTTTCCACCCATACAGGTTCTGATGACATCTGTTTTACTCACTCTTCTGCCTACACACCTTTTAATGGATGAGCTGTTCATTCACGGGCATAAAGAGAGGTGATCAGTACAATGGACTAGGGTTTTTCCATTACATTTTAGAACCACAATTTAATTTATACCCAATTTATAGCTTTCTCTTTGTTCTAGAGAACTATCAAAATTATCAACTAATGTTTACTGAAAACGATGTTTTATAAAGGATAATATTAGAAGCTTGTCTACAAATAGTTAATCAAACAAAGGATTTAGGGGAGCTGTTTTTATAGATGCTAAGGGATCATTCAGTGTAAGCAAGGCACTGTGCTCCTTAGCTATCTTTCTGTCTCCATGGGAATTAACCACTTCTCTGCAGCCCTTCTGCCTTCCAATTGCTGTCACTGAAAGGAAATTTGTTCCTCAGCTGGCTAACTGCTCTGTCTTTGAACCTCCTAGTTACTGATTCTATGTTTTTCCCTAGTGTTTGGCAGAATGAATCAAGTCCTTTGCCACATAACCTTCAAAAGCATGAAGAATTTCAAGCTTCAGGAACTTGAGGTTGCCACCCAAGCTTCTCATTTCAAACTATGAAATAAACTCCTCATAAAAATTATTTTCCAAAGTAGACATACAAAGTCACATCAAAGTATATCAGTGAGAAAATCAGCAAAGACCTAAACCATAATCATAGACAAGGGACAAGGTCCATCCATATTTTTATTTTTATTTTTTTAATTTATTTATTTAATTTTTTCAGACACAGTCTCCCTGTAACCCCACCTGGCCAGAAACTCACTATGTAGACCAGACTGGATTTGAGCTCACAAAGATCCTCTTACTTCTGCCTCCTGAGTACTGGGACTGAAGGTGTGTGCCATTAGGCCTTTCTCACACTTTTTTTTTTAAAGGATGACAAATTTCATGTTATGTAGGGAATAACAAAAATATTTTATTTTTGACTATGTGTATATGTGTGTATTGTGTGGTGGTATGTGCACATGTGAGTGCAGGTGCCCATGGAGTCCTGAAGAGGGCATTGGATCCCCTGGGCTGGAGTCACAGTTAGTTGTGATCCACCTAGTGTGGGTGCTGGAACTGAACTCGGGTCCTCTGTAAGAGGAGCATGTTCTCTTAACCACTGGGCCCTCTCTCCAGCCCCATGTGAGTTTTTCAAAACCATGCTTCATATATGAAGTGACAGAAAAGGAGAGTGAGAAAGGGAGGAAGGGATGGAGAGAGAGAGAGAGAAAGTGAAGAGCAAGAGAGAACTAGACGGAAGAGGGGAAGGGAGGAGAGAGGGAAGGGAAGGAGGACCCTGGGGGACCTGGACTTCACAGGAGAGAAGCGTGGGTTGTGTCCTGGATTTCCATGTAGATGGGAACAGCAGTCTTCTTTGCCTTTTAGGCTGCTGAACACAGGATGAGATATCATGAAAAGTCCAGCACCTGGCACATTGTATATGTGGATAAATGTTAAATCTGTGCTTTTGTTATTGCAAGTACTAAAAAAAAATATTTTGGAATGAATAAAAGAAACAAATATTTAAAGAGTCAGTGATTCCAACTCTAAAAAATCTTTTATTTATTCTTTGACAATGTCACACATGTATACATTGATCATATCCACCTTCAGCTCCCTGCTTCCACTCCCTTGGGCATCCCAGTATACTCCCTTCCCACCTCCATGTCCTCTCCTTTTTTCTTTCTTTCTTTCTTTCTTTTTTTTTTTGCAAACTTCTGAGTCCAATTAATGCTTCTTCCTGGAATATTGACTGAGCTTTTGGGCTTAATCTTGTGAAAATACCATAATTACAGTGAGCTCAATGGTCATGTGACCATGCCATAGGCAGAAGGCAGCATGTCACAGTGCTCCTCACCACCCTCCAGCTTATGTTCTTTTACTTTCTCTCCCGAAATGTTCCCTGAGCCTTGGTGTGGAGAGTTGATATAGATGCCCCTTTCAGGCCTGAGCACTCAAGAGTCTTATTCTCAAGACTTCAATCACTTATGAGTCTGTGGGTTAAAGTTTAAGTGTAGAATGAGGACAAATTGTGGGGCAGGGTTTTGGAAGGGGTGATGGATGGGTTAACCAAAACCAAGGATGCATGAAAACCATTAATCTGTAAGATAATTAAAAATATAATTAGAAAAGAAAAAGTTTGAGCACAGGTCTTCTCCACACTTTCTAAAGCCAGCTGATTTAATTAGGTTTAATTCTTAACCTTTTAGGTAAATTTATCTTTACATTTTATCTGTGTGATTTGCTGAGGATGCTAGTGAAAGAAATCAGAATCTACCAAGAGAGTTGCCCCAAATGACTAGGAATTGAGAGTCCTAAAAGACAAGTCTAGATCCATAAAGCTCCTGCAGTGAATAAATTCACAGTGGCATCTGATGAGTATTTGGTGTAGTCAATAATCATTACAATATTCAAAATTAACTCTGTTCTTTCTGTCTGATAGACGTGTGCAGAAAGATTTCAAATCATGAGGCTTTAGCTTTGGCTCTATTTCTGCATTGCCCATTCACACATTAAGTTCACACATTAGAGTTTCTCTCTAAGCTGTTCTTAGAGAAGTCAAACTTTTTTTTTTTGACCTCTAAAGGCTTTCAGAGGCAGATTCTTCTTGGCAAATGATAATAAGGTGTTTCACATTAATAACTTATTTCTAAGGGGTTTGTGCTACAAATTTCTGCGCCTGGGCATAGAAACTAAACAGTCTCCTTGGTCAAGGCTGAGGGAGAGCAGGAGTTTTGGACACCTGATATTATTGCTGATAAATATTTTAGAAAAACTTCTGAAAGGTTACAATAAAATTCCATGATCTGTTGTGGTTAGTTTTAGGGCAGAGGGTAACAGACTGTAGTGAATCAGTGATTGTTGCAAATTAACTCAGTCCAAAAAACAAATTCCCGAGTTCCTAGTCCTCTACCTTTCTTTGCCTTTAAGTTGAATTGATAATGACCTAGTACTTTTGAATTCTTTTCTATATTGATACAACAATAAACAAAATCAGAACTCTGAATTTTTCCAGCGTGAAATGGTAACTTATTTCTTACAGAGCTAGGAATTGAACCCAGGGTTCCGTGCATGCTAGGCAAGTGCTTTTTCATGGAGCTACATTCCTAGCCTTTCATTGTGAAAGGAAATAAAATCTAAGAGAAGTCTGGTTATGTTTCTCATAGTGTGTTTGAAAATTCTTCAGATGTCTTAGACCTTAGTTTCCTCTGATGGAGAACTTACAGAAAAATTGGACCCTATTTATCCAAATCACTGTTCTAGGCAGTGATAAACTACAGTGTACTTGTACTGGCTTTTGAGGGCTTGTTTTTAATTTTCAAGAAATGTTTGCGTGAAATGACCTCACATTGGTAGTTACAAGTTGGCCAGGATAGGAGTATTTATAGCCCACAAACAGGTTGTTAAACATTTACCAGCACATCATTATATATGGATATTTGCAAGGAATCTGTAGCATACTTCTTTGAAGATACTAAATGCTTTCATTTGAGAAGACTGAAGTCATTTATGCTATTGAAATTCTGAAGTTATTTGATACATTTTGAGGATTAGAATGTCCTCTGTTCCTTTAGACAGTCCTCTCTGTTCAATGAAGATCTTACCAGAAGCATTCTAGATGTCATATGCAAGAGAATTAGAAAGTAATATAAAAATCTAATACAGAACAAATTTTTAAAACAATTCTATAATAAAGCTTGTAAAAATAGTTGTGTAATGTATTCTGTTTTTATCGACCATTAAAAAAAATCAGATGAAGCAAGAGTTCACTTCAAGATGTCACATTAACTGAACTGTTTTTATAGTATGGTTTCAAAGAAGGTCAGAGGCTAGAGGAGAGACCATATGATTCTATAGCCTTTAATTTCTTTTTGTAACCATTTTTGATTTTTTTGGTTTCTTTTCTATCTTTATTTTCCCTCCATTTATTGTATAGAAGATGAATCTATTTTTATAAGATATTCACTTCTTCTGTTGTTTATTTGACCCTCGGAGAATTGCATTTACTTTAGAAATATGTTCAGCATTTAAAAAACCTTCTAATATGTGCTAAACTGTGAGCCTATTAATGATGTCCTTACTGACAAATTCTAGGAAACTAATTTTTAGGGTTCTGCTCCTGCAAGGATGATTTAGGGCTACAATGGGGTAGAATATCAAGCAAGTAGAAACAATTAGTACCACTAATGTGTTCACCGCCCCAGGAGAAGGCTCATTGATTAAAAGGCCCATCTGTTCCAAAGGTGTTTCCACTTACCTGCACAGCAGTTTGTGAGTCAGATCAGCTCAGTGACTGGGTTGTGTGTGCAGCCTTTGTCTGTGTCTCAAAATAATTGTTTTATTATAGTGTCCTTGAGAAATGACATTTTATGTATAGATACTTGATATTCAAGCAATGTTTATGAAAATATGTATACAGGGATATTTACTTTGGGATATTGTCACCAGTTCAAAGAATGTACTTAGTGGGCTATATATATATATGTATATATATCCACATATATGTATATATATGCATATGTATGTTTGCACATAATCAGCACGCCATATTTGTGAGTTCTGTGTCTGTATGTTCAGTCAACTATCAAAATATATTTAAATTTATTTATTTATATTTTGTGTATGAGGGCTTTGCCTGTATATATGTAAGTCTACCCCATGCGTGCAATACAGTGAGATCAGAAGAGGGTGTTGGACTCCCTGGAACTGGAGTTACAGACCAGTTGTTAGCTGCCATGTGGGTGCTGGCAACCAAACCTGAGTCCTCTGCAAGAGCAGCCAGTGCTGTTAACCCTTGAGTCACCTCTCCAGGCCCTCTATCAAAAGATTTTAAAAATCATCTGAACTGAACAAGTACAGACTTTCTTCTCGTCACTGTTTCCTAAACAATACTGCATACCAAATATTTACATGGTATTTGTCTTGTGTTAGACATTACATGTCATCAAGATGACAAAGTATAGAGGAGGTGCACCAGTTATAGGCAAATACTATAATTTATTACATAAGGAACTTGAACTTCCTCAGATTTTTCTATCTTTGGCGGGTTCTGGAAACAGCCCCTTTCATTCATTTATTCACTGTACATTCATTCCAAGTGAATAGGGACATATTTTAAACAAAATTTTGGTGTTGGAAGGAGAATAGATTCATCTCAGTGTGAGTTCCAGCTCTATTTTGAGGATGAAACATGGGAGATGCTATTACTATAATCAAAGTATTTCTTTTTAAAATTTTATTTATAATGATGTGTGTGTGTGTGTGTGTGTGTGTGTGTGTGTGAGTCTGAGTGTGGGAATATGTGCTTGAGTGCAGGTGCCTGAAGAGGTCAGAGGTGTCGGATCCTGCTGGAGCTGGAGTTACAGGTGATTGAGAGCTGCCCCATGTAGGTGCTAGTAATGGAACTTAGGTTCTCTGCCAAAGCAGTACAAATTCTTAACCACTGAGCCATTTCTCCAGCCCTGAAGCTCTTTCCTAAAGTATGCTTAACCTACTTATTTTTTCTGAACAGCGATGCTACATTTGTGTACAATTTCACAATTTACTACCCATTTTCACATCCATTGTCTCATTTTCCATTAGTAATTTTACCTTTGGTGTGGATCTTCAAGCCGTTGAGCCGGTACTGTGTCCACTGTCAGCCTGTCTGATATTCCCAAGAGGAAAAGTGCTATAGCTAAAAAAAAATGTAGGAAAGCAGATAATACTACCTTTACTTTTATCTTTTCGTTTGGTCCCGTTAGACCTACTGGGCCTTTGAACTTGTGCCTTAAAGTCTCCCAGGCTATTTTACAGTATACATGTCTTATACATTAGGAAACATTGTACCTTGTCTTCTGCTTTTGACATCATTTACATGTTAAACCTAATGGATGTATTTCTGGGGTGTAAAATGTTAGCACTTTACTTTTAAGGCATAGAAATTTAAGTTGCTTTTTACTGATTTATTTATCACGTTATATTAATACATAACTTCAGCAAAGAGTAACAAGGACAGACTTAAACTAATTTGCCTGTTCTGGTTCAAAATTTGTGTAGTTATTTCTGCCTTCATTAAAACTGTGGACCTTACCATATGGGTCCGAATACTCAGCACTCGGGAGGCTGTAGCAGGAGTGTGGTGTGAGGCCAGTCTGAGCTGCTTAACAAGAGCCTGTCTTAAAAGAAGCTTGTGGATCTTATTTTTGAAATGTAAAAATTGTTCTTATCTTGTTCTAATGATAATGAATAATGAAATAATGATAATGAAAATCCAATCAGGTATGTTAGTAATTCTCTATAGGTGGAAAAAGATAAAAATGTGATCCAACCAGGCTACATAGGATTCATGAGGTGACTGACTGCTTTTTAATAACTCCCTTGACTGATGACTGCTGTGTTGAGAACACTGAATACTAATACCTATAAAAATTATGGGGAAATTGACTCATGAGAAAGAGTACTTCCTGAGTTCTTCCAGGGAAATCAATTTCTGTATACACGATACATTTCAAGACTGGGAACTCGGGATTCATTATGTAAAGATGACAATGAATTTGATAGGAAGGAAAAGTAGATGGATGTACAAACACCCATCATGCTTTGTGATGCCCTTTGCTTCTTGTTGCTAGGAGTAGAAAAGCGAGCTTGAAGTTGCTTGTGCATCACCAACTACATCCGCAAGGAGTGACGCACTGACCAGCTGCAACCCTGGGAAACCTGGGGCTTGGTCTTTCGTGTAAACACTGCAAATAGGAAGGCAAACGTCACCTGTTTTCCAGCCTGTAGTTCGTGCTCTTTCCCACTGCAGAAAACTAAGTTCTGATGAAAGCTGTCACTCCTTTTTTCTCTCTCAAATAAACTGAAGGCTTACTGCACGGAGGCCCATTCACACTCCACAGCCTTCAACTGAACCTCTATTTTTGGATTAAGGGTTCTGAAAGCGAAGTCTCTTCAGAATCCATCACTTAACCTCTACGACAAAAATAGTCCAAGAGAACCGCTTGTCTGGAGAGGTTTTGTGGTGACCATGGAGATGGATCTTCTTGGTGGGAATGAGCTGTTTGCAATCCCTCTGCCTCCACTCTCAAAGAGAATGAATTTCCGTTCCAGCTTGGGGATGTTGGATAGGGCAACAAGCCACTGAAACTCCTAGTTAGTCTACATGGGATGCAGACCTCCTGGACGATGCCTCAAGTTCCCTCTAGCAGGTCACTCCTCCCTTCACTGTTCCAGGAAGGTCTTCAGTAGCTTCTGCATCTGCGTCTCAAGGGTGTATGAGAATGGGGTTTTACAGCAAGACCATTTACTTACCATTTACTTATGATCTCATTGAATTATATTTATTATGCCCTTTCTGTATTAACAGCCTGCAGCTGAGTATGGCTGATATACTAGGGTGCTAGATTGGATACCATTTCAGGACAAAAAGAACGTGCAGTCTTAGGAAGAGAGGGAAGAATCAAATAATCACACTGATTCCCAGTACAGTCTCTGCACTCGTGATGATCTTCAAAACCAAGGGATTTGGTAGTTTTTCATGGTTAGAGGGGTGTGAAGACAAAAGTGTGTGTGTGTGTGTGTGTGTGTGTGTGTGTGTGTGTGTGTACAGAGAACATGATGGGGCAAGAGCTCTGTGTTTGTGGGAAGTGTGCCTAAAAGACAGGAGTGATCTCAGGAAGTTAAAGATCTGATAGAGAATTTTGGCCTATACAATTATTGATGGTTTTTTAGGTAGTGATGGTCTGAAGAGAGTTGTGCTTCGAAAAGATAGCTCTGGGGGCCACCAAGGTGGCTTAGCAGACAAAGTGCTTCCTGTACAAGTCTGATGATGTGCATTCAGTCCCATGTCAAGGTAGAAGGAGAGAACTGATCCTACAGTGTTGTGTTCTGACCTCCACATGTGCACTGTGCCCCCCCACATCATCACAGACATGTACACAATAATGATAGCAATAAAATATATAGAAGCTAATACTGGCTATAGGAGAGACCAGAGCTGAGAGGAGGCCAAAGAGGAGGAAAGAATAGTCTAGTTTAGAATCCTGAAGCTGGATGGCGATGTGTCCAACATTCCTTCATTGTTGCCTCACTCCTGACATAGTTTGTGTGCACGTCTGTGTCCTCCAGACTCCACATTCTTTGAGTTTAGGAATGATGCTTTATCTGCTTTTGGGTTCCCTAAAGTCTCTTATACTGGAAATTGCATATATACACCGAACAAACACTGCTTTTAACCAGCATAGCTCTTCTCCATTTCATAAGATGTGTCAGCAGGCACAAAACGCCTCAGTATTCTGACTGTAGCATCATGCATTGGTCTAATTTATTCCCAAGGTTGGAGGTAGAGAGGAGGTGCACTTTCCTTTTCTGGTGCCTTGATTCTTATTTTTCTATGTTACTATGTTCTATGTTTTGATATAAAGGTGTTTGTTCTATCTTCATGTTAACCTAAAGCATCATTGTCTCCTGACAAATACAGAAGACATTTTGGGAGAGTTACTTTGAAAGGAATTTCCTGAGGTGAGACATAGAAGCCATAGTGGAAAGTTTCTGACCAAAAAAAAATGGGGACTTGCAAACAAGTGAGCGAAGCAGAATAGGGAGTGAGGGCCTGTGGCAGAACTGAAGGGAACATGCTATGCCACACTGCAAAGCATTCCCGTGCAAATGCAAAATTAACTGCCCAACTGAAGCACCTGGAGGTCAGTTTGACCGAATGACCTGAGTTCACTAGCTCCCCTTCAAGTGATAAAATGGAAACTTGCTGGGCATGGTGGCGCACGCCTTTAATTCCAGCACTGGGGAGGCAGAGGCAGGTGGATCTCTGTGAGTTCAAGGCCAGCCTGGTCTACATAGTGAGTTCCAGGACACCTGGGGCTACAGAGAGACCCTGTCTCAAAAAGACCGAAAAAAAAAAAAAAAAAAAAGGAAACTCAGAGAATGAAAAAAAACATTCTGCATACTTGTCTATTCTTTGGGTGGTCCAAAGCCCACTCTTTCCAGTGACTCTGGAAAGATGTTGCTAGGGTAAGGACCAGAGTACTTCCCACAGTCCAGTCTCCTCGGACAGCTGTGTGAAACAGCTTTTTGTTCCTATATCCTGCTTGCTCTCTTTCTCTCTCTCTCTCTCTCTCTCTCTCTCTCTCCCTCCCCCTCTCTCCCCCCTCTCATTTTTCTCCATCTTCTCTCTCCACCCTCTCATCTCTCCATCTTACTCTCTCTTCTCTTTCTCTCTAGCAGTTTCCTCTGAACCTCAACCAATTGTTACAGAAAGGGAAAGCATCAAGTGCATGCTTTTCACAGAATGGAAGAAAGTTTTTTATTACTTTTAAAAGTAGAAGCCAAAAAAAATCTCATGCCTCTGGGCCAGTCCCTAGGGGGGCAGTTTTGTTTGAGACTTTCCCTCAAAGGGAAAAAAACTGAGTTGGATTATATAAATAGCTCTGACCCTGTTCCCACCTGATCCTTAGATTAGGATTAGTACAGATTACCGAGGACACAGAAGGACATGCTTTCCTGTGGTGAGCAGTCACTGTGGTCAGAATCTGGAGTCTCAGGCAAAGAACAGATGGGTAGCATGTTTCCAGGAGAGAAATATTACATTTCTTCTTTCAGTCTTCATGATTTTAAAAATGCGAGCAACCTTTCCAAGGCAGAAGTTGGGCCTATGGTATGAATGACGCAGAAGGGAGCTGAGCAGCAGGGTTAGGGAAGGCCACGTAGCTGCCTTGCTTTGCAGTTTCCTGGATCCTTCCAGAATGCAATAGAGTGCCACAGAAAGGGACAATCATGCTGGAATTCTGAGCCTTCAGCAATACTTCCCCTCTTTGGGCTTCACTATGCCACTGTCTTAATGGAAGTATATGTCTCCCATGCTTTTCTGGGGAGCTAAAAACAGTAAATTAGATTACATATGGCAAAGTACCTCACAATGCAATAATAATAATAATAATAATACAAAAATAATCACACAGCACTCAGCAGTAGTTGCTATTTTCCAGGTACTGGTCTAGGCGTTTGCACTCGTTATTTCTTATCATTGTAATCTTCCCGATGATGTACAATCTATTGTTGTCTTTAGGATTTTACCTGGGGAAAGGGAGCCGTAGGGAGCTGAAACAACTTGCTGAAGGTTGGCCAGTAAGATTTGGTGCCAGGGTTTGAGCCCACACAGCCTGGCTCCTTTTTAATTTTTTAATTAAATTTAATTAAATTTTAAAAATTTAAAGTTTTAAATTTTTATAGCACAATATAGGCTTTTTAACTAAAGCAGATGGCCAGGATTTAAATCAGTTTGTCCATCTGAAAAATGGAGATGGATAACAATACTTACCTTTAGATGTTTGGTGAAGATTAAAATAGAAAACAAAGTGCAGTATTTAATCTATAGGGACACACAGTGTCTTATCAGTTATTGGAGGTGGTGCATAGCCTGGTTGGACAGCCATAACAAAATGCTACACATTGGATAGCTTAAACAACTGAAATTCATTTTTTTCACAGTTCTGGAGGCTAGAAGCCCAAGATCAAGACCTCTGCTCCTGGCATAGGGGCACACCCATCTTGCTGTGTCCCCAGGACTTTCCTCACTGACGAGGAGAGATTTCTGGTGTCTTACCTTCCTGTGATGACAAGTATTAACAGAGTTTCCACTCTTAGGACTTCTTTGAACCTTAATTACTTCTTTAATGGCCCTGTTTCCAAATGCAGTCACAGTGGGCCTTAGGCCTTCAACATAAGAATTCTGTGTGGACATAGTTCTATAGTAGGTAGGCGTACTGGATAGCCTTAGCTGTCAATTTGATATACCTGGGCTGAGGAAGCCTCAGTTGGGGAATTGCCTCTATTGGACCAGCCTGTGGCCATGCCTGTGGGGCATTTTCTTGATTGTGGAATGATGTGCGAGGACCCAGCCCACTGTGGGTAGTGCCTGGGCAGGTTGCTCCGCGTTGCATAAAAAAGCAGGGTGGGCCAAGGGAGCAAGCCAGTAAGCAGTGTTCCTCCATAGCTTGTGCTTCAGCTCCTGCCTCCAGGTTCCTGCCCTGAGTTCCTGCCTTGGGTTCTTTCAGTGATGAACTGTGACCCAGGAGATGTAAGCCAAATACCCCCCTCCCCCCAAAGTTGGTATTGGTCAGAGTGTTTTGTCATAGCAATTGAAAGCAGCAGGGAGAGAGGGCTGGAAGGATGGAAGGGTGGGAAGGGTGTTTGGAGTGTTCTACTGTCCACTTGTCCTTCCTGTCCCAGGAAGATTTCTTAGGCATCCTTTCTGGAGGGAGAAGTTGTTTTTTCATAGTAACTTACTATATGTAAGATACACAATGTGTGTTTTAGGCACTGCGCTCCATTTGCCTTCTCCTTGCCATTATAGACTGTTCTCTATACCATCTATTTTTGGTCTTTCAGGTGAGCCTGAATTTAAGTACATTGGGAACATGCATGGTAATGAGGCGGTTGGACGAGAACTGCTCATTTTCTTGGCCCAGTACCTGTGCAATGAGTACCAGAAAGGGAATGAGACCATCGTCAACTTGATCCACAGCACCCGAATTCATATCATGCCTTCGCTGAACCCTGATGGCTTTGAGAAGGCAGCGTCTCAGGTGAGTGCTGGGCAGGTTGGATCTGGCCTGCATTGTCTTTTGGGTATTTTTGTACATATGTACTTATCTACACATAATGCCATCACACAAAGCCTGCAGACCATAGAGAGTGCGAGAGACATTATTCAAGTTGCTCTTGAGAAAAAAAATTTATAGTATATAATGCATGAGCTTCTTCGGCAGAGGCTGGGAATGAGAAATTTTGTAAGTACAATACTATTTTAATAACCTTTTGTTGCACTGCTATAAATAACGCTTATTAGTTCATGGTTATGACTAGGCAGATTTACTCCTAAAGATCTTTAAGTATGAGAAACTCCTACCGCACACTGAAGCTGGATGACTTGGTGTTGTAGCGCCCTCTACTGAATTCAAGGAAGAATGACTTTCAACTAGACCAGCGTTTTACTGATATTTAATCTTTGCTTCTCTATGAAGATCAGGAAAGTTAAAAAAAAAGAAAAAGAAAGAAAAAAAGTACTTTAGGTATAACAGTAAAAATAATTTTATAGGTTTTAACTGTTAGGTTGAAAAAACAAATGGCTTTTAAATAGAACTTATGTGTGTTTCCTATACAGTGTTGGGGATGTTTATGGGGTAAAAGGTGAAGTTTTGATACATGTATATGTCATATAACATTTAATCAGAATAATCACATCTGTGTCCTCCTGTACCTGTCATTTCTTTATGGTGAAGATATCTAAAATCTTCTAGAATTTTGAAGTAGAATGAATTCACCTTAAGCTTTTAATATTATTCTTTTGACTTTAAAAATCAGGTTGCTGTGATTTACAAAGGTGATGAATATTTTACTTAAATATAATTACAGAGTGGTGTGTTTTGAAGCAGGTTATCTATGATCAGTGAATTTGTACTGACTTTTTTTGAAATCTGGTAGTAGCACTTATATAATAATAATGTTTATTATTATATTATTCATTAAAAATATTTTCAAAACGCCCATAACAAATACTTTAAACTTGATACTTTCATGAGTATACCGATAATTAACTAGTGAACACCAGGTATGGGAAGATATTATCACAGATAGTAAATGATTTTTCTAAGCATTGATGGAGATCTTAAATAGGTAATGACAGTAATAATAGATAGCTGATGGTTTTTCTTTTTTATTTCTTAGCCTGGTGAGCTGAAGGACTGGTTTGTGGGTCGAAGCAATGCCCAGGGAATAGATCTGAACCGGAACTTTCCAGACCTGGACAGGATAGTATATGTTAATGAGAAAGAAGGTGGTCCCAATAATCATCTGCTGAAAAATCTGAAGAAAATTGTGGATCAAAATGCAAAGGTAGCAAACACAGTTTTTCTGGAGGACCCTGCAACCCCGGGAATATGTTTTGGTGTCTTTATCAGAATGAATGACATAGAATGGAGTAAGTCTTGAGTGGGAAGGCTGAAGCAACTGGAGTCTGGAAATTAGCTCCTGAGGACTGGGGATGAAGTGTGGAATAGGAGTTTTAGGTGGGGACAGAAGGGAAGAACCCAGCTCTAAGTCTTAGAAAGTAGCCATGTGTCTCAAAGAAGCCCTTCATCACCTCATTTGAACTTTGTCTTTGCCTGAATTTTCTCCTGTGAAACGCCACATCACCTACCCTTCAAATCCGTGCTGTTTCTTTCCCTGCTTCATCTGCCTTGGATTAGATTGAGGCCTCCTCTGGGTCCTCTCCGCCACTTTGACAGCACTTCCATCCTTTCCTCAATGGTCCATGTCAGCTTCTGTATAAGATTTCCCAGGTCCCTATCTCTAATTCCTTCCAGACCTCCTGGGGACTCTGTTTTACCCCTTCACTGGGTCCTCTTATTGGATGGTACCTAGGACATCAAGCTCAACTTACCCAGAAACAAGTCCTTCCCTTAGAAACAACCACTATTGTTTCCTTCATCCTGATCAGCAGAGCCTTTGACTCTGTCTGTGCAGTTGCTCACCAGCCATCAGTGCTTTGGCCGCCTGACTGCTCTCCCATCTCTGGTCTCCTGCTATGAGGTGTACAGTTGCATCCTATTCTTTCTTTTCGTTTTTATTTATTTATTTAGGGTTTTGGATACAGGGCCTCACTATGTAGTAGCCTAGGCTGACCTTGAATTTGAGATCCTCCTTGTTCTGCCTCCCGATTGATATGATTACCAGGCTGTGCTACCATGTCTGGCCTTTAAAAATAATTGATTTCCTTGCATCCTATTTTTGCTTTGTATCTAGCCTGTCTCAACTCCATTCAGTCATCTCATAGTGCTCCTAAGTGGTCTTCACTTACAAATTTTAAGCACTTTTGATTAAACATCTTACCAGCACTTCAGTATCAGAAGGTAAAGTGAACACCCAATATGGCTGACTAATGTGATTGTTGAGATTCTAGGTGAGTTACCTTGGATCAAACCTTGGAAAGTTATTTAATACCTCTGTGCTTCAAGTTATTCAACTGAAAGATGAGACAATAGTTACATTTGCCTCCCAGCATGGCTAGAAGCGTTGCATGAGCTAATACATATAAAGTGACTTGAGGTCAGGACCTACAGTGCTTGTCTGTATCAGGGTAATCTCCAATACTCTGCTTACTTGCCTCAGCCACACAGATACATGTACATACCCACTGGCCACCTGGTAAGCTCATATTATAAATTATTTGAGCAAAGGCATCCTCATGTGGGGAAGGTGGAAGGGCACTGCTGGGGGCAGCTCTGCGTCCTTCTGTTCAGGTAACTCTGCTGAGCCAATGACTCCTACAGCCTTCTCTAAGTGAGAGCTTGGAAAATACATGCCCCCCCCCCCCCCCCCCCCGCTTCTTTACACCCCCC
>NW_008360315.1:5232730-5236649 GCF_000622305.1 Nannospalax galili | reverse complement strand
CTGTGCTGTGGCCCCTCCGTTCAGGGTCCCTGTGCGGACCAATTCTCCCCCCCGCCCTTTCTAAATGAGAAGCTTGAAAAATCCCCCCCCCCCCCCCCCGCCGCCAGTTTCATTACAGCTCCAGGACCCGTCACATGACCTGAAGCTGCTGGTTGACTTACTCATTAATCTGGCTCTGATAGTCATCTACACTCATCATTCCCCCAAATGTACCCTTTTCTAATAATTCTGTGTCTTAGTTTCTTTCTTATGGCTGTGATGAAAACAGTGACCAAAACCAACTTGGGGAGGAAAGGTTTATTTTATCTTCCATATCTGCTGTCATACAGTTTATTACTGAGGAAGCCTAAAGTAGGAACTTGAGCACAAGAGCACAGACCATGAAGGAATGCTGCTTACTTGCTTGTTCCTTTGGTCCATGCTTAGCCTGCTTTCTTATATAATACAGCCCAGGGGTGGGTCCACTCATAGTGGGCTGGGCCCTCAATTATCACTCAACAGTCAAGAAACTGTCCCACAGACATGACCACAAGCCAGTCCAATGGAGGCAGTCATCCAATTGAGGCTCCCTCAACCCAGGTGTGTCCAGTTGACAACTAAAGCTGTCCAGCATGTTCTGTTTTCCTATCAGCTGCTGTTCCAACTGTCTAGAGTTTTCCATTTCATTCTGTGTCACTTCCCCCATGTGGGCTTCTGCTCTCCAAGACAGATCCTGCTATTCTCTTGTGTTATATGAATATGCTTTAGTGGGGGAGCTTATTCTTATGCAGAGCTCTGTATGTATGACATCATAATTACTTGTTTATGGAGTTCACCTTTGCTTTTGACATCAGTTCCTTCCTTGCTATAATTCACATCTGACACATAGTAGGCTGAGGGTGTAATATGAGTAAGTGCAAACCAGGCTCACCAGTGAATTGTCAGACTTGAAAAATGTAGATATTGAAAATCGACAGCTGGAGTTCCTGACAGGCATTCATCATGCAGTGGGGACACTGGAAAAAGGACCCAGGAGACAGAGAGTTCCAGATTGCAGGCCTAAAGTTCTATATTAGTATTCTATATTTAGGATTTATTCTAGAAATGTAGGCTGAGCTTACAAAAGGGAGCTGGTGTGAGACAAAGGCTGGGGATTCTGGAAACCTCTGATATTAAGTGACAAACTTATCTCCTCCTGAGTCACAGATGTCCTGCCTGGCAGTGTCTCACTGTTACTTTTCGGGAGAAGGCAGAGCCGGAAGGCAGTGGGATTGGGTTGAAAGAGGGCAGCTATATTTATAGGCTGTAATACATAAGGCAGGCAGGAAACTGTCTGGGAGATGGGTGCTGATATTTGCCCACTCCTTTCCCCCATTGCTTGCATTAAGATGCTTTTGATAAATCTGAAAACAGAGGAAAACAATTTCTGTCACTAGTCATGGAAGAACTGTGAGGGAATCTAATGTTGGTAGAAGGTCTGATTGACAACTTGGTGTGTCATTATTTCCAGCCAGCATGACCTTCTTCTCTAGTTAAACCTGTACCATACTTGTACAATTGCTCTTTTAGAGGTTTTCATATTTCTACCATGGCAATACTTAAGTGATGTCTATGGGGGCTGCAGAGATGGCCCAGAAGTTAAGAGCGCTTGCTGCTCTGGCAGAGAACCCATGTTTGATTCCCAGAACCATGCTAGGCAGCTCATAACCACCTATAACTCCAGTTTAGGGGATCCAGTGCCCTCTTCAGGCCACCACAGGCACCTGCACACACATGCACATACCTCCACATAGACACACAGGTGCACATAATTAAAAATGAAAATAAATCCTAAAAAGAGATGTCTATGTGTTTCTTTTAAATTAGAACTTTTATTTTGCCACTTTTAAGGATAAATCTACAAAAACCCAACTTTAATTTTTCTCCCAAGACAAGCAAGATTCACTCATGTTATATTAAACCTTTGGTGAACATACTTGATACCAATTATGTCTGATTCTCATCTTTTTCCATTTTTGACATTAAGAATGAAAGAGTGTTTAGACTCTATCTGGTATAAATATTCCTTATTTCCAAGATCTCCTTTCTTACCCTAGTATCTTTATTCCTTATAAAGAATTTTAATTTTCAAATTTTATTTTGTTTGGTGTGCCAGGAATCATGGGTTAGGAATGTAGTTTCCCCTGGATGCAGAGTTAGAGGTTCTGAGTATGTGCCTGGGAGGGCAAGATGGCAGGACGGCTTCTGTACCTACAGCAACTCCTACGGATGCTGCCCTGTTCCTGTGAGGTATACTGCTGTGGATGGATACTGTCCTTGCTCTTCTGAACCCCTGGGAACAAAAGTTCTCTCCTGTTTTTCTGGGGTGATTCTTCTAACATATTTCTCATCTGCCCCTGAGCTAATCACCCCAGCGACCTGCACCATGACTTGGACTCAGCTAGTCAGCCTGGCCACTTACTGTGACTCGGGCTTAGCATCTGAGCCTTGGCCTGGATTCCTTGAAAACAGCATGGCTTAAAATAAATTCAATAATTTATTAGGGTTATACTTTTCATTGATGTTTGACTTGTGGAGGAGTTTCAATAAACACAGTTTTAACATATTTGAAGTAAAAAAGCCATAATATATTGAGCTATACTTAAAGGCTTTAAAATAGAAGTTTATAGAAGTTTTAAAAAATTACATTTGTTTATTTGTGTGTTGGGGGGCTCACCTGTATGTGTGTAAGGTCAAAGGGTTACCTCTCTCTTCTACCATATGGGTCCCTGGGATTGAACTCAAGTCATCAGACTTGGCAGCAAGTGCCTTTACTCTCTGATTCATCTTGCAAGCCCATTTATAGAAGTTTTAAAGATAGGTCACAAATGGCTGTAGAATCTCTCAGGGTCTTATTCTTAGGGCTGTACCACTGAGTGAATGAGTTAGATAGGTAGTTACAGTACCCAGGGGCTCTCGGGGTTCAGTCAGGCTAAAAGATTGTTCATAGTCAAAGAGAAGCTTACTTTAATTTATCCAGTTGTGGAATTTACTTTCTTTTGAGGGTATGTACTAGAAACATGCATGTTAGCAGTAGTGTTTGCATGATAAAAGAACTAACAATGGACAAGATCGAACAGCTTTAAAAACAGGCTGTTCAACTTTTTTTGTTTTTGTTTTTTTTAATTTGAAGTTAATATATTGTTACAAAGGATAAGGCAGATGTAAATAAGAAGAAAAATAGTCTCCAGTCATTACTATCACCTTTTGGTAGGTATCCTTTACAATTATTTTTGTATAGAACTACTCTAAAAATTCATAGCTAGGATTCACATATGAGAAAAGACATGGGGCGTTTGTCTTACCCATGTTCCAATGGATAACCTCCTACCCGTGCTCAGCTGCGAATCTACTATTTTAGAAGGATATTCAGTGGCATGAAAACGTATTTATTGCCAAGAAGAAAAACCCCACATATAAGTGATCACACTTTAAATGTTATGTAAGTGTAAATACTGTGTACAATGTAGCACAGTTAGTAGAATGCTTGCCTAGTGTGTAAAAAGCCTTGGATTTGAGCTCTAGCCCTGCATAAGCCTGGCATGCTTGTAATCTCTGCACTTGGGAGTTGGAGGCAGGAGGATCAGAAGTTTAAGATCATTATCAGCAACAAAGTGAGTTCTGGGTCATCCTGGGCTATGTGAGGTCCTGTCTCAAGTTAATTATAAGTGGATAGGAAAAACACTGAAAAATATGAAAAGGTTAGCAGTGGGTATGTTTAGGTGGGAAAATTATGAAGTAATTTAAACTGTCTTCTTTTTTATTTTTTATTTGGTTAGTGCATACTCTTTAGCATTGTCTTTTCTTTTTTAAAAATAAATAATTTATTGAGAATTTCATACATGCATATAAGGTGTTTATCAAATCCACGCCAACTCCCTCTCCTCCAACTCTTCGCATA
>NW_008360315.1:5230315-5232673 GCF_000622305.1 Nannospalax galili | reverse complement strand
TTCTTCTTTGATTTATTTATTTTTATGGGGCTTTTGGCTACTCTAACATTCCCCCCTCTGAAGAGGTAACCCTAAAATCTTTTAAGGATTAGATACAAGCTCCCAAATAATTTTGACATTTTTGGCCTTTGGAACAGAGTATATTGCTAAGAGACCTAAGGAAATTTTGACTTTTAGCCAAGAAATTGGCTACTTTTCTTTGGGGTGTTTTTTACCCTAACTGCCTAGCCAATTCCTACCTCCTATTCTTATCACGCCATCCTCTGAAGAGGTTACCCAAATTGCCAATAGGGAATTGGGACACAGACTGCTCTGGCTTCTTCCATGCTGAACAGGGATGCAGGGTGAGGCAATTGGAGTACCCTTTCAGTGGGTCTATCTAAAAGACTCCCAAATTGCAAAACTCTTATCTCTAGGGGAAAAGTCCTTGAATCGTGAATAGGAGCTGTGAAGGAGAATAAACTGTCTTCTTTGTGCTTGTCTGCCTTTAATACATTTCCTACATTTCCTGAGAAGTCAGTAGTAGAGAGAATAAAATAAGCCAAACAAATATTAAAACAGTTCACATTTCTTTTTTATTTAATTTTATGCTTGTGTTTTGCCTACATGTATTGCACCCATGTCATGCAATGCCAGTGGAGGCCAGAAGAAGGCATCAGATTCCCTGGAACTGAAGTTACGAATGGTTGTTAGCTGCCTTGTGGGTGCTGGTAACCGAACCTGCCATCTCTGCAAGAGCAACCAGTGTGCTTAACCACTGAGCCATTTCTCCAGCCTCATCCCATTTCTTTTTTTGATTGACACATAATTTTATATTTGTGGGACTTAGCATGACCCCACCATACATGTGTATGAAGGTGTGATGATCAAATCGGGGTCGTCAGCACTCCCAGCTCTGCAGAAATTCATTTTTTCTTCGTATTGAGAATGATTGAACTTCTCTTCTAGTTCTTTACAGACATATAGAGTCGTCCTACTGCACTATAGAACACTAGCAGTTACTGCTCCTATATAAATATATACCTGCTAATTATACCCTCTTTTTTTGTTGCTGCTCTTTTCTTTTTTTAAAAAAATTATTTAATAACCACATAATTAGGAGAAGCATTTCATTACAACAGCATTAACATAGTCAATAACAATTTCCAGAGCTAAGATGCATCTCTTTCAAAACTGGCTGTAAATTTTTAGGTTTACAGCTGAATTATTACAGTTGTACAATATTATACAATATGCCATGTGGGTGCTGGGATTCAAACCTGGGTCTTCTGCAAGAACAACCAGTGTTCTTAACTGCTGAGCCATCTCTCCAGTCCCAGAAAAACTTACTTTTAATGCAACTAATACTTAGATGTTTGCACATGCATCTCTAATCTCTATATATCTGATTATTACTAGTTACAGTTGGTTACTTTCTGAGATCCTTGGCACCTGAGTATGAATATAAAGCCATCTGGTAGATTTCAGTGGTAATCTTTTTCACATCTACTAATTAATAAGGAGCAAATTTTTATGCTTTGAAGAATTATTTTTTAATTAAAAAATTGTTTAATTTAATAACCACACATTAGACGGAGCATTTCATTACAGCTTTAACATATTCAGTAACACATTCCAGAGCAAGGACACATTGCTTTCAAAAGTGACTGTACATTTTTAGGTTCACAGTTGAATTAATACAGTCTTACAATATTGAACTCAGTATAAACCCTGTAAGACATAAAATTGAATGAGTTTTTACCCTTTAAAGAAGATCTCTATTTCATTTTAAAATATGCTGTTTCCTACATTTTTAATGCTACTAACATTTAGATGTTTGCACATGTGTCTTTAATATCTATGTATCTGATTATTACTAGTCATGGTCAATTACACTCGGATCCTTAGTACCTGAGTATGGTTATAAAGTCATCAGGTAGATCTCACTGGTAATGTTTATCACCTCTACTATTTAACATTAAGCAAAATTTTATGCTTCCTCCTCAAAGATGTCTTCTTAAAACTTTTTTTGATTTTTTTGTATGTATATCATACAGAACATCCCACACAATCTTATTCATCTATATACCCACTTCCCAAATGGCACCTTCCCGTAGCCTCCCCACCCCCACTGGAGCCCATATACTCTGTCATCCCTGTTACTGTCCACTGTGTTGTCGGCACCCCAGCCATTCTCTAGTGCTTGTCCATCTGCTGAATCTAGTCATCCTATCTAGAGATCCTTGTTTTAGGAAGATCAGCTGCTCCTCATTAAGCAGCAATCAGTTGTCAATATTCCTTTAGATAACATTGGGGTCTGCTGTTCATTTTCCCAGTTGTATGCAAGGTTACTATCTGGGAGGCCCTTTGGCCAACCTG
>NW_008360315.1:5226105-5229965 GCF_000622305.1 Nannospalax galili | reverse complement strand
CAGGTGACTCACCACAGTTACAGGACATTTTGAGAGATGCTCATAGTCTCTTGGAGGGACTTAGTCATCCTAGGCGGGAAAGGAGCAGAAACTGTCCTTTATGTCCCTCTGTCCAAATTAGCATAAGTCTCTTAGTATGGCTGTTAAACATCCAAGAAGGTTAGTTTCACTAGTCTGATACTTTTAATTACCATGTGCCAAGTAGACAGAGCTTGGAAGACAAAACGCTCTCAGATAAACCTTGCCTAGACATATATTACATTCTTTGATCTGGTTGTATGTATATTTGTCAGTAGGTTGTTGGCCTAATATGGTTCCCTCTTATGGGGCGTGCGTGCTCTCTCTGGGCGCACTCCCAGAATGGCACTCCCCCGCCACACCTGGCTAGTCGCTGGCGGGTCTGGCCACAAGCATCTCTGGCCGGGGCGGTGGGTGCCCTGCAGGCTTTTCCCGGCGGCTCGGGTCCCGTGTCTCTGGAGCTTCTCTGCTGCAGAAGCGTTGTCCTGCCGAATCCTGTCCCTATTCCACCCGTGTATTTCTCCTCAGGATGCGAGGTCCACTGGCCATTGAACCCCACGGGCGAAGTATGGAGACAGCGAAAGCTAGAATGTCCATGAGTCGGTCATGAGGGAGTGCTGCCCCCCGGAGAGATTGGGCCGCTGGTAGTGACACAAGACTCAAGACTGGCTTAGTCTGTGCTACAGCTTTATTCTCTGAGACCCAGCTCTCTGTGTCCCAGCTTTCTGCGACCCAGTTCTCTGCAGCCCAAATCTCTGCAGCCCAAATCTCTGCAGCCCAAATCTCTGCAGCCCAATTCTCTACAGCCCAAATCTCTGACCATTAAGAGAAGACTAAGGCATTTATACCATGGGGGTAGTGGTAAAAGCTTTGGCTGTTAGATGCTTTGTGAGGCATTCTATTTACATATGGAAGTGGATTTCTGCCACACTGCTAGACTGTTGTCTGCCTGGAGAAATTACAGGAAGGCATGGTACCTTTCAGAGCCAAAGGCCATGTTTATGTTATGGCATTTGTGGCGGACACTTCAAAAGGAGAGACAGGAAAGATGCCAAGAAGACACCCTGCTTATGAAAGGAGCCCGCAGCACATGATCCCGAGCTGCATGAGCTGTCCGGTTGTGAAGGGGCTTCTACTTTGCATAACAGAGGTCTCCAACACCTCTGGTTTTCTAAAACTAGCTAGGCATTGTTTATCTCTCACATTGTCTAACCCCTCCACCATGGTTTTCCCATTCAAGGTGCCCCTGTTTTTCCCATTTCTCCCTTAATAATGCCTTTCTCCTATGGTCCCACCTCCCTTGAGCTCCTTCTTTTCGTTTATCCCCTAGGTTCCTTACATTACCTTCCCTCCCCCCTTCCCTTAAAATAACCCCATTTTTATCCATATCTCCCTTGTTAACACCTATTTTCTACTGTTCTTCTCTTTCAGATTCTCTCTTTTCCTTTACCTCCCTGGTTCCATTTCATTATCCTGGTTCCTATAGTTATGTCTGGATACATACTCACATATAAGGATTTGGTGCTAGGATCCACATATGAGCACATATGAGGGAGAACATATGTCTTTTTTCTGAGTCTGTGTTACTTCACTTAGTATAACAGTTTCTAGTTCCATCCATTTACCTGCAAATTTAATGATTTCATCTTTCTTTACTGCTGAGTAAAACTCCATCGTATAAATGAACCACATTTTCATTATCCACTCATCAGTTGTTGAACACTTAGGTTGCTTCCATCTCTTAGCTACTGCGAAAGAGCAGCAACAAACATGGATGTACAAGTGTCTCTGCAACAGGATGAGTTCTTTGGGTATATGCCAAGGAGTGGTATAACTGGGTCAAATGGTAGGTTCATTTGCAGTTTTTGTTTGTTTGTTTTGTTTTTTTCTTTCTCTTTGGTCTTTTTGAGACAGGGTCTCCCTGTAGCCCCAGCTGTCCTGGAACTCACTATGTAGACCAGGCTGGCCTTGAACTCACAGAGATCCTCCTGCCTCTGTCTCCCAAGGGCTGGGATTAAAGACGTGTGCCACCACACCTGGCTCATTTGTAGTTTTTTAGGAGTCTCCACATTGCTTTCCATAGGGGTTGAACAGGTTTGCAGTTCCACCAGGAGTGGGTGAGTGTTCCCCTTTCTCCACATCCTCTCTAACATTTGGCATCTTTTGTTCTCTTGATCTTAGCCAGTCTGACTGGGGTAAGATGAAATCTTAAAGTGGTTTTAATTTGAAGTTCCCTAATTACTAGTGATGTTGAACACCTTTTAAGATGCTCCTTAGCCATCTTTATTTCTCCCTTTGAGAACTCTCTGTTCAGTTCCTTAGCCCATCTTTTAATTGGATTATTTCCTTTCTTGAGTCTTTGTTTTTTGAGTTCATTATATGTTCTGGATGTTAAACCTCTGTAAGATGTGTCAGTGGTGAAGATTTTCTCCCATTCTGTGGGTTTTCTTTTCACTTCCTTGGTTACTTCTTTTGATGTACAGAAGCTTTTTAGATTAATGAGGTCCCGTTTGCTGATCCTTGACCTTGTTTCCTGGGCAGTTGATGTCTGGTTTAGAAAATCTTTTCCTACACCTATATCTTGCAGGTTATTGCCAATGTTTTCTTGTAACAGTTTCAGAGTTTCAGGCATCACATTGAGGTCTTTGATCCATTTGGAGTTGACTTTTGTGCAAGGTGAAAGATAGGGGTTTAGTTTCATTCTTCTACAGGTGGAGATCCATTTTTGCCAGCACCATTTGCTGAACATGCTGTCTTTCCTCTAGTGAATGTTCTTGGCCCCTTTGTCAAATATCAGGTGGCTGAAATTGAATGTACTCACATCTGGGTCTTCAATTTTGTTCCATGTTTGATCTATGGGTCTATTTTTGTGACAGTGCCATGTTGTTTTTATGACTATATTTCTGTAATACAGTTTAAAATCTGGTATAGTAATCCCCCCAGCATTGCTCCTAGTGCTCAGGGTTGCTTTGGCTATCCAAGGTCTTTTGTGCTTCCATATGAATCTTAGGATGTTTTTTTCCAGTTCTGTGAAAAATGTCATGGGGATTTTGATTGGCATTGCATTGAATCTATAAATGGCTTTTGGTAGGATGATCATTTTCATAATATTAATTCTTCCAATCCATGAACATGGGAGGTCCTTCCATCTTCTGATGTCTTCCTCAATCTCTTTCTTTAAGGATTTAAAATTTTCATTGTAGAGGTCTTTAGTGTCTTGGTCAGGATTATTCTGAGATATTTTATTTTATATTTTGCAGCTATTTTGAAGGGGAATGTTTCCATGTACTCTTTCTCTGATTGCTTGTTATTGGTATATAGAAAGGCTATAGACTTTTGTAGATTAATTTTGTTCCCTGCCACTTTACTGAACATGTTAATAATTTCTAGGAGTTTTCTGGTGGAATTTTTGGCATCTCTTAGATATAATATCATATCATCTGCAAAAGGGATAATTTAATCTCTTCTTTTCCAGTTATTAATCCTTTAATTTCTTTTTCTTGTCTTACTGCTCTTGCAAGAGCTCCAAGCACTATGTTAAAGAAGAGTGGAGATAGTGGGCAGCCTTGCTGGGCTCCTGATTTCAATGGGAATGCTTCCAGTTTTTCTACATTTGGAATGATGTTGCTGTGGGTTTGTTATATATGGCTTTAATTATGTTGAGGTATGTTCCCTTCAGTCCAATTCTCTCTAGGACTTTGAACATAAATGCATGTTGAATTTTGTCAAAGGCCTTCTCTGCATCTATTGAGATGACCATGTGGTTCTTGTCTTTGAGCCCATTTATATGATTTATGACGTTTATTGACTTATGTATATTGAACCATCCCTGCATCTCTGGA
>NW_008360315.1:5217689-5225969 GCF_000622305.1 Nannospalax galili | reverse complement strand
GTTGTATCTTTACCTGGCTTTGGTATTAGAGTGATGCTGGCTTCATAGAAGGAATTTGGAAGTTCTCCCTCCATTTCTACCTTTTTGAATAAATGAAGTAATAGTGGATGTAGGTCCTCTTTAAATGTCTGGTAGAATTCTGCTGCAAATCCATCTGGTCTTGGCCTTTTTTTAGTTGGGAGCTTTTGTATTATTTTTTCAATTTCTCTTTGTGATATGGGTCTGTTTAAGCTGTTAATCTCTTCTTGGTTTAGTTTTGGTGGTTCCCATGCCTTTAGATATGCATCCATTTCTTTTAGGTTTTCGAATTTGGTAGCATATAGGTTTTTAAAGTATTCCCTTATAATGCTCTGTATCTTTCTGGTGTCTGTTGTGATGTTTCCCCTTTCATCTCTGATTTTGTTGATTTGGAGGTGCTCTTTCTTTCTGTTGGTTAACTGGGCTTACAGTCTATCAATCTTGTTTATCTTTACAAAGAACCAGCTCTTGGTTTCATGGATTCTTTGTATTGTTTTCTTTGTTTCCATTTCATTAATTTCTGTTCTGATTTTTGTTGTTTCTTCTTGTCTGCTGAGTTTGGGTTTCATTTGTTGTTGCTTTTCAAGTGTCTTGAGTTGCAATGTTAAGTCATTTATTTGTGTTCTTATGATTTTTTAATGTAGGCACTTGGAGATATAAACTTCCCTCTAAGGACTGCTTTCAGTGTGTCCCAGAGGTTCTGTTGTGTTGTATTGTCCTTTTCATTTAGTTCATTTTATTTCTTTCTTAATTTCTCCATTGATCCATTCATCATTCAGGAGTGTGTTGTTTAATCTCCACGTGTTCATGTGGTTACTGCGGTTTCTTCTGGTGTTGATTTTAAGCTTTATTGCATTGTGGTCTGATAGAATGCATGGAATTATTTCAGTCTTTTTGTTTTCGTTGAGGCTTGTTTTGTGCCCCAGTATGTGGTCCAATTTGGAGAAAGTTCCAAAAGTATGTCCTTTGGTGCTTGGGTGGAATACTCAGTAGATGTCTGTTAGGTCCATTTGATATATGGTATTGTTTAATTCAAATGTCTCTTTGTTAATTCTTTGTCCTGTTGACCTACCTAATGGCAACAATGGGGTATTATTGTCCCATACTATTAATGAGTTGGGATTAATCTGGGTCTAAAGTCCTGTAGTACTGTTTTTATGAAGTTGGGTGCACCAGAGTTTGGTGAATATATGTTCATGATTGTAATATCTTCTATTGTTCATTTGATCAAAATGAAGTGGACCTCTTTGTCTCTTCTGATTAGTTTTAGTTTAAAGTCTATTGTGTCAGATATTAGAATTGCTATGCCTGCTTTTTTCTTAGTGCCATTTGCTTGGTATATTTTTTTTCCCATCCTTTCACTTTGAGATAGTGTCTGTCCTTGAAAGTGAGATGAGTTTCTTGCATACAACAAAAAGATGGGTTTTGTTTCTTAACCCATTCAATTAGTCTGTATCTTTTGACTGGGGAGTTCAGTCCATTGATATTTAAAGTTATTAATGAAAGATGTGTATTGAATCCTGTCATCTCTATTTCTGTTCACATTTTTGATATAACTGTGCATTTCCACAGATTTTTTCTGCAACCCCATGAGTATAGTCATTCCTTTCTTCAGCTCTTTATATGGCTTCAAGAACTCTCTGAAGGACTAGTTTTGTGGACAAGAATTCTTTCAGCCTATTTATGTCATGGAAGATTTTTCTTTTCCCTTCAACTGTGATAGACATTTTGGCTGGGCAAAGTAATCTGGGTTGGCATCTTGTGGTCATTTAGAACTGGGGCTACTTTGGTCCATGCTCTTCTGGCTTTCATCGTTTGCACTGAAAAGTCAGTTGTAATCCTGATGGGTTTTCCTTTATATATGACTTCTTTTTCTTTTGCAGCTTTCAGTATTGTCTCTTTGTTCTAAACATTTGGTGTTTTTACTATGATGTGCTGTGGTGTTTCTTTTCTGGTTCTGTCTATTTGATGTTCTATATGCTTATTTGTATGAGCATGTCTTTTTTTTAATTTTTGGAAATTTTCTTTCGGTCTACTTCGTCCACTTTGTCTTCCAGTCTTGATACTCTGTTTTCCATTTCGTTCATCCTGTTCTTGAAGCTTTCTCCTGTCGTTTCTAATTGGCTTACTGAGTGTTTCACTTCCTTCTTCATTTCAGCCTGACTATTCTTCAATATTTCTAACTCTTTTCTGAATTCCTTCAGAAGTTTATCCCTATCTTCCTTCAGTTCTTTGATTTCTTTCTTTTGTGCTCTTTAAATTCACCGAATACTTTTTATCATGTTTATAATTGTTCTTTTTAGTTCCATGTCCTGTGTTATCTCTAGGAAGTTCTCATTGTACTCCTCTAGAGGACTATTGGTACTTGGTGGGGATATATTATTTTGGTTTTTCATGTTATTATTTTTTTCTCTGTGACTTTGACATGTGAATTTCTTTCATAGTTTCTGATTCTTATGTGAGACTCAAGCCGTCCTTTGTTGAGTTTAGATCTACTTCTTTTTGCAAACTTTATGTGCCTTTGTGGTTTACTTTTTGGGCATGAAAAGCTGGTTGGTATAGGCTTCATGTTCTCTCTTTTGATTTTGTATTGGAGTGGCCAGATTGCTTTTGTCTTCAGGAGTTCCTACAGAGGCCCAAGTGAGATGAGGCTCAGATGAAATCAGCCTTTCTCCTAAGGTCTGGGTCACTCCAGTAAAGGGAGGTGAGGGCAGGCTACCCTCTTCTAAATTTCACTTTCTCACAATTATGTGTGAAATGAAAAACTTCTAATACCGAATAACAGATAATCGAAAAACAATGTGGGTCCAATAGCTTGGATTTGAATTCTTGACTTCTGAGTTTGGATATGTTATTTACCCCACATGGCATTCATCCTGTGAGATGGTGACAAGTATGTTTGCATATCCAGTGGGGATATTGTGGCACTAAAAACCACTTCATCTGAGCACTATTCATAAACAGCACAGAAAGTAGGGGCTGGAGAAATTGCTCAGTGGTAAAGAGACACAACACATCTTGCAGAGGACCCAAATTTGATTCCCAGTGCCTACTTAGCAGCTCACAACTGTACTGCCGTTTCAGGGCATCCAATGTCCTCTTTTGGCTTCTGCAGGTATTGTACACACATGGTGAACTTACATACATGTAGGCAAATGCCCATACACATAACATAAAATTAATTAAAAAGTAGAAGAAACAGCACAGAAATACACAGATACTAGAGCTTACACTATAACCATTCAACAGTATGAGCCACATCTCCACATCTCCAATAAAAGCATTTCTTGTTGTTAGAGGTACTTAGAGAATTTAAGATCTTTCTACTTACTTGCCATGAAAGACTCATCGCATCAAAGTATCAAGATATTTTGGCTCCAGATTAATTCTTTTGTATAAATTTCTTCATTTTTTTCCTTTACTTCCAAGAAGGACCATGAATCATTCAAAAGACAACACAGATTCCTGAAACTTTTGACTTTGTTTAAAGTTTAAAATGACCATTCCATAATAAACTGAGTTGATGTTTTTGTGGTAAACTCAGAAAAAGACTCAATCTGATTTTCTGTTTTAAGGACAGCATTGGAAATGGTTGAAAGGAATTTAGAAATTAGTCAGCAAAGAGTAGAAATAAAGTCTGCCACATGTTTGAACCATCTTAGAGACTAAGCCTTGGTCTGTTGTTCAGCACTTTTCTCATCTCCTTATCTTATTCCTAACATCATCCACAAAGATGCCTGGGCCATGACAGACACAAAAGATGTGCCAAGGTGATTTGAATGTTTCAAAAGCCAAAGAGTGAGTAAAAGAGAATGATTTCCCTAAAGAAGAACTTTTATTTTTTAAAAATATTTTATTTATTATTTGTTATGTGTGTGAGTGTATTGCCTGCATGAATGTAAGTGCAGCCATATGTGCAGTGCCTGCAGAGGTCAAGGAGGATGTTGGAGCCCCTGTAACTAAAGTGATGAATGGTTGTTAGTCGACATGTGGGTGCTGGGAACTGAACCTGGGTCTTCTGCAAGAGCAGCCACTGCTCTTAACCCTTGAGCTATCTTTCTAGCCCCTAAAGTAGAATGTTTAAAGGAATTTAAATACAGTGGCAATAGTTTTTGTTACAAGTTCAGGAATGTTGAGTGTTGCTCTTACAGAAATGCACCGCCCCCCCAAATCAACTACAAAATGTTTGAAACATGAAGCGTTTCCTGTGTTTTTGTTTGCTTTTTCTATCTTTCTGTGACATCAACAGTGGCTATCAGGTTTCTAATGCTTGTGGTCTACTTTGGTACAGCTTGCCCCCGAGACCAAGGCTGTCATTCACTGGATCATGGACATTCCTTTTGTGCTTTCTGCCAATCTTCACGGAGGAGACCTGGTGGCCAATTATCCATATGACGAGACACGGAGTGGTAGGTAGTTTTCCCTCTTCTCTAAGTGGTTTAAGTCTTGCATTTTCAAGCAAAGCCTTATAGGTTGATTTCTACAGTATTCTTTTTATTGTTGTTTGTTTTGCTTGTTGAGAGAAAGTCTTATTCTGTAGCCCAGGCTGGTCTTGAACTTAGAATCCTCCTGCCTTAGTCTCCTGAGTGCTTGGATTACAATAGGCCTGGGCCACTATATGCTCCTTTTCTTAAAATTCTATTAAGGAACCAGTGCATATAAATGCATGTATTTGACAAGAATCCCCTAGCTATTTCACGTGGTATTAGCTACCTAAATGGCAGAAGAGCAGTGTAACTTTTTGCTTTGTTTTGTTTGGAGACAGGGTTTCCATGTAGTCTCAGCTGCCCTGGAACTCACTGTGTAGACTAGGCTGGCCTAGATCTCATAGATATCTATCTCCTTGTTTCTGCCTCTTGAGTGCTAGGACACCAGGCTTCACTGTAACTTTCCCCCCAAAGTTTAGGTGAAAAAAAATATGACCTTAACCAAACTGTCATAAAAGAAAAGGAAAATCTGGAAGCTAAGAACTCAGGTCAGTTTTGGTTCCTGGTAAAGTGGAGATTACAGAACTTTGGTAGATTTGTATACAGCATGGTTCATACATGGAAGTAGCCTCCAATGCTTAATTAGGGTTATGGGAATCCTTATATGTAGTTTGTTCTCACCTTTTTGCACTGGATTCTCCTCTGATGGTGTCAGGTAGGTGAAGCAGTGCCTTGTTTTTTCTCTGACTAGTTTCAGTCAAGCTTTAGCCAAAGGAAACTTTAGCTAGAGAGAATTTCAACTTGATTTTTGTTGCTCCAGGAACTTTCCTGCTTTGGATCTGTTCTTAGAGACCTTTGAAGAGTAAGCTCTTTGAAAACACAAGATGGTAATTTTAGATATTGAAAACTCAGATTTGAAGGAAGCCTGGTTAAACAACACTGTTAAATACACAGATATTTTGTGGTTTGTCATTAGCTGGGAAACTTGCCAGCCCTGCATAGGTGGGCAATATTAATAACACATGAATAAGAGTACAAGGTATCAGACTAAACAATTACTTCTATAATACACATGGGAGATCATTAAGAACACCTAAAATTGAGTGATGGACATTATGTATATTCATGGTGGATATAACATTGGTACAAGTGAATTTTTAAAATTATTTTTTAATTTTAATTTTTGGTGTTTTGAAAGAGGCTCTCATATAGCTGAGGATTGCCTGGAACTCACTGTGTTGCCAAGGATAATCTTGACCTTCTGATCCATTTGCTTCTGTCTCCCAATTGTTGACATTACAGACACATACTATCATGCTCTAATGTGATGTATGTTTTCTTTTGCCATATTTTTTTATTGAGCTTTTAAAATTTCATAAATTTCCCACTCAAATCAGACTCCTCCCCCAAGCATGCCTCCCCCTCTACCCCCACTGAACCCTATGTACTCTTCCATACATGCTGAGTCCTATTCATTCAGGTATTTGTACCCAAATGTCCTTCAGTGTAAATGTGTCCACTGTTGTCTCATCAGCCCATCCAGTGGTCATATGTAAGTCATACTCTCCCTCACCCAGAGCAACCAGTCTCAAGTAGTTCTCAGTCTAGTGCTGGCCCACCACCTATTTCTCACCTCCTCTTTGGGCCCTTGTTTAATTGAGCTGACATGGGTCCCTCGCTTGAAGCCACTGCTGCCGCAGGCTCACATCAGCAAGCCTCCAGTGGCCTGGAAGCCTCTACCTCCCTGTGTTCATGAATCAGCCCTGGCTCTTACAATCTTTCTGCCTCCTCTTCCACAGTGGTCCCTGAGCTGTGGGTAGGTGAGATTTTGTATAGGAGTCCCATCCTACACTCTACAGTTTCTTTGTCTCCAAAGATTGGTCGGTTGCGGCCTTCTGTGTGTGTGTCATACTCTGATGTACATGGAAACCTCACTGGTGAGAGTTGAGGGGTTCATTAGCCCTCTCTACCCCTTATTCTGCTATGTTCCATGAGCCTTAGTTGTGGAGATGTGACTGTAGATGTGTCACCTAGTACTGGGCATTCAGGCATATGTTCTCTGTGCCTGAGTAGATGTGCAACTCAATAGTAGCCTCCATCTGTTGCAAAAAGAAGCTTCTTTGATGAGTGCTGTATGGCATGCTTGTCACTCTAAGGGAGGTCTCTTCTATCTGGCACTACATTCCCTGCCAAGCAGCTCCCAGGTATACATATGCATTAATGTTCAGAAACACTATGTGCATTTCTCATAGGGATTCTAAGGCATCACTTTTCCCTCTAGGTTTCCTAGCCCCCCAAGGTACATATTTTTAAATTTAAAATTTTTATCAATGGAGATATTTCTGTCCTCATCATCTTTTCTTATGAAGAATGTGTAAGTAGAATGTATATTTTATCTAATTTCCTGTATAAAAGTTATACAACCTAAAAACTAAGTGTATTTGTTTAATATTAAAGTTTCACCTCTTCCTGAATCATTTATCTTTCTAAATACTACATCAGCAGGAGCTTAGCAGCGAATCTATCTTCAGAAAACACACAGTGCCCTTGGGTCTGTGTTAGTTTCTCCTGTCTCCTGAATTTGTTTTCTAGGTAGTGCTCATGAATACAGCTCCTGTCCAGATGATGCCATTTTCCAAAGCTTGGCTCGAGCATACTCTTCTTTCAACCCTGTCATGTCTGACCCCAATCGGCCACCCTGTCGCAAGAATGATGATGACAGCAGCTTTATAGATGGGACGACCAATGGTGGGGCGTGGTACAGTGTACCTGGTGGTGAGTTTCCCTTTTGCTCTCTATGTGACCTTGGCTTCCTTGTAATTACCATGTAGACTCAGTGATTCACATCTAGATAATTTTCATTCTTCCATAGTCATTAAGTAGATGGAACTTTCTGCTCTTCTGACAAAGCTAGTTTTCTACATGAGTAATTACTACTACTATTTTTTTTATTGATTTAAAAATTGAGATGCTAATTGAAGAGACAGGAAAAAGCTAAATGAAGAAGTAGACTGGAAAATACTGAATACTGCTGATTGTCCACTTCTTGAGTTCAGGTCTTTTGCAATAAGTGAGCATCCTCCTGTTAGGCAGTTACAATTTTCATTGTTGGTAAATGTATACTTTAGAGGATATGCTATAGCCTTTAGCAGATCTTGGTACACATACTCTTAAGTTTTTTTGTTTTGTTTTATTTATTTATTTATTTATTTATTTATTTATTTATATTTATTTATTTATTTATCTATTTTTGAAACAGGGTTTCCCTATGTATACTTGGCTGGCCTGGAACTCACTGTATAGACCAGGCTGTCCTTGACCTCACAGAGCTCCATCTACCTCTACCTCCACAGTGCTGGGATTAAAGGCATGTGCCACCACACAAGGCACTTTTAACTTTTTTAAAATGATGAGATAAGGAGACTGTTTGGTGTGGATTACTTGTGTACACTACTGTAGCAAGTACTATTAGATCAAGTTGGTCCTTAGCTGTTATAGAGTCTGCAGGACAAGGCTACATGCAGGATAGCAGCTGCAAGAAGCACCTCCCTCCAAACTGAGGCATTACTTTGGCCTCTCCTGTACTACCGTGGACTTGGTGGACCTCTTATTTGTATAACCACCTAACCACTAACAGTTGTGTCATCCTTCAACCAAGGAAGAAGAATGAGATATAAAATTGTTGAAAATGGTTTTTTTCTTTGGCAAAGAAAAATTTTCTATGGCCCACATGGGAGTCAAATGTAGGAAAAAGGGAGAGACAGGGGTGGGGAGACACACACACACACACACACACACACACACACACACACACACACATACACACACAAGCCCG
>NW_008360315.1:5211106-5217652 GCF_000622305.1 Nannospalax galili | reverse complement strand
AGAGAGAGAGAGAGAGAGAGAGAGAGAGAGAGAGAGAGAGATTGATTTTATTCAGGCAGATATGCTTAATTTTTGTTTCATTATACCCTGAGAAAATATTCTTTATGTTTTTCTATAGCACCTGTTTCTTTTGTTTTTACTTATATTCTATATTTGGACAGGTCAGATCTAGTACTTTTCCCCCTATGAGTTGAGAAATATGCTCTATGTAAGATTTAGGATTTAGAGTATAGCAAATACATCAAATGGAAAGTAATTATACATCTATACCTATTTCATTTGATGTTAGAAAGCAATTTTATATTTGTTAAAAAAAACTTGAGTGATTCCTTTGAATCTGATTTTCTGAATAGTATGTTATCTGCATAATATGAAGTAATATGTATTATCAAATGCTGATATGATAGTAGTAATCATAGCAATAGTATTAATCTTAGTCAAAATTACATTCCATAGTAAACAATCAAGAATGCTTTGAAGGTTCTTAACTCTCTTTCCCTAGTTTTCTTTCTATTGCTGTGACAAATACCCTGCTCAAAAGCAACTTAGGGCAAAAAAGAGTTTATTTGGCTTATAATTCCAGGTTGCAGTTATTTTTGTGGGAAAGTCAAGGCAAGAACTTAAAGCATCATCAGTCAAGAACAGAGAGAGAGCCATGCTGGGTGCTTGCTTTCACTTAGCTCTCTCCTATTTCTTATAACTCAGATCCTCTGTCTAGGGAATGGTGCTGCCCACAATAGGTTGGGTCTTCCCACATCAATTAATTTTGGCTTATAATTCCAGGTTGCAGTTATTTTTGTGGGAAAGTCAAGGCAAGAACTTAAAGCATCATCAGTCAAGAACAGAGAGAGAGCCATGCTGGGTGCTTGCTTTCACTTAGCTCTCTCCTATTTCTTATAACTCAGATCCCCTGTCTAGGGAACGGTGCTGCCCACAATAGGTTGGGTCTTCCCACATCAATTAACGGTCAAGACAACCCCCCACAGACATACCCATAGGCAATGTGACCTAGATAATCTCTCAGTTGAGGCTCTCTTCTCAAATGATTCTAGGTTGTACTGAACTGACATTTAAAACTAAGCATCACACTCTCTACATAGTGAATAAAACCAGTGTCTTAGGACAAGTTTTCCAGGTGCAGAGCCTGAGAGAGTGATTTGGCTGTTTGTAACTTACTGAGGGAGAGCTCTTTATGAAAACCCTGTAGGAAAAGATGGTAGGCAAAAGGATAGAGCTGAGCCAGGATGTGGTCTCATAGAATATCTAGCCTTGCCTGGATCACTGGGTAAAGGGTCCAGATTATAAACCACAGGCCAGGTGATCTTTCCTTTAGGCAAGAGGACCATCTTGAGTGTTTCCATTAGGTCTGGTTTTCCAAGAGGGATTGAAGATTTAAGCTCCCAAGCTCTGTGGTTCCTATCAGCAATTATCCAGGAAAGTGGGAGCAATTATGAACTCTTAGCAGTCAAACTTTGGTCATTTGAAGGTGGGTGCCCTGGCTCCATGGAAGCAGTCTGGTGGGCATTAATAGCATCCACAGTGAGTCTGAATGGGATTCAATTGAAATTGTTCTGGGTATGGAATCTTCTCTCCGGTCTAGTTTTCACTATTATTAACATTATATCTAATAAAAAGTAGATACTCCATATTTATAGAGTTAATAAATGGTATATAATTAGGAGTCCTAGCTCCTCAGAAAGACACTCTGGTGTTGATTAGATTTACAAAAGAATAGCATGTTAGGTCATTGCACTAGACTCTCCCAGTTCTGCCCTCATAGAAAGGTAGCTTACTGAGAAATACATTTAATAGGTCAGGAGGGATCTAGGCTTTCACCTTGCCTTCCTTGAAGCCTGTTCTAGCAACGTGGAATGTCAACAGCACCTGCTTTTACTCCCACCTGACAACATGTGTGCATGGAGTTAGATGATTGTTTAAGACAGACGAGTTCGTGATTTTAAGACAAGAATTTCCCAAGAACATTTTCTGCTCTATGGGAGGCAATTTCCCTATGGTTTCCCACAGGCTTCCTCAACATACTGTTTGGTCTGCCTCTTACTTAACCTCCCAGTTTAGTAGAATGGCTTATCCACTGTGTGTGTATATTGATGTTCCATTTGGTGCTTTGGCAGGAATGCAAGACTTCAATTACCTGAGCAGTAACTGTTTTGAGATCACCGTGGAGCTTAGCTGTGAGAAGTTCCCACCTGAAGAGACTCTCAAAAGCTACTGGGAGGATAACAAAAACTCTCTCATTAGCTACCTTGAGCAGGTAAATACATTATCCAGTATCAAGTGATTTAGCAGTCTTTACCTGTTGTATAAGACTCATAAAAGGAGTTCCATCCAGGGGATTCCATCTGAGCCTGAAAGAAGATTCCAGAAATGGATGCCAGTAATGTTTTAGTTAGACTGCACTGGGTGGGCACAGGTCTAAATTGTCTGATGGTAGGAGCGAAATTAGGGGAGGAGTGAAGGTATATGGTGCTGTTTCAGGTGACTTTGGAGGAGGATTTGCTTTGATCTGGCATCAGTGGTGTTTTGCAAGCTATGTATAAGTAGTAAGAGGCCTTTATCACAAGAGCATAGGCAGCCTGCATCATAGAATACTTCAGTTTTAGAATCAAAGGCTTAGAAAAGACCAGTCCTCCACTGTAAATGTTTTCTTGACAATTGTACTGACTAGGGATTGAACACCTGCCTGAAATCTCAGCATGACTTAACATAGGTTCTACTTCATGGCAAATAAGTGGTTAGGTCTAATTCTATAATTGGTGGAGAGGACATCTCTTGCAGAGTTTTAAAGAGATGTTTTCAGGACTAGAATTGTAAAGTTAATTAGAGCAAATGGTTTGCTAGGAAGGTTTGCTCTATTCAGTGGAATAGTCTAAATCTCAGAGAATTTCTCAGAGCAGTTCCTGGAGCACCTGTATCAAAACCATCTAAGGATCTTGTTAGAAAAGGAATTTCCTGCCCTGGACTTACACTTTCTACAGTGAAGGAGCCCAGTATCTCCCATCAGCAAGTTCTGTGGGTGACACTAAGTGAGGTGTTATGCCACATTATGGTGATGTTTTTAAAAGCTAGGCTGAACTCTGTTTTAAAGCCAAGAGTGGACCTTGACTGCTGAGAACATGTTACTTCAAATTTCTCTTGGAACTTTGCTCTCAAGCAAGGGCTTTACTATTCTTATTGAAATAGTACATCCAGCAGGAAGTGAGGCAGTAAAAGCCAGACCCACTTTTACCTTTTCAGAAAAGAATTTTGCTCTTGGATCCCTAGACTTTGACCACATGCACAATTACAGCTGGTTCTCAATTTCCCTCATTGTTTTCAATGAAAAAAGCAGTTTGCAACACTTTGATGCCTTGATATGTAAAGCATACATACATACATTTATTTGCTGTTTGGATGGAGGGCAAGGAAGAGTCTTGAGACATTAAGGCCATGTGACCAGGTCACAGAAGGAGCACAGAGCTCAGTGAGCTTATGTACATTACAAACAATAACTTTTCGGTTTGCAAGGTTAGGTAAAAGTCCAGAGTATGTCCATAATGTAAAAGTCATTACCACAACCAAGTTTTAACAAGACTTTAAAGGCAACTGATACAAATAGATCTTAGCAATCCCAGAGACTCTTCTGCTTGTTTTTTAACCTGGTTGAAATGGAAATGTTCTGAAGTCTGGAGAGAGGTTACCACAGGAGAAACAAGCCACTAATGGAATTTGAGCTTCTGTGATTTCCTTCGCAAAGCCTTGAAGTAACAGAGTTTTCCAATATAGATTCCTGACTGCTTGTGACATTTCTTCTGAAATTTGTTGTTTCAGTGGAATTTTTCAAACAGCAAAGTTGCCACATCAGAAAAAAGAATAAAGAAAAGAATAACTCGACATTTACTTATTTAAGTGTTTAACTACGTGTACTCTAAGTTCTTGAGTGGTAGAGGCAGAAAAAGTTGTGAACTTTAACTCAGCATATTTGTACTTAATAAAGACAAATCTCATTTTTTGTGGTGATTGTTTGACATATTTTTCAATGGTAGGGAAATTGAAAATTTTCATTTCTTGAAGCTTTATAAAAATATTGGTAGTATCATGATTATAGTATCTTGGGATAAATGAAGTGCTTGCGGGTGAATTTTACAAGATAGGGTTGTTTTGAATTTTGTTCATCAGTCCTCATCCAAAACCTCAGCTTCAGTTATGAAATGACAAATTAGCAATGTGTCCTTGGTTTTCTGTTCTGAGCTCTCCCTGTGTCCTCTTCTACTCCCTCACCTTTGCATTCAGAAAGCTAACTTTTCACGTTCCTTGCTGCCAATGAATAGTTTTCAACCCTTCAATTTTGGTTGGTTAGTTCATAAGCAGAAAGCTGAGACTTACTAAGTCCTAAACAAAAAAGATCAAGATGTATTTATTCTCTTTCTACTAAACTAGTTGCCTTTAAAATGATCATTCATTATTTCTGACAACATCCAGCTTTAAAAAATACCTTTATAAATTTTCCTTAGAGAATACATGTACATACTATTTTTATAGAGTTTTAGAGATTGAAAAATAATGCAAAAATTATTACCAATAATCAGGGGCATCTCACTGATAAGGTATTGCATAACTATCAGCTTTATTCTTTGATGATAAAAGGGATTAAAAGGGATGCCTGAGATTTATTCCATGCTCTGTAGGAAAATATTTAAGTGTTCTCAGTAGCAAAAGGACTTCTCTCTCTCTCTCTCTCTCTCTCTCTCTCTCTCTCTCTCTTTCTGTCCCCCTTTTTTTCTGTTTATGAGACAGTGTCGGTCTCATGTATCCTAGGTTGTTTTTTTGAATTCACTGTGTTGCTAAGGAGACCTTGAACTGATCCTCCTGCCTCCACCTCTCTCCCATTGGGATTACAGATATATGCCACTACGCCCAGTTTGTCCAGAGTTTGTGACTGAATCTAGAACTTCATGCTGGACAAGCATTCTACCAATTGAGCTATTAATACATTTCAAGCTCCAGAAAATTCAATTTCAGTCATGAAGTTCACTGATCTTTCATGCCTCTACAGTCAAAATGTATTATTAATGAGCTTAATGCAACAGCAGGCACAGCTTACATCTTTTCATCCAGATGACCTAGTCTTAATAGGCTCTCATATTCTTGTTAAAGAAAAGTGCTGTAAAAGGGTGTGCACAGGTGACCACATCCATAAGGGAGGGACTACTGAAATGTGCCGAGACCAAAACTTTGCAAATGTGACAGTCTTTTCCGTTATTCAGAATGTCCTTCAAAATCCTTCTCTGACTCAGAACATGACATTGATTTTCAGAAGGTTACTTCTCATTTGTTTGAGAAAAAAAAGCCCAGAAAAGAATGCACACAAATTCACTGGTGGTTAGGATGTTTTGAACCTTAATGTGGACCAATAAAATATTGCTAGAAAATAAGGAGATACTTGATGTTAAACATACCTACAGCCATTTCTATTATGAACGTGTTGGATATTCTTGACCTTCACAGATACACCGCGGAGTTAAAGGGTTTGTCCGGGACCTTCAGGGAAACCCAATTGCCAATGCCACCATCTCTGTGGATGGAATAGACCATGATGTCACTTCGGGTGGGTGTTCTTTGCCTTGTGTGAACACGAATATAATCACTAATTAGCATAATTGTACTTCTTATACTGATCTAAGCACACCAGTAAAATGTCTCCCTTCTATACTGTTTAGGCCTCCAAATTCCATCTAGGTTAAATTTGATTGAGGACGTCTGCTGAGTGTAGAAATCCGGGACCAGCAGGTGGCGCCCTTTCCCTACCTGTCTCACCCTGCAGTGGGGAAATGGTGTGGTCCACTCCAGTTGTTGAAACAAAGGGTGCAATGTTGTGTGTGTGTGTGTGTGTGTGTGTGTGTGTGTGTGTGTATGCGTGCACGCTTGTGCTTGTGCTTAAATATTTCTGTTTAGCTCATGGTTACATCACTTATTGGAATTCCTCAACAGTAACATTTTTCTAGGCATAGTTTTTACTGTTGGTAGACCTCATAGTTAACCCTTATTTTCTAAAGTAGTCTATATCCTTACCTCCTTTTTGCCTTCTTTATTTGTAGCTTTGCTTCACCTGTAAAAATTGTCCTCTAAAACTCCATTTATTCATTCAGCAAATATTTATCACCATTCCACCAAGTCTCACTGTGCTTTCCTAACGAACATTTCAGAACCTGTGCCCAGATAGCCAAGTACTGGAACCCTCTGGTCACAGGAACCCTGTTCTCTCTCTTATCCTAGAGGGCCTCAGAAATACTATTTTCTCTGCAGTCCATGAGGTGAAAAGCTGAGGAAGCTCGAATGTAGAGAGCAACTCATAGGAAAGAATGAAACTCAAGGCCTAGATTCTAGGAGACCCTGACCTTTTGAGGCTTGGGCATAAGAAGGAACTAGCATGAAGTGTGTTGTGAAGTGTGTTGTCCTGGAAATGCAGAAATGGAGGGAGGGAGGGAGGGAGGGAGGAGAGGAGGAGGAGGAGGGGAGAGAGAGAGAGAAACAGAATAGGGAATTATG
>NW_008360315.1:5198971-5210981 GCF_000622305.1 Nannospalax galili | reverse complement strand
GTCAACTTGACACACTTGGGTTGAGGGAGCCTCAATTGGGGAATTTCCTTTGTTGGACTGGCCTATGGCCATGTCCATGGGGCGTCTTCCTGATTGTTGAGTGATGTGGGAGGGCCCAGCCCACTGTGGGTGGTTCCACCCCTGGGCAGGTGGGCCTGCCTGTGTTGCATAAGAAAGCAGGCTGAGCAAGGTCCAGGGGAGCAAGCCAGTAAGCAGTGTTCCTCCATGACCTGTGCTCCAGCTCCTGCCTCCAGGTTCCTGTCCTGAGTTCCTACCTTGGGCTCCCTGATGAACTGTGAGCCGGGAGATGTAAGCCAAATAAACCCTTTCCTCCCCAAGTTGGTATTGGTTAGCGTGTTTTGTGGCAGCAATGGAGAATCAAACTAGGACAGTGACTCTTGACCAAAAGGCCCTGACTGGAGTGAGTCCAAGCAAGATTAGGAAGAAATCTTTTAGTGATGGAGAGTATTGACATTTTGCTGTAAAACACAGACGATAAAGACAGCACTACCTGAAGGGGATGGTGGGCATGGAAGAAGATACAGAGATAGGATCTGATTTTTTTTTTCTGGTTGCATTTTCACAGTGAAATAAGTTATAAAGTATCTACTGAGAGTGAGGATGAAGAGGATGAGTTAGAGGTATTGGGAAATTGGAGCAAGTGTGAGTTTCCCAGGAGGATCTTGCTTCTCAAAGTGTGGACCCATGAGAACATCAGCATCATCCTGGAAGTTTAGGCATGCAGAATCCAAGGCCTCATCTCTAAGCCTTGAATCAGATTTTTCATTTTACCAAGTTTCCTAGTTGGTTGATATACACCCCAGTATGGGAAGGACTGATGTGAGAAATGGGACAGTGATGGGTCAGGGGGGTTAGAGATTGGAAATGGATTGCCATGGGTGGGTGCTCAAACTCCTTACATTGGGATAGGCCTAGAGTGGAGTGTTGGAAAATATCTAAGGCTGGTGGTTTGCCTTGTGTCTCAGACCAAGGGGGGAGAACTAATGAGGTGAAGGATCACACATGAGTGTGGTTGGCTATGGGACCAGCCCAGGTTTAGAAGAAACCCAGGGGAGAAAAAGAGATTGCATCATAGCTCTGCTCAAGAATTCTTGGGAGAACTTGTTCAAAATGCAGCTCCTAGGTGACACTGTAGACCCTGTGCTGGGAATCTTTGGAAATCTAACCTTCTGATCTTGGGGATTCTGATGAGGCCATCTGGGGGCCTTGCTTTGTGAAATATTGATCTAAAAGATTCTTAGGATCTCAGATCTTTACTGGAAAAGAATGAAAATCGGGTGCCTAGATGTTCTGACCTTGGTAATTTGGAGACTTTATATATCATATCTTTTTACTGACATCACTCCTGACATTATCAGAAGACACACAGTCTTAGGAGGTTACTAAACACTCAACATTCACATCCATAAAGTAGTTCTAAGATATGCGGTCTATGGAGAGAATTTTGCATTCTTTCTTACAGATTGTCATCAAAATAGGTACTCAAAGAAATTGAGCTGAGCTTTAATAATGATATCCCTTAAATGGCATAATTATGCATTTCACCTGTGTGCTTAAGTTTTGATGGCCTGTTATCCTGCAGCTAAGGATGGTGATTACTGGCGATTGCTTGCCCCTGGAAACTACAAACTTACAGCATCAGCTCCTGGCTATCTGGCAATAACAAAGAAAGTGGCAGTTCCTTATAGCCCTGCCATTGGGGTAAGTAGTCATAAAAATAGTTAAGAACAATATAGTAATGAAGCCAATAATAATTCAGCATTTGCCATCGTCAAGCATATTTTAACTGACTTTAATAGTCACTATAGCCTTATGAATTAGGTACTATTATTATCTCCACTTTACAGATGAGAAAACTGAGGTCCAACAAGGCTTGGTGACTTGCTCAAAGTCTCCTTGGGCTTTTTGAAAAGATTCACAAGAACATAAAATAAAACTTAAAAATACTAAAATTTTTATTTGCTAATCTTGGTTTCAATCCAAATGGGATTCTGTTCCAATGATCTTTTCATCTCTAGCATCTAGTATAATGCCTTAATAAATATTTGAAAATGTGAATAATGCCTATAAGATAATCTTAGGCATTAACCAAACATTTTTCATTTTGAGACAAGCGTCTTCCTGTAGCTCCAGCTGGCCTGGAACTCTCTATGTAGACCAGACTGGCCTCGATCTTATAGAGATTCACCTGCCTCTGCCTCCCAAGTGCTGGGACTAAAGGCCTGTGCCATCATGCCTGACTCTCAAACATTTATTAAGAATACACAATAGGAGCTTGATGCATGATAGTGGTTTGAAGGTAAAGTGTTTGCTCCACAAGATGAGGACCAGAGTCTGAATCTCTAGAACCCAAGAAAATGCCAGAAGGCATGTAAGCCAACCTGTAATTCCAGTGCTTAGGAGGCAGAGATGGGGATTCCCAGAGCAAGCTGGCTAGCTAGACTGACTCTCTCTCTCTCTCTCTCTCTCTCTCTCTCTTTCTCTGGTGTGTGATGGGGGAGTGCATATGTATGAGTGCATATAGAGGCCCAAAGTTGTTGAGTGTCTTTCTTTTTCTTTTTTTACAGAGCATAGGGTGGGGGTTTATTTACAGAGGAGCAGGAGCCCCCCATTTATGGCTGCACTGGAAAGTCCACACTGTCGAGTGTCTTTCTTGATCATCCTCTCCTTTATTGAGGCACAATCTTTCACTGAACCTGTGACTTACAATTCTGGCTAATCTAGCTAGCCAGCTTGCCTGGGGACCCCCTTCTCGTGACTTTCGAGTACAGGGATGGCAGTCAGCTGCCACACGTGCTCAGCTTTTATGTGGGGTGTTGGGATCTGAACTCTGTTCTCATGCTTGTGAGGCAAGTGCTTTATACATTGAGCCCTTTCCCTGGTCCGTTAAACATTGTTTCTTATGTAAGCATATCCAAATAGTTTTATTAGGAAGGTGATGGTATGGCATCAACATTTTTCTGGGATCAGAATTTCACTATCATCTTTTTACATCATATTACATGACTGGGACCACAAGGCAGCCTGCAGAATTTCTAGTGAAAAGACTCCACTGTAATTTTGTTTATACACTGAAAATTCAGAGTATAAATACTTTTGTCCTCATGTGGTGTGGTGCCTCCCTGGGAGCGTGCCTTGTGCTTGTAGAGCAATCACTCTTATCCACTGAGCCATCTCTCCAGCTCCAAGTGCTTATTTTTTGCAAACAAAAGATCTTGAGTTTTTAAAATGGTGTTTTCAATTCGATTGTGGATATATCTACATGAGGTGGTGTGTGTATTAAAACCAGGAAGCAGATTTGGGTAATGAAACCTGGAAAATAAGTAGCTCCAGGTACAGGTTGAGAAAGGTTCAATACTTTTCTTCCCTAGTTCTTCAAATAGTCTGAGGATGTAGTGCATGTAATCACTTTAGAAAATAACCAAGTGTTGAGGTGGGCACATCAGGGAAGTCTTAGTTCCATCTGGGATGGTAGACTCAGGAGGACTGGGTGAAGGCTTAGATTAGCCCTTTGTATGGGGGTGAGGGTGTTCTCCGCTGACCTGAAGGAGACCCCCCAGTTCACCAGAACATAGTTTGGAGGCATGTGTCTGTGGTCTCTTGAATAAATTCATGATCTGAAAGACAACTGTGTAGACTGGGTCACCAGCACTCTGAATCATATTCCATTACCCTTCACCCCCAATTAAGATCGAATTCAAGGCTAACAGGCAAAGCTCACTGGATATTTAAAGGAGGAAAATTATAAGCTATAGCTTTCCACGAAGGAAGAGGATGGGCAGGGGAATTTACTGAACTCTCTTTAAAGCTAATAGAACAAAGCATAATTCAAATAGAATGACTTCTGAATATTTTTCATATGAAAGAATATTTTGTTTAAAACAAAACTTTCCCTCCCTTAGATCTCCTTTAATTCAAGAGGCTGGATTGAGCTTATTCTGTTATATAAGCTGTAAAATTGTTTTTTAAATTTTAATTTTTTAAAAAATACATAAACAATTTGCTAACAATGTTATTGATTTCCCCCTTCAGGTTGATTTTGAGCTGGAGTCATTCTCTGAGAGGAAAGAAGAGGAGAAAGAAGAACTGATGGAATGGTGGAAAATGATGTCAGAAACTTTAAATTTTTAAAAGAGGCTTCTAACTAGCTGCTTCAATCTATATAATATAGTATAATGCATTGTGGCTATTTTATTTTAGATCGTGTGCCATTAATATTTAACACTGGTTTATTTTTAATCATTTAAGTAGTAATCCACATTACTTAGATTCAGATAAAAATATAGGAACTCGATTTACTTCACCCTCATGGCATCCATTTCCCTACAGAGCTTTAATAAAATGAGTGATGATCTTTTATGTAACTGATGACAATGCGATATGACAAATACCATTGAAAAAGTCAACAGATGTAGCTTGGAGTTGTGAGCTCTGTACTGCAAGAGTTACGTCGCTCCGTACACATTGTCATTTGTCTCTTGTGCTGATTCGCTGTATTAAAGCATGAGCTGTGAATGCATTTCTGATGGGAAGAAAATGTACGTTTCTAAGCGGTTTTGTGTGCAAAATGAAAACTGACTTCTTGCTTGTACTTGTGAGAGAAAAATTGTTCTGTCAGTCAGCCCGTTAACACTACAGAGTTTAAAGTTTTGTCTTGATTGCATATTGGCCCAGAATTGCATTCTGAATGAATAAAGGTTTAAAAAGAATCTCTGTCTTGTGCATTTTAATTCTCTATGGTCTAAAATTGTGGTTTCATGATCCAAAAAAAGTTTCCTTCACAGTGGCTTCTCGTTTGTTTACCTTCTACATTTAAAAAAACTTATTATAGCTGCATGCCAGGCAGCGTAGAAGCCTTTTGTGCATTGTTGTTTGGCTGAAGGTTTTGATTCTATAGCTCTTTTTAAGATTTTATTTTTAATTATATGTGTGTCTGTATGAGTTTGTACAGTGCCTGAGGAGGCCAGAAAAGGGCATCAGATCCCCTGGTGCTGTAGTTACAGGTGGTTATGGCCACTCAGTGTGGGTGCTGGGAGCTGAATGCTGGTCTTCTACAAAAGCAGTACATGCTCTTAACTGCTGAATCATCTTTCCAGCTCCTGGATTCTATGAATCTTAATGGGTCAGTTGTGGACACAGACTTTAACTAAATATATACATGAGTTAACATGTAAGCATGTGTTGTCAAGAGGAAAATGAAGGGGCTGGAGAGATGGCTCAGTGGTTAAGAGCACTGACTGCTCTTGAAGGGGATCCAGGTTCGATTCCCAGCACCCACATGGCAGCTAACAGCCATTTGGAACTCTGGTTCCAGGGGATCCAACACCACCTTCTGGCCTCTGTGGGCATTGCACAACACAGGTGCACTTACCCACATGCAGGCAATATACTCATACATATAAAAATAAGAATAATAAAATATTAAAGAAGAAAATAAGATTGGATGAATGGAGTTAGAAACAGACTCTTAATGCATATAAGCCTAGACTTAAAATTTAAGTCTGTAAGAGCAAGACAGAGTGACTGAGCATAGGTGTATTTGCATGCGCGTGTGCGCATGCGTGTGCTGCTGATGGTTGTGGTATGATTGACTAATATTCCAGGTGTTAAAATAGTAGAAACTGTTCTAATAATAGACCCCCCTCCCCAATACTTTCTTGTTTAAACACAACAGAAGTGTATTTATTGCTAGTGAATAGTTCTGTACTGAGCAGAAGTCAAACATGCAGTAGCTTTTCTCCACACTGCCTGGGAGCACAGTCTGTGACCCATTCTGGCCAAAGCTATGTCATTTACTACAGGTCCACCTGAGTGGCAGAGCTGGTCATCTCCAGAATAGCCACTGGGAAAGGAGGAAACACATGGAGGAACATGCGAGGAAGCTTTCATCTTCAGGTCTGGGGATGCTATACATTGCTTCTGCTCAAATCACATTGCCTAGAATCGCATGCAAAACACTCATATACTTAAAATTTTTAAAAAGGCATTTGATTTGGTTTGTAATGGAAATTTAAAGCAGGAAATTACGCTGAAGACATATATGCAAGAGAAGTGTTAAACAGCTATGGGTTATAAACAAGTCAAGTTGCTCCAGGTAACACAAATCTGAAAGGGGGAAGGTGGGGGGAGTAAACTTTAATGAAATGACACATTTGAACTTCTTTTTCTCATTGACAATGAAAACCAGGCACATCATTAGGGAAGGGAGAGCTAGCAGTGACTCATATTTTGATTTCCGGTTATTGTCATAAACAAAGAGAAATGTTTTTGCAAAAAGAGAACTCTGAACTTTGGTATTCATATTTTATTTGTATAGACAGTCTCTGAAATCTTCCCATGATTTTGTGTTGTGGGAGGCTAAAAATCCCCTTATTTGTTCCAACATGTTACTCAGCTTCTTGTCTCAAAATTCTCGTGAGGATTGTCTTCTGTGGTTATGACTGGATGGCATTTGGAATTTCTGCCTCAAAAATGTCAAGACAGAATATGCCCAGACTTTTATATCTCACCTTGAAAACATATGGCATCCTGCTTTGTTATTTTAAAACAAATGGTGTTCCAGGTCCTTACAAATGCTCTGATTCCTCACTTTCCTCCCCCCACACATTCCTCCCTTCATCTTTCATTTCCATCTAGATGATTATTCTGTGTATGAATTGACTCAATTATGACTTAGGTTTCTAGGGTGGTGCATATGTGTAGTTGGATGCTGTATACGATTAACTAAAACTATTACAAAATCCCCCAGGAATCAGTAGTTCTTTTTTTATTTATTATTTTTCTTTTATGTGTATGTGCACATTGCCTGCATGTATGTAAGTGCACCCATATTGTGCAATGCTCGTGGAGGTCAGAAGAGGCCATTGAGTACCCTGGAAACTGGAGTTAAGAACGGTTGTTAGCTGCCATGTGGGTGCTGGGAATTGAACCCAGGTCCTCTGCAAGAGTAGCCAGTGCTCTCTTAACTGCTGAGCCATCTCTTCAGCCCAGCCCAGGTCTTTCTTTTTCCCTCTCCAGCCCCAGGAATCAGTAGTTCTAAAGCAGGGCAAAGAATGGCTTATCTAGGGTAAAAGTGACGAGTGTGAAACAAACTGATATTGGATATGGTCTTTAATGGTGACTCACAAGAGGAAAATCATGTTGAAGCTTGTTGAAGGTTTTTTTGATGTCAGGGGCCACAGGGCTCCAAGTTTTGAGAGAATGTCATGTTTTTTTTCTTTTTGATTTTAGACTATCTTGCCTTTTTTTTTTCAGCATTCCACCCATTTCCTTTTTCTTTTCCATGCTTTGCTTTGCAGATTCATTCAGCAATCATTACGTGCTGGATCCTTAGCATTTGAATAGCATCTTGCCCAGGTCTGAGGTAATCACCACCATCACTGTGTTCATCATCATTATCATCACCATCTCTATCATCACCACCACCATCACTGTGATCACTGTTACCTCCACCTCCAGCATCCTCCCCAACATCCTGTGAGCACCCTCATGATTATTTCTATCACTGTCCTCCACATCTTTATCTTCCTTATGTTACTGCATCTTGTGTTACATTCTGTGTTAAGTACTGATAAAACTGCTTCGGAGCTGAAAGAAATGTGGTCTTTTTCTCATGTTTCTCTTCCACATAATTTTTAAATCATGTGTCTTAGAATTATTCATGGACTAACTGACGAACAGTATGTTTAATGAATTCCTAGGGAACCATTACTTGATCACTATAAAACAAAAGAGATCACAGAAAACCATTGGACCTTTTTCTTTTTTTCTTCTCATAGCTGAACCATTGGTTGTATGTTAAATTTCTTGAGATTGGGTATTATAATAATACATTGTTTTCATTGTTCTAATCAGATGACTTAAAATTGCTTTTTCTTCTTATATCAACACAGTTATTCTAGAAATTCCTGAAAAAGTCAAGCCAAACCCTGCCAGGCTCACTTCTGGTCCCTGCTTTTGCCATAGTGCTGTCTGAAGGAAGGGCTTAGTGGTTGGATGCATCAGTCCCTCACCACTATCTTTTGCTCCAGAAACTTCACTCCAGCTTTCTCCTGGGGCTTCTTTTAAATTCTGACGAGCAAGATGGTGAGAACATAGCAGTGATTCTAATCAGGGCTTCATGCATTTGTTGTCAGGGCTCAGCTGGGTTTCTTGAACAGGGCTGTGGGATTTGGGGTGTGATTAAAGCAGTGGGTGGTACAGCATTCTTTGCTTAAAACCTAAGACACACTCACTTGTGTATTAAATACATAGAACTATTTTGAAGCCAAGCATATCTATAATTAAAGCAAGAAAGTGCCAGTTTTATGTGCGCACCTCCAGTTCCACACTGCCACCACCACGTTGCTCTTTGTCAAGGCACCAGAGGTGCTGAGAAGTATGCACAGCTGACAAGCAGATGTGGAAAGGACTGTATGTTAGACTTTTGGTTCAGTCATTCTCAGCTAGGTCTTGAGGGCTTTTGCTCACATAAACAAGAACGTCCTCCTCCTCTTCCTCCCCCTTCCTCCTCTTCCTCCCCCTTCCTCCTCTTCCTCCTCCTCCTCTTCCTCCTCTTCCTCTTCCTCCTCCTCTTCCTCCTTCTCCTCTTCCTCCTCCTCCTCCCCTTCCTCCTTCTCCTCTTCCGATTACAGATGTGTACATTACCGAGCCTGGGTTCTGGAGACATGAACTCAGATCTTCATGGTTGCTTAGCAAGTACTTTACCTACTGAGCCGTTTCCCTAGGCCTGAGAGTGTGCTCTTTCTAGCACCAAGCTCCTCTTCCTCTTCTTCTCCTTCTCCTCTTCCTCCTCCTCCTCTTCCTCCTCCTCCTCTTCCTCCCCCCTTCCTCCTCTTCCTCCTTCTCCTCTTCCTCCTCCTCTTCCTCTTCCTCCTCCTCTTCCTCTTCCTCTTCCTCTTATTCCTCTCCCTCCCCCTCCTCCTCTTCCCTGTCTTCCTCCTCACCCTCCGTCTTTTCCAGTTCTGGGAATTGAACTCAGTGCTACCTCCTCAGCTCTACAAACTTGTTTTTTTCCTTTTCTGATTTTTATTTTTATTTTCTCACTTCAATGCAGAAGGGATGATCTGGACTTTGTAATCACAGTACAGGACTCTTAACTTCTTACCAGGGTTGGTGTAGAGGCAAGCATCCAGAAGAACTTCCTGTGGCCCATTTAGGTCAAGGGATAACATGACTAATAATGCTATCCTAGAGTCCTTGAGATTGTATTAAAAAACAAAAACAAAAACAAAAAACCCCAGAAAATGTAGGAAGTCACTTTTTCTCCATCTAGGAATCACTTTCAAGCCCACTATCATGATGTATTAGTTTTCTTTTTCATTACTAAGATAAAATTCCTGATGCTAGGTACTTTATTATTAAAGGAGGATTATTTAGAGGCTGGAGAGATGGCTCAATGGTTAATAACATTCACTACTCTTGCAGAGGACCCAAGGTCAGTTCCCAGCACCCATGTCAGGTGGTTCACAACCTCTGGTAACTCCAGCTCCAGGAGATCAGATGTCCTCTTCTGGCCTCTGTTGACAACTGCACTTAGATGTATATACCCACACAAAGACATGACACATACACATAAGTAAAAAAATAAAATCTTCATATAAATCCCAGCACTTGGGAGGCAGAGGCAGGTGGATCTTTGTGAGTTTGAGGCCAGCGTGGTCTTCACAGTGAGTTCCAGAACAGCTGGGGCTACAAGGAGACCCTGTCTCAAAAAAGACAAAAAGAGGATTATGTAGCTCACAGCTTTAGAGGTTCAAGGGTAGGAAGCCAGCATCTTCTGGGCTTTGATGAGGACCCCATGGTGAGTGGCATCATGACAGTGGTGCTTGTGAGGAGGGGTCATGTGGCAAGACAGGATGCAAGAGAGTGGGGGGCACATCATGTTCTTTTAGAACAAACTCTCAGGTGGGAACTAAGTGGGCTCTCCAAAGACCTTTATTAATCCTTTCTAGGGAACACCGCCAATGATCAAATTACCATGTTCTAGTCTTTACTTCTTCAAGAATCCATGCCACACAAGAACATTGATACTCGGGGCTTAAGCTTCAAGCACATGAAACTATATGGCACACTCAACCCACATCAGAATGAGAATACAGTCCTTGTTGATGCAACTTAAGTGATGATAATGATTTGTTTGCATTCTATTTTGTTTCTTAGTCACCTGTCCCTTGGGTGTATTTTTTTTTTCTGTCAGAAGCTTTAATATCTTACCTTTTGTCCCTCCTCCTTCCTTCTCTCTCTCTCTCTCTCTCTGTGTCTCTAGGCTTCGCTATGTAAAGAATTGCATTTAGCTTGGAAAGAGGCCAAGGGCATACAACACAAACTCTGTCTTCTCCTCTTCCTCTTCATTGACTGTCCCTTTGGAAGGGACCTTTCAGAAAGAGGACCTTCTTCATCCCCAGCCTCTCTCAGAGTAGGTTGCTTGTAGAGAACCACTCTTTACCTTATCCATAACCTTCATAAACCTGCAATCCCAGTACTGGCCTCAAGAGCTCAGATCCCAACTCTGGGCCCCGCCCTGCCCGTGAAATCTAGTCTCTCAAAACAGAAATTTTAGTGAAGAGTTAGGTTGCTTCTCTCACTATTGGCAAATGTGCGAAACCGAAACTAACTAACTAACTAACTAACTAACTAACTAACAACTAACTAACTCACTAACTAACTCACTCACTAAGTAGAAATCAGAGAGGGAGCAGTCAGCATGGGAAAGTTGAAAGGGTCCTGAATCTAGAGCAAGACAGGATGAACTGCTGCTCGAAAGACCAGAGCAGCACTTGAGTCAAGGGTTTGACAGGCTTTGTGACTTCACACTTTGCACATACAACCAGAGGACCGCAGAGCTACTCTTGAGATACTTACTAAAATTCTTTTAGCAGCAATCTCTTAAGTTTATAAATGAAATTTTCTGTGGAATGTAAGACAGTCAAAATGGTTAGCAACATACTCTGTTCCAAAGGCCAAAAATGCCAAAAGTATTTGGGAGCTTGTATCTAATCCTTAAAATATTTCAGGGTTACCTCTTCAGAGGGGGGAATGTTGGAGAGGAGGGAGTGGGCATAGATTTATGGATTTGATCAAAACACCTTATATACATGTATGAAATTCTCAATAAAGTTTTTGTCAAAAAAATGGAAAACAAAGTGGTTTCTACATGATGATGTTGAATATAGCTATATACCTCTGAAGTAGCTTTGTGATGCCCAACGAAATGTGGCCAAAGACAAAAGCGAGTCTGTAATAGCATCCAAGAGAGCAGAAGACTGTGCCTGCAGCTGCTGTGTGGCAGCACATAGCCACAAGGATTCCCGTGGTAAAATACCCTTTATACACACTTCAGGTCATGCAACCTTTTGAGTTTCAAAATACTGCCATTTGTGTAGACTTTCTGATCATTTTTGAATGTCAGAATTTCTCCTGGCCTGCAACTTGTTTTTTAAAGCCATCATGTACAAGACAAGAACTGGGCCAGGGGATGTTGTTTAGAGTGCAAACCACTGTGGGATACTAATACAGACCTGTTCCAAGAGCAGGCCTCAGCTGAGGGCAGGCAACTCATAGCTCTTCATCGTTGCTCAAGTCAGAAGAGTTCCTTCTTTTTTAAATCCCTCTTAATGACATGTACTGACAGTGTATGGAAAGTGTTTAACACAGTGACTACAGCAAAGTAAGTGCTCAGTAAATGCTACTAGGTCTCTGTCTGGTTTATCATAGGACCTGCCAACCACTTTAATAGTGAAGAATAATATGTATGCAAGAAAGCATAACAGTATCCATTGGGAAACTAAGCGTTGGCTGTCTTCGAGGGCCTAAAGGCATTAAGAAGGAAGAGAATGAACAGGCCATGGCACCCCAGAGCTGGAGGGAAGAAGACAGAAACTCCCTTCTGTTTCTCCCTCCTGTTTGGGTTTGGTTTGACTGGTTTCCTGGAATCTCCTTTTGGAGCAATCAGAGTTCATTTTCCTAGCAGGCACCCTGCCCTCTAAGA
>NW_008360315.1:5184408-5197524 GCF_000622305.1 Nannospalax galili | reverse complement strand
ACAATAAGCACATAGAACAACAAATAGGCAGGATCAGAAAAGAAACCCCCCATGACATATCATAGTTAAAAACACTAAATGTACAGAACAAAGAGAGAATACTGAAAGCAGCAAAAGAAAAACAAGTCACATACGAAGGAAAGCCCATCAGGATTACAGCTGACTTATCAATGCAAACTATGAAAGCCAGAAGAGCCTGGACCAAGGTATTTCCAGTTCTACATGACAATAGATGCCAGCCCAGAATACTTTATCCAGCAAAATTGTCTATTATAGTTGAGGGGGAAGGAAAAATCTTCCATAACATGAATAGCCTGAAAGAATACATGTCCACAAAACCAGCCCGTCAAAGAATACTTGAAACAATACAGACAGTGGAGAGAGAAACAACTATACCCCGGGGGCAACAAAAGAAAATAAATAAAGGTATAATTGAGGAAACACATAATTAGATAGAGAACACAAACAGCAATCAAAATGACAGCAACCAATACACACCTTTCAATAATAACCTTAAATAACAATGGACTGAACTCCCCAGTCAAGAGACACAGGCTAAGTGAATGGACAAGAAACAAAATCCATCTCTTTGCTGTCTCAAGAGACCAATCTCACCTTCAAGAACAGGCACTACATTAAGGTAAAAGGATGGAAAAGAATATTCCAAGCAAATGGCACTAAGAAGAAACAAGCGGGTTGCAATTCTAATATCTGACAAAATAGACTTCAAAGTAAAACTAATCAGAAGAGATAAAGAGGGTCACTTCATTCTGATCAAAGGAACAATTAACCAAGAAGATATTACAATCCTTACCATATATGCACCAAACTCTGGTGCATCCAAATTCATAAAAACAACACTACAGGACTTTAAGACACAGATTAACCCAAACTCAGCAATAGTTGGGCACTTCAATACCCCATTGTCTCCATTAGAAAGGTCAACTGGACAAAGAATAAGCAGAGAGAGGTCTGAATTAAATGATACCATACATCAAATGGACCTAACAGAAATCTTTTGCATATTCCACCCAAGTACCAAAGAATACACTTTCCACCCCATGGAACATCTTCAAAAATTGACCACATACTGGGACACAAAACAAACCTCAACAAATACAAAAAAATTGAAATAATTCCATGCATTCTATTGGACAACAATTTAATAAAGCTCAAAATCAACACCAGACAAAGCGCTAAGTACAACACAAACTCATGGCAATTAAACAACACACTCCTAAACAATGAGTGGGTCAAAGGAGAAATTAAGAAAGAAATAAAAGAATTCCCAGAAATCAACAAAAAGACAATACAGCATAACACAACCTCTTGGATACTTTAAAAGCAGTCTTAAGAGGGAAGTTTCTAGTTCTAAGTGCCTACATTCAAAAATTAGAAAGAGCCCAAATAAATGACCTAACACTGCAACCCAAGACGCTGGAAAGGCAAGAACAAATAAAACCCAAACCCAGCAGACAAGAAAAAATAGCAAAAATCAGAGCAGAAATGAATGAAATAGAAACAAAGAAAACAATACAAAGAATCAATGAATCTAAGAGCTGGTTCTTTGAAAAGTTAAACAAGATAGGCAGACCCTTATCCCAGTTAACCAAAAGAAAGAAAGAGCAAATCCAAATCAACAAAATCAGAGATGAACAGGGAAACATCACAACAGACACCCAAAAGATCCAGACCATTATAAGGGAATCTTTTAAAAATCTATAAGCTACTAAATTTGAAAATCTAAAAGAAATGGATGGATACCAAAAATCATGGGAACCACCAAAGTTAAACCAAGAAGGATCAACTGCATAAACAGACCTGTAACAAATAAGGAAATTGAAACAGTAATGCAAAACATCACAACTAAAAGAACCCCAGGCCCAGATGGATTTACAGCAGAATTGTACCAGACATTTAAAGAAGACCTCCAACCAATACTACTTAAATTATTCAAAACAGTAGAAACAGAGGGAGAACTCCCAAATTCCTACTATGGAGCAAGCATTACTCTAGTACTCAAACATAGATGCAAAAATTCTCAACAAGATACTTGCAAACCACATACAGACACACATCAAAAAGATGATCCACCATGATCAAGTTGGCTTTATCCCAGAGATGCAGGGATGGTTCAATATATGTAAGACAATAAATGTCATAAATCACATAAATGAGCTCAACGACAAGAACCACATGGTTATTTCAGTAGATGCAGAGAAGGACTTTGACAAAATTCAACATGCTTTTATGTTCAAAGTCCTAGAGGGAATTGGGCTGGAGAGACCATACCTCAACAAATTAAAGCCATATATAACAAACTCACAGCCAATATCATTCTAAATGGAGGAAAACTGGAAGCATTCCCATTGAATTCAGGAACCAGACAAGGCTGTCCACTATCTCCACTCCTTTTCAACATAGTGCTTGAAACTCTTGCAAAAGCAATAAGACAAGAGCAGGAAATTAAAAGATTAATAATTGGAAAAGAAGAGATCAAATTATTACTTTTTGCAGATGATGATACTCTACCTAAGAGATCCCAAAAGTTCCAATAGAAAACTCCTAGAATGCATCAACACTTTCAGTATAGTGGCAGATTATAAAATCAATCTACAAAAATCAGTAGCCTTTCTATGTACCATTAACAAGCAATTGGAGAAAGAATGTAGGGAAATGCTCCTATTCACAATTGCTACATATATATCTATATCTTGGACAATAAATCTAACCAAAGACACCAAAGAGCTCTACAATGAAAATTTTAAATGGTTAAGAAAGAGATTGAGGAAGACACCAGGAGATGGAAGGACCTCCCATGCTCATGGACTAGAAGAATTAATTCATTGATTGGAAGAATATTGTGAAAATGACCATCCTACCAAAAGCAATATATAGATTCAATGCAATCCCAATCTAAATCCCCATGACATATTCACAGAATTAGAAAAATCCATCCATAAATTCATATGGAAGCACAAAAGACCCCAGATAGCCAAACCAACCCTGAGCACAAAGAGCAATACTTTGGGGATTACTATACCAGATCTCAAAGTATACTACAGAGCCATAGTCATAAAAACAGCATGGTACTGGCAAAAAAACAGACACATAGATCAATGGAACTTCATTGAATATCCAAAACTCAGTACAGTTTCAGCCACCTGATACTTGACAAAGGTGCCAAGAACACACAATGGAGGAAAGATAATATCTTCAACAAATGGTACTGGCAAAACTGGATCTCCACCTGTAGAAAAATGAAACTAGATCCTTATCTTTCACCTTGCAAAAAAGTCAACTCCAAATGAATCAAAGAACTCAATGTGAAACTAGAAATCCTGAAACTATTAGAAGAAAATATTAGAATAACTTATAAGATATAGGTGTAGGAAAGGATTTTCTAAAATTGAACAGAAGCTGCTCAGGAATTAAGGTTAGCAATCAACAAGGGGTGACCTCATTAAACTAAAAAGCTTCTGTACAGGAAAAGAACAATCAAAAAAGTGAAGAGAAAACCCACAGAATGGGGAAAAAATCTTCACCAGTGACATATCTGACAGAGGTTTAACATCCAGAATATATAAAGAACTCAAAAAACAAAGTATCAAGAAACGAAATGACTCAATTAAAAGACGGGCTAAAGATCTAAATAGAGAGTTCTCAAAGGAAGAAGATAGCTAAGAAACATCTCAAAATGTGTTCAAAATTGTTAGTAATTAGGGAAATGCAAATTAAAACCACCCTAAGGTATTACCTTACCCCAATCAGATTGGCTAGGATCAAGAGAACAAATGATACCAAATGCTGGTTAGGATGTGGAGAAAGGAGAGCACCCAGTCATTGCTGGTGGGATTGCAAACTCGTGCAACTCCTATGGAAAACAGTGTGGAGAACTCTTAAAAAACTAAAAATGAACCTACCATATGACCCAGTTATACCACTCCTTGGCATATTCACAAAGGACTCATCCAATTGTATAGCCACTTGTACAACCATGTTTGTTGCTGCTCTTTTCACAATAGCTAAGAGATGGAAGCGACCTAAGTGTCCCTCAAGTGACAAGTGGTTAACAAATATGTGGTATATTTACACAATGGAGTCCTGTTCAGCAGTAAAGAAATATGAAATAATGAAATTTGCAGGTAAAAGGATGGATCTAGAAACTGTTATACTGAATGAAGTAATAGACTCAGAAAAAAAAATGGCATATGCTCTTCCTCATATGTGGATCCTAGCACCAAATCCTTTTAAATTCCATGTCCTTTTAATAAGATGATGCTGTACAGCAGTCTCTACTGCATGAAATAACTACCATCATCACAACTTCAGCAGTGCCTGATCACTAAACATTGTCCCAATTGGGCTTGTTGAGTTGTGCTCATTCATTAAAGGAGGGCCATGCAGGGTCATTGGACCCTCACTGGAGGATCCAGCCATTCTGCCCAACCAGCTGTTTGTAATTTAGCCCCAATCACACAAGGTCTCCTGGATTTGGGGAGGGCTAAAGTATAAAATCTGGGGAAGGCTAGGAAGAGAAGGCATGACCCATACTGGGTCCAGGCTTTCCAATGTGCATACACTCAGGCCACACATAAATCTCAGCAACCCCTCACTTATCTTGGTAAGTAAGCTCAGCAAATTCTTTGGTTCCCCAGTAAAACTTAATCAAACATTGGCTCGACACTAGAACCTTAAAAGGGAATAAGCATTGTTTAGTATCCCCAGGAAAAGAATTCTCACAACAGATGGAAAATTTATTTGTTAATTCTATTATATCTCATAATTATCAAAAGAATAAAAGAAAATGAGAATGTAAAAGATGTTAAAAGTCATGGGAATGGAGATATTTTTCTAAAATAGAAAAAATGAGAAAGCCTAAGCAAGTGATAAAGGTCTGTATAGGTTTTTTATGATATATAAAGGATGAGACAAAAATAATATACACATAATCTTAAAATTTCTAAAGTCATAGTTTAGTCAACTAGTATAAGAAACAAAATATATATCTAGTCAAGGCTTATCTGAGAATATTTGGTTTTTTAACGAAGCTTTATCTACATAGCACATAGTAATTAAAAGTACTGAACTGGTGGAGCTGACCTTACTGGATGTTTAACAGCCATACTTTGAGGTCTATACTAATCTGGTCAGAGAGGCTTAAAGGACAGTTTTTGCCCTTTGCCCTCCAAGGTTGACTAAGTTTCAAGGGACTATGGAACATTTCTCAAAATATCCTGTAACTGTGGTGAGTCACCTGTCCTCTTTTTCAGGAAGGCCATGGAGACCCCATGAGATAGACTTGAGCCAGTGTCCAGTCTACAAAGAGGAGGGTCAATTCAGAGGAAAGTGATTTACAGGATATTTAACTGCCATAGTTTGAGGCCTATACTAATGCAGTCAGTGGACTTAAAGGACGGTTATTGCCCCTTGCCCTCCAAGGTCGACTAAGTTCCAGGGGCCTATGGAACGTGAAGAGTCACCTGTCCTCTTGTTCAGGGAGGCCATGAAGACCCCATGAGATGGACTTGAACCAGTGTCCAGTCTACAAAGAGGAGGGTCAATTCAGAGGAAACATCTCATCCATGCTTCCAAGTGAAGCCAAACATGGTCAAGCAGGACCTTTGACTTATCTTCACATAGATAGAACTGGTAAAAGAAAGGAGCCAGGAGCCAACTGAATGATCTTAAACACCAAAAAGGAAAGTATACCAAAGAGTAAATCATCAGTATATTTCTTTAAGAGTTCAAGGGATTACACTTTCCCGACTAATATTAGGCTTAAGTCCATATAAAAAGTTATTTAGACAATTATTTCTCATTGATGATTTTGTTTCTAATCAGAAAGTGCTGCTCAGTATTGGTTTGCAATACTATAGTGCCCATCTGTAGCTAAGGGACACAACCCACTATTGTTCTAAAACGATGGCCAAATTCATTTTCTCCCCCTATCTATAAGCCTTTGGGAGGGAACTGACACTGATTCTAACCACTCCAACAGCTATCAAAATACCTGAAAGCAAATCCAAAATCCATCACTCTAGAGTCCAGACTTGGAAGACAAAAGAAAAATGAGGAGGAACCCAATAGAGGGATGCTTTTGGAAGCTCTCATCAAGAAATCCCAATGGACTCTGATATGAACATTTGAAATTTGCCCTGTTCTGACTTTTATCTAATATCTAATCCCTAAAAGATTTTAGGGTTACCTCTTCAGAGAGGTAATGTTAGAGTAACAAAAAGCCCCATTTAAAAAAGAAAGAAAAGAAAGAAACAAAGAAGGAAAGACAAAAGTTGTCAGAGAAAAGATGGGGAGATATGGGAGGAGTTGGAGGGGAGAGAGTGGGCATGGATTTGATAAAGACACTTATATGCATGTATAAAAATCCCTAAAAGATTTTAGGGTTACCTCTTCAGAGAGGTAATGTTAGAGTAACAAAAAGCCCCATTTAAAAAAGAAAGAAAAGAAAGAAACAAAGAAGGAAAGACAAAAGTTGTCAGAGAAAAGATGGGGAGATATGGGAGGAGTTGGAGGGGAGAGAGTGGGCATGGATTTGATAAAGACACTTATATGCATGTATAAAATTCTCAATAAAGTTTTTTAAAAAGTTAAGAAAAAAAAACTAACCAGGACTACTAAAAATTGACGACATCTTCAAAGACTATTTCCAGATAAGGTCACAGTTGAGGAATCAGGGATTAGCACTTGAATTTACCTTTCTTTGGGACACAGTTCTACCTATGACACTGAGGAAATACTGCAAACTCACCAGAAGACAGTACTGAGGCTGTGTTTTTCTTCCTTCATACCACCTTCTCTGTATGTCGCTACCTTCTCTCTTCTCAAAAAGGACCTTTGTCATTGGATTTAGGGCCTACTTGGATAATCTCTTCATTCCACGGTCTCAAATTTCAGTAAGTCTGCCAGGACATTTTTTTCTAGATAAGGTAACAGCCACAAGTCCCCAGGATTAGGACAGGGACATATCTTTCAGAAGAACACCATTTAACACACTACAGAGGTGATGCAATTTAAAAATAGATTTTCACATATCTGAAATTATTTGGCAATAGTCTTACTTGAAGTAGAGTAAGTTAAATTTGTTTTGAAGTAATTTCTAGTTAATTTAATTTTATAATTGTTTTATTAATTAAATTTGTCCTTTGACCATTTCATGCATATCTGTAATGCATTCTGATTTTCTCACCCATCCTCTGTTATCTCCCTCCCACCACATCGACCACCCCCTCTTTCCTACAGGCCCCTTTCCCATGTTCATGTCTTTTTGTTTTGCTTTGTTAACCAGGACTGACTGTGTAATTTGTGTATGGAACTATCCAATGAAGTCTGATATTGTCAATGTTTGTGTGCCAAGATGTTGGTTAAAGAAGAAAAAACAGAAATTCTAGGCAGGGGCTAGAGAGATGGTTCAGTGGTTAAGAGCACTAACTGCTGTTGCAGAGGACATGGGCTCAGTGCCTAGCACCCACATGGCAGCTAAAACTGCCCCTAACTCCAGTTCCAGGGGATCTGACACTCTTCTAGTCTTTGTGGGTATTGCATGACATGGTGAACTTGTATACATGCAGGCAAAATTCTTATACACATAAAATAAAAATAAATAAATTATAAGAGCTGATCCAGGCAAATTGATCATGAACAAGTCAGATATAGGGATTCTATTTTCAGTAGATTTATAAATTTACTATTTATTTATTTTATGGGTATGAGTGTTTTTGTCTGCATGTATGTAAGTGCACCTGTGTCGTGCAATGCCTCCGGAGGCCAGAAGAGGGCATTAGATCCCTTGGAACTGGAGTTTTAGATGGTTGTTAGCCACCATATAGGTGCTGGGAACCAAACCCAGGTCCCCTAGAAAAATAGCCAGTGCTCTCAACCACTGAGCAGCATCTCTCCAGCCCTCTATTTTCACAAAACTTAAATTCACAAAATGATTTTTTTCAAATGGAAAATGCATATTCATATTCAACTTTTGAACAAGGAAAATTAAAAAAAATATTTAGTAACTTATTAAATGGTGTAAGTCTCAAAGTTTATACCAGGATGGCTATTTACATAGTGTTAATGTTCTCAATTCACTTGTGCCGTGTAGGTCAGATATGGATGATTAGAAGATTTAAAGACTTACTGAAACTAACCATAACCCATGGGGCTCCACACAATAGTGACATAAAAAAATCCCTGTGCTAACTCTTTTGGTTCATCTTTCCAACTCTACTCTCCATTTTGCACGCTCTGGTCTGGGTTGCATCCTCACATCTCTTGTCTCCATGCTTATGAGTGTAAGGCCAACGAAGGGCATAAAGACTGGCAGTCAGGAGGAAGGTGAGACTCAATGTGTTTTCCCTGAGCCACCAGCTTATTTGGCATCATAGGTCAGCTGTGCTCTTCTGTCTAATCCTACAGCCACTGTCTGGTAGCCCTCTGCCTACTGTACCTCTCTGCTGCTGCTGCTAGCCATAGCACCACACCCACTCCCTCATCTTCCCTTCTGCCTATCTACCACTTTGTTCCAGGCTCTGAGCTTTTGCCCTCTGTTCTCGGCCAGACCTCCTGGATACAATGCCAAACATAGCAGTAGCCTGTTTAGAGATGATGCTTGTGCCTTGCCTCTTTAAATTGCATACAGAACAGCATTTGAAATTCATATTTCCTGTCTCTTAAATGAGCAGATGAGTTTTCTGACAGGTTGGCCACATCAAATGAAGACATTCAATCACCTCCTCCTTGGTCTTTGGATTGCTTTTCAGTGAAGCAGCACAGGCCTGGGTGAACAGTCTTTCCTTTCAGGAACAATTCATGTTCACAGTGTTCCTCTCTTTTCGGCTTATTCAAGCTCACTCACCTTCCTCGGCAGTGGGGTACAGATGAGGAAATTGACCTCTTTGTAATTTGGAATCACATCATTCAGAGTCTATAAATTGTTCATCAAAATGGAAGTAATTTGCATGTCTGGATTGGCCCAAAGTCAGGGTGCCATTAACCAGCTCTCCATGGAAGGTAACATGCTCTCTAAGCTGGGGCTCTGGGGCTTACTGGGTTCCTTTGAGAATGGATAGGATGAGGTAACATCTGGCCCTATGGAGCCTTCATAAATCCCAGAAGGAATACCAACCTTGTGGATGGTAAAAGCAGTAGTAATAAACATTCACTTCCTTCTTGACCTTTTCTTGTCTTTCTTCACCTGTTTTAAAGGTAAGGATCAGGGCTGGGAGAAAACACACTCTGGAAGGAGAAAGGATTTTATAGGAGCAGAGTGGTGGGGTGGGGAGTTTCTGAAGTTTTATTTGCCTGTTATTTTGTTAGTGTACTTTTGAAATGTTAAAAAATCTATTATTATTATTATTATTATTAATTATTTTTTTGTGTGTGTGTGCAGGCATGTGTGTGCCACAGTGCACATGTGGAGGCCAGAGGACTACTTTTTAGAGTCAATTCTCTCCTTCCACTGTGGGTTTTTGGGATTGAACTCAAGTTATCACGCTTGTACAACAAGCACTTTTACATACTGAGCCATGTCACTGGTTCAGAAATCTTTTGATTGTATGGCAATTTGGGGTTCTGAGAGGTCTTCGAAAGTACTGTTCCCTTTCTTCTTATGTCTGTCTGATTCAGTGGAGGTGACAAGATGTTTGTCAGGGTCTGGTGGAAAAGAGTTAAGACTTTCCTGTTAAGGCTCAAGGACAATTCTTCTCTCCTGGTTGCTTAGCAAGTTCCCCAGAGCAAGAAAGACGCAGAGCTGAAGGCACTGCCTGCTGGGTGGAGCTGGGATGCTTCTCCCAGGGAGTGAGGGATAGCACAGAAAGCTAGCCTCAGGTTCCATCAGCAAAGGAGTCTCTGAGATCCTCAAAGTAGATAAAACTATGTGGGAGGATGGATTTCAACCTTAGCAGTCAAAGTACTGCATAGTCTAAAACAACTTTGAGATCCTTACCTTCCAATTGAGTGTTAATGTTAAAGAGATGAGATGACTAAAATAGCTTCAATGCTGCTTAGCCAAGAAATGGAAAACACATAAAACTGTATCCTGTAGAGATGGAAGAGAAAATTCAGGAGCCCATCCTCTCAGTCTTTTCTAACTGCTATCACAAAACACTATAGACTTGTTAGCTTATAAACAACAGAGATCAAGATTCTAGGAAGTCCGTGATCACGATGTCGGGATATGTCATGTCTGCTGAGGTCCTGCTTCCTCATAGGTGATGCCTTGTTGCTTGGTTCTCAGATGTTGAAGGACAAAGGGTTACTCAGGTCTCTTTTATAAGGGCACTGACTCTAATGCCTTCATGATCTATTCACTTCCCAAAGCCTCACTTCTTAGTACAGCCCATGTTAGGATTTCAGCATATGAAGTTTTAGGAGAAATGAGCATTCTGATCATAGCATAGTGTCCATTCTGTACTGCTCCATCTATTTGGATGTGACCTAAAGGACACTTTATTCTAGCATATCCAACACTTTCTTCAGCATCTTGTGGAGGGCCACTCTTCTTGGGTACAGAAGTCCTAGCACCTGGGACTTTTCCATATACATATGTACTGATTTTGATTTTATTTTTTTATTTTTAAGGTAAACCATCCAAGCAGTTTTGATTCATTAATATTCATAAATACACACAGCAGCTTCATTAGAGATTTCAATTTTCCTCTTCAGTTTGAATGTGGAGTATTAGGAGACCTTTTGCATGTCAAGATACAGGAAGCAAAGACCACCCTGCACTGCTACCTTACATTAACTGCTAGAAGTAAAAATTAGTTAAGTGGAAATGATTATAGTATATATTTTTCTCTCTTCCTTTTGAATGTACATAATGTAACAAGAGTGACAGACCTGAAATTACAGTCACCAAACAAACCCAGGATAGCTGTTGTCTACTTTCATTGGCAAATACAGCACAGAGAACACTGCGAATTGGGAGGTCATCAAAGAGGAGGTGGTAGAGGCTCATTTCCTTTATTACTCTCTTTTAAATTTAGTTTTTCTAAAGCAACATCTAAAGGCATAATATCTTCACAGCCAGAATCTGCACCAAAATCTGCCATCTCTCCCGGTTCATCCTCGTCTGAGGCCGAGCTCTCTTCACGCGCTAAAGTGGACAAAGGAGTTCTTGGACGAACAGGCTGTGGTCTGCATGCTCACTTTCCGTGGACTGACGCTCTGTTTCTGACATTTTGGGATCATTCAACCTTGTTAAAAGAAACTGGGAATTCTGGAGAGCCTGCTGACTGCTTTCTGTGTTTGCTGTGTTGGTGGATGCTGTGAACTGTGTGATTGTAGTGGTGACGCTGCTTGTGTTAGTGAGCGGGCTTGCATTGCGTGCGGTCTCAGTTGCCGTGCTGCCTGGGCATGCTGCCCTTCTAGCTGCAGCGGCATCTGCATCTGCAGTTGTTGTAACTGAGAAGCGGAAGGGCCAGAAGAACTAAGCTGTCCTGCAGAACGTCTCACTCCTGGTAACTGAGATAAAAGCTCAGCTATAGGATCCATGGCTTCCCTATATTGCTTGGAGAGTACGAACTCTGAGAAGAAAGTCCACCAGTAGAACTGCTAGTAAAGTGCATGTTTGATCTACGAGCACCAGGACCTCCTCATCCCCACCAGGGTGAAACATTCTACGTACATGTCGAACACCACTCCATTCATCTAAATCTCTAGGGGCTCTGTGTTCAAGTGTAAGATGAGCTGCGAAGTCATCTGTGACAAGACTCCAGGTAACGCTGCACATATTGGACAAATCACTTCTGTAGATGTTTCTGCAAGTTCAGAAGTAACATGTTCTTGAAGAGATGTTTCCGTATAGCCCATTTTTCCACAGTAGGGACAAGTAAGTCTGTGGCTACTCTACAGAGAAAGCTTTTCCACCATAGCACAAATCAAAATCTACCCTTGTTAATATGCCCTGCATCGGGAGGTCCATTGTGTGCCTTGTTGTTATTGACCTACTTTCATAACAAGATGCACAAAGATTGTAATCGTAGCACATTAAACACTTATATCTGCGACTTCGAAAATTTCCTTTTAAAAATGCACCACAGCTGACACCTTCATGTCGGGACATCCTAGTTCAGACGGTGGCGGCGCGGCCCCGGGTTCCCGGCTGCAGTGTCCCCTCACCCTTTTCCCCGGCGCTGCCGGTGCCCCGCTGGCCGACTCCCACTCCACTCCTGGGCTCTGATTTTGATTTTATAATGCAGTAAAGTTCATTTGATTTTATAATACCTGGTGATAGCATACCAGGCAGGCATATTGTCCTTATGAGGAGATAAATATCTCAGAGATAGGAGTTATCTGATAATATATGACTCAGACACAGAAACTAGCATAGCTCATTTTAGCAGAAGACTGAAAGTTTCTCAAGCTGGACATGGTGGCACATGTCTGTTATCCCAGCCCCTGGGAGGCTGAGGCAAAGGGGATCATAAGTTCAAGGCAAACCTTGGCTATTTAACAAAGCCTTGACAAAAAAAATAAAACTGGCTTTGGTTAAAGAGAAGTTTGAACATGACCTTGGCCTTGGGTCTTTGAATGGTAATTTATGCCCTGGATTCTTACCACATGAGGGGCCATGTAACTAAATTTGGGTGTATCAAAAAAGTGACCAGCAGTGAAAAGGTTTATGAATGTGCAACATCCAAAAATTAATTCAAAATCAAACGTGAACTGTATCTGAGGTGTCTCTGGCAGCGATTGCCTGTTACATTATGACAGCATTGCAGCCTTTGGTCTGAGCACACAGCTTGCATACTTAATACTGTACAAGCCGTCCAGCCGTGCAACCACAGTGAGCTGAGTACCTCAGCTCAGATTTTAAATTATTGTGTATTATGAATTCAGTGCTTTTTTTCTGTTCATACCAAGTTTTTGCTCTTACAGAAACATAATTTTTGTTTAATTATGGAAAACAAAGGCTCTTAATATCTCCATCATCATTCTTCAGCGGGCAAGTTTCATATTCATTTATCTGTGGATTATATTGTGCTGAATGTTTAATTTTGGAAAATTGCTATTTGAGTTGCTGGCTTAGTTTTATAAAAATCATTAAATTTTTACTTGGGCTTAGGAAAGAGTTTTCAACAATTTCTAAATGGGTCTAAACAT
>NW_008360315.1:5166008-5184058 GCF_000622305.1 Nannospalax galili | reverse complement strand
TAATAATATATTAATATAATAATAATATACATAATATATTATTATATATAATACTTGATAAGAATGTTTGGGGAGGATGCTGGCCCTGACTCACAGTCTTAAGGTGGAGGCTGGTCATACCAGAGAGACTAACCATGTGGTTTGAGGGTTGGTGCTATGTATTATGTATCAGTCAATCCGGAGGTTGAATTTCTATGTATAAATAATCAATCTATCATGCTTAACTAATCAGACCACAATAAAAGTTCTGTCCATAGAGACTTGGCTCAGCTTGACTGGCTTGTGATATTCTACGGATACTGTCATCCATCAAAACTGAGAATGTAGGAAAGAAATGGAAGCTCACATAGCAATCTGAGGCCCTGTGCCCTCAAACAACACTTCAGCAACTCTAGGACCTAGGTAACATGTTCCAAATCATCAGCACTACAGTCAGTAATAAGACTCAAATGATTTAAAAACAACTACACATAAGTACATCTATAACACAAAATGCTGCTATCTTTTACTATAGTCTTTTACTGCCAGGGCTATCCTGATTAGGGCAGAAGGTTTGAAGCATCTTTTAGTAGAGACAGTGACCTTCAGACCATCTAGATGTGGGATGTCGACAGTGGGAAGAGATATGGAGGAGTCAGCTCACCAATGCGTAAAGTGGCAGGACCATGTGGGAATCACTGGAGATACTGGGATTGGATCAGCTGGCAGGTGGTGACAGGGGGGACAGTGACTCACAGCTGCAACCTGTATGCTGACACAGGCAGGCCTCAGCTGTACCAGGATAGTGCTTCCATCCAACAAAAGCCCTCTGTAGCATTTTGTCCCAAGCTCAGAGAGAGCAGTCACAGATGCCAGTTGTGGATTAAGTACTATTTCCATCCCAATGGGATCACACGTGAAGTTAAAATGCCAAGCCCACCTTTCCTGCATAGGAGCTAAATTATTGCAATGTTCCAAATCATCAGCACTACAGTCAGTAATAAGACTCAAATGATTTAAAAACAACTACACAGAAGTACATCTATAACACAAAATGCTGCTGTCTTTTACTATAATCCTTTACTACCAGGACTATCCTGATTAGGGCAGAATTTGTGAAGCATCATTTAGTAGAGACAGTGACCTTCAGACCATCTAGATGTGGGATGTGGACAATGGGAAGAGATATGGAGGAGTCAGCTCACCAGTGCGTAAAGTGGCAGGACCATGTGGCATCACTGGAGATATTGGGATTGGATCAACTGGCAGGTGGTGACAGGTGGGACAGTGACTCACAGCTGCAACCTGTATGCTGACACAGGCAGGCCTCAGCTGTACCAGGATAGTGCTTCCATCCAGCAAAAGCCCTCTGTAGCATTTTGTCCCAAGCTCAGAGAGAGCAGTCAGAGATGCCAGTTGTGGATTAAGTACTATTTCCATCCCAGTGGGATCACACATGAAGTTAAAATACCAAGCCCACCTTTCCCGCATAGGAGCTAAATTATTGCTGTATCCCCCATGAAATTTCAAAACTCCATGGAAAGAATACAGCTGTAAATGATAGAGTTCTCACCTTGAAGTTATGTTAGATGTATTATAGCACTATGAAGCAATCACGCTCACCCAGCTTCACATCAAAAACACCCCAGAGGACAGAGAGGATTTGTACTCAGCCACACCCTACTTTCTTCTTCAAAGAAAGCATCAGAAGCAGTTTTTAATCCTCTATCAGTTCTGCTATAGCTTTAAGCATCTTTCATGAGCTTTCATTTTAACCATTTAACTTGAAGAGTCAACTTAGTCCAATAGATTGGTATGTTAAAACATTTGAATTAGTTATTTGACTACATTACCAGGTCAAAGGCAACCCAAATCTGTCAAGTTAGAGGAGGGACATGATAGGGGAAATTGGATCCCTGGTGCCCACTGTGTGCAAGGTGCTTTCCTTCATTAAGTTCTCCAAACACCCTTCTGGTGTGCATTATTATCCCTGCTTTATATTATTTTAAATGTAAAACATTTAAAAACATATTTATCTATTTTATATGTATGAGTGTTTTGCCTGCATGCTCACGGAGGCCAGAAGAGGGTATTGGATCCCCTGGCAATCTTATTTCACACTATATGCCTTGTAATATCTACCTATTTTAAAGGCAATTCAGAAGTATGCTATACCATCACAGTATCCCAGGGGAATATTAATCTAGGAATCTAAGTTAGAAATGATGAGGCACAAGCTACACTTTATCTATGATTCATAATGGTTCATGTGTGTGTGTGTGTGTATGTGCATTTTTAAAACATGTCAGTTAATTTTTCCTGATTGCTTAAATGCCTGGTACTCAAATAAATTCGGTTTTCACTGAATATTTATTCTCTTCTTTGATTATAAGATCAATATTTGATTGACTGATTTTCTAACCAATCTTTTTGTAATCAATATATTTTTCCATTTTTTTGTAGGAAAGATTACAAATTATAAACTGCAGTAGTTCACTTCTGTTTAATTTATCTGTTCTAGAGTTGCTACCCAGTTTTGTGTTGCATTATCTTTTGATAATATGACCAGGATTTCACTTTGAGATGGTTTATCTTCTATGGTGTTTATGTTATGTATTGATAATTACGAATCTACTATGGTATGCTAGATATAGCACCAATTAGCCTGTAGTCCTGAACCTCACTCTATTAGCTACTTTTCTGTTGTCTGTGATAAAATGCCGTGACCAAGAGAACTTATAGAAAGAAGAGTTTTTTTGAGCTTATGTTTCTAGGTTCCCGAGGGATTAGAGTCAGTCACGGTGGGGAGGAAGGGTGTTAGGAGGTGACTGGAGCCAAGTCTCACATCAGGAAACAGGGAGAGAGTGGAAATTCGGCAAGGTTTAAGAACTCTCAAAGCCCACTCCCAGTGATGTGCTTCCTCCAACATGGTCATTCCTCCTAAAGCTTCCCAAAATATCACCACTAACTGGGACATGATGTCCAAATACTTGGAGCTTATAGGGGACATTCTCATTCAAACCACCACATTCGTGAAAACCTTTTCTTTCTTTGACTTAGCACACAATGCCTAGTATCTCCATGGTGCCTTTTGACTCCACACAGTTGTCCTCTCCTCAGATGATGGAAAATTCAATCATATACTATTATTTATTGTATGTCTAAGCAACTGCTCCAGGCACCAAAGCCATGAAACTTCTGTTCCAGAGAAGCCCTTTTCTCCAAACATTCTCTTCTTGGGCGTCTTATTTGGGTATGAGGCAATTTATCAGATTATGGTGTGCTACGGTGTGATGTGGACACAGCAACAGAATAAAAAGTGCTTTTAAGTACTTTTGATTTATATAAGTGATATCTCTGCTTTCAACACTTTAAAATGTATTCTTCTAATGTGTAACTAATGAGTTATAGGTTATTAAGGAAATGAAGTTGGGCCTTAGAGAAGTAATGGGGAAATGTGGATGGAGTCCTCGTAAGTAGAGTTAGTGTCTCTATAAGAGGTCCCAGAAAGCTGCTTTGCCTTTCTAACATTTGCAGTCATAACAAGAAGTTACCATCTGTTTATCAAGAAGTGTGCCCTCACCAGACACTGAATCTGCATCTGCTTTGCTCTTGGGTCTCTGAGTCTCTAGAACTGTGGGAAATAAATTTCTTTTGTTTATAAACTGTGTAAGGCATTTTGTTACAGCAATCTGAATGGACTAAGACACCAACCAACAAAGGTCCTGGAGAAAAGGGAAAAAGAATTCACAGAATGAGAGATGAAAGGACGCTGTGCATATCAACGATGTGCCTGGTATTCTAGGTTCCATAGTTTTAATAATTTCAACCTCTTCCTTTTGTTTTCCCAGTCCCAGTGATGGCAACAGTTTCTCGCAATTGCTATCACAATCTTACTATAACTATAGTTTATGGTAATAACCTCCCTCTAGAGACATATGCTTGCTTCCAGCCATTAGTGGCCTCCGATAGGGTTCATGGTCATAGTATTGATAAAGGCAGACAAAGTGGCCATAACAATGACTTATTGCATCATTTCTGGAAAGCGTATGATGCAGGACTGGTTAATTATGTAACTCTGGTCAGGGGTTGTGGCAAGGGTGGGCAGCAGGAAGAATGAATTTGTCCACAGGCAGCTGAGTGGGTTGTGGGGCTCCCATTGTTCATCACTTTCATATGTGAAACATTTGAAAGCTGGAAGGTTTCTCAGCTTCTGTTGTGTTCAGGATGTGGACTAACAGCAAAGCAGTGGTGGTATTTGATGGAGAAAGAACCTAGGGCTCTACAGGCCAGCATCCAGTTCGAAGCTCTTAAACACGAAAGGAGTTCTGAAGTGCTCTGGGGAACATAAAACTCTAAAAATGTTAGAGAAGCTGTGCTGGATAGTTTTAAGGCTCAACTCAACACAACCTAGGATCCCCTGGGAAGAGTCTCAATGAGGAATTATCTAGATCAGCGCAGTCTGGTCTGTGTGCATGTCTGTGGGGGATTATATTGATTGTTAATTGATGTAAGAAGACCAAGTCCATTGTGGGGTCTGGGCAGTCTTTTGCATGATAAGGCCTCATCTTTCATCATTTTAGCCTAGGATTGCTGAATTGAAGGCATGCCATCCTGTAGATTTCTAGAACATGCCAGTCTCTATCCCTGTGTACATTTGAGAACATTGATTCCTCTAGTTAGGAATTGCTTCCTCTTATACAACACTAGTTGCTTGATTTCAGGCTTGTCTTTTTTTCGAGACAAGATATTGCCATGTAACTCAGGATGGCCTTAAACTTGTGATCCTCCCACCTTAGCACTCTTCCCTGAGTGCTAGGATTACAGGTGTCAGCCACCATACCTGGCTCCACATGGAGGGTTTTCTGAATTCTTTGGCTTTCAGTTTTATGCAGAATTATTCTTGCAAATGATTTACCTGATACAGAATGTAGGCATTCACTAAGCATTTGTAAAATGAGTAAATGAGAATGATTTGTGGTGACTGAACGAAGTGGTTATATCAGGAGTGCAATAAGATATCTGACAAACTGCATAGACTTTTGAGTGACTTCAATGTCCAGAGTAATTCCAAACAACCTTTAATCATGAATAAAAGGCAGCTGTCGTTGTGATTCTACTACATGCAAGACACTGGAAAGCCTGCAGTCTATTTACAAATTTTATTATACTTTAAAATAAATGAGCATGGGGAAGAGTGAAGGAGAGCTTTTCTTTGTGTTATCTGCTTGGAGTTCTCAGAGACTGTGGCTTGTTGTCTTTTCTGCCTTGATTTTCTCTTAGTCTTCAAGAATCTCAGTTGCCTGTTCCCCTTCCCCTCACAGACATTGTCCTTTTATTTTTTTTTCTCTTTGTGTTTTAGTTTGTAAAATGTTACTTGGAACTATTCTCAAACTTATTCTTCTTTTTGCCTGCCATAATGTCGAGCTCATCAAAGGGATTATTGCCTGTATGTATGTAAGTATACCCATGTGCAGTATCCACAAAGGTAAGAAGAGGGCATCAGATCCCCTGGAACTGGAGTTATGGATGATTGTTAGCCATCGGGTAGGTGCTGGGATTCGAACCCAGGTCTTCTGCAAGAGCAACTAGTGCTCTTAATGCTGAGCTGTCTCTCCAGCCCCTTCTCTGACTTTTTAAAAAAGAGCTTCAATCTATGCTGACACTTCTATTTATGTACACCTACTTGGCACATTTTCTCTAGATAATTTAATGTATTAATTATGGTTATTTTAAAGTCTCGTCCTCATAATGCCAACAACTTAGGACACTTTTGAGTCCAAGTCTGTTAAATTTTTAGCCTTTGAAAACCATTACTTACTTACTTACTTAATTAATTATTTAGTCAGGATGTCATGTATCCCAGGCTAACCTCAAACTCTCTACGTAGCTAAGGATGACCTTGAACTTCTGATTCTCCTGCCTCCACTGCTCAAGTGTATACCACCACATCTGATTTATGTGGTGTTGGGGATCGAGCCCAGAGCTTTATCCATGCTAGACAAGTACTCTACCAACTGAGATACACCCCCAGCACTGACTTTTTAATTTCATATATATATATTGGCATTGACTTTTTTTTTTTTGGTCTTTTTGAGACAGGGTCTCCCTGTAGCCCCAGCTGTCCTGGAACTCACTATGTAGACCAGGCTGGCCTTGAACTCATAGAGATCCGCCTGTCTCTGCCTCCTGAGTACTGAGATTAAAGACGTGCGCCACCATGCCTGGCTAGCACTGACTTTTTTCAAAACAAATCTGTTGACCAGATGTTGCTGTGTTATAGCTTGACAATGAATTCTTTAATATATCTTATTCTTTTGGATCTTGTGTGATTTCTTTTGCTGAGTGCTGAACCTTGTTTAAAAGCGTGGGGGTTGAGGTGATTTGTATGTCCAGAAATGAGCATGCCTCTTTTTCACTAAAGCCATTAATGTGTATTTGGGGGAGGAGGGGTATGGAACTTTTTTGATGCTTTATTGCAGTATCTTCAAATTCTTCAAGTGGGGTGGGTAGTGCTGTGGCCTGTGCTTGGTATGAAACATGGGTGGCCACATTTTCTCTCAGTATTTTAGTTTCACCCTCAGGTTTCCATAGCTTCTGCATGACTCTGGTGTGGAGAGGGGCTTTCCTCATGTTCTCCTGTTAATAACAGATGGTTATTCTTTGGTGCTTGGTATGAGACTTGTAGAGAGGACAGAAAAAATTCTTGGGTTCCCTGTGCTAGCTTCATTCTTAGAGGGGTCCTACATGACTGAATCTCAGGGATAGAGACTTTAAATATTTCTTATCTCCCTTAATAGAAAACAACTTCATCTTTTTACTTGGTGTAGGATTGGAGTAGAAGCAGGCTTACCTGTTTCCTCAGGAGCAGAATAGCATGGGCCCGTGCTAGCTCAGGAACTTGGGTTGATGGATTTCTTGCCCATTTTCCTCCTTTACCATTGGCAGATGGCTGCTGTTTGAAGTGGACAGGTCAGTTAGGTTTCCTTCTCTACTTTCAAAGGTGGATAGCATCTGTAGTGACAAATTGTTGTTCTTTTCTAGAAATCTGTGTGCATGATTTTTTTTCTTATCGCATATATTGGTTCAATACAGAAACCACAATGACTAGAACTCAGGAAGAAAATTAAGCATGCCAATCGACAGATCTTAGTTTTAGTTAAACTATCATCATGTTTGGAGAAAACATTTTGAATTTAATGGATTTTGAAGGACAGCCAGACCACAAAGAGGCACCAAAATATGCAAAGGAACAAAGGAAAGAGGACTGGGGAGGGGGTTCTTAGTACTAAGAACCTACCATTTTTAAGCTATGGATAGTTAAAATGTTCAAGAGCCCCATAAAAAATAAATCAAAGAAGATGAAAGAGTACATCAAGTTCTCAGAAACAAATGATGGGGAGATATGGGAGGAGTTAGAGGGGAGGGAGTGGGCATGGATTTGATCAAAACACTTTATATGCATGTATGAAATTCTCAATAAATTTATTTAAAAAAATATTCAGCTTTTGACCTAATTACAAGGTTCTAAAATTAACATCTTAGTTTATAAAGAAAAATATAACCTTTTACAAAAATGCAAATAAAATTTAACACAATTTTCTTACCCCACATTTTTTTTAGCACACTTAATTATATTTGGTTGCATTAAGAATCAAACAGACACACATGATTTTAAGAGTTCTCCTAAAGTAAATACTAAGATTTTTGGCCTGTGATGATTAGTTTTAATTATCAGTTGAACACAATTCTCAATGAGGGACGTCTAGATCAAGCTGGCCTGTGGGCATGTCTGTAGAGGATTGTCTTGACTGTTATTGATGTCAGAAAACCCTACCTGAAAATGGGTGGTGTCATTTTCTGGGTTTGAGTGCTGAACTGTATAATAGTAGAGAAACTGAGCTGGGCACTAAGGATTCATCCATTCACATCTCTCTGCTCTTAATTGTGAACATGATATGAATGTTTCAAGTTCCTACCTTGCAGTGATGGACCTGGAATTGTGAGCACTTAGAAACACAAGTGACATGGATTTTTCTTAAACAACCGGAGTGACATTCATGTCACAGCCCTTTTATGTACAACTCATAAGGAACATTGATAAATATGAAATGTTACTGCTCTTTTGTTTTTGCTAAATACATTGCGAGAACTACAGTTTGCTAAGGGAAAGCCAGCACTTAGATGCACAGGCGACACGTATTTTTCTTAGACAGTTTGAGATGCTTTTATCGTTATAGCTTATAGCTATAGTTTATTGCATCTTCAGGTCTCTTGATTTTGTCTACCTCATCATGATGCTTTTTGTAAGGGATATTAACCAACATTTTTGTCAAAAAAGAGTGAAAATTGTCCCAAACGACTGCATTACTTGTCATTAGTAAGCACATTTGAATGTTGGATTATATAATGGATACATTTAGATTAAGTTATATAAATAATAATTGATATCTTATTTTGCAGTCTTAGTTTTTCTGAGGAAGTAAGCAGGGTGCAGGAGGATGGAAGTTTACCAGGGCTTCTATTTTTAAAACGCTTATTAAAAATTCATCTTATTTTTATTTGTGTGTGTGTGTGTGTGTGTGTGTACATGCTTATAAAGGCCACAAGAGAGCACCGGATTCTCTGAGCACTGGATCCTGTGTTCCTCTGCAGCTGGAGTTATGTGTGGTTATGAGCTGCCTCGCATGGATGCTGGGAACTGAATCTCCACAAGAGCAGCAAACATTCTTAACTGCTGAGCCATCTCTCCAGCTCATCAGAATTTCTTAAAGGGACAAGGCAGTTCTGTCCTGAAGAATGACATATGGAAAATTGCTTCACCACAGGCCTATCTGCATATAGCACACACAAATTCCCACCTGCAGCTCTCTGAAGCAGCCAAGGTGAAAGCTATAAGATCACATAAGATTTTTAGTTCATTTTTGAGAAGACTGACACCTGGTCCTTCTTTATCTCGTGAGGGATGGAACTTCTTTCCATTAACAATCCTTAGGTGGCTTCTCACACTTTCCTTTGGGGTACTCATTTCTATAACCTGGATCATACTTCCAGGCCACAGATATATCTGGAAGGGTAATACACAATCTCAGATTTAAAGAATAAGACAGGTTTATTAATCTTTTCAATTATACCTCTGTGTGTATAAATTTTATAACAAATGTCATAGTACATTTCTTTGCTTGATGTACAAGCCTATGTTAATCTAAAGAAATGTGTGACAGGCTTTTCTGCAGTGGCACCTCACCATCTAGAGTTCTCTAAGTTATCTTCTGCCATGGAATAAATGTGTCCTCTCAAGGTTCATGTGCTGATATCCTAACTCCAAGTATGATGGTATTTGGAAGAGAGTTTTTAGGTAATGGGTAGGTCATGAGAGCAATGCCTCACAGAGACCATAGCGAACTACATTCTTACCCCCAGCCTTATAGTGGTACAACAAAAATGGGGCTGTTTATGAGTCAGAAGTGGGCATGCAGGGCAGGAGAGATGGCTCAGCGGTTAAGAGTACTGACGGCTCTTGCAGAGGACCCGGGTTTGATTCCCAGCACCCACATGGCGGCTATGAACCGTCCTTAACTCCAGTTCCAGGGGAATCTGAAGCCCTCTTCTGACCTCTGTGGCAGGATTGCATGACATGGGTGCACTCACATACATGCAGGCAATACACTCATACACATAAAAAATAATAATAAGTAAAATATTTTTAAAAAAGAAGTGGGCATGCTACAGAATCTTCTGGCATTCTTTTCTTGGACTTTCAGAGCAGCAAGAGATAATATTGGTTAAGTGGGCTATGGTGTTTGGTTACAGCTGTCTAAAAGATGAATGTGTATGTTTACTTTTTCCAAGGAAATCTATTGTTCTACACATAGAAAATCATAAGGAAAAATTTCAAAGTTATTATCATAATTAAGGATGAATTTATTTACCCATTTTATTGCTTCATTCAATAAAATGTCACCTATAGGTGGTAAAAAACAGAGCATTCTTTCTTCCTCCACTTCGTCCTCCTCGTCCTCCTCTTCCTCCTCCTCCCTCCCTCCTCCTCCCCACCCTTTTCCTTCTTCTTCTTCTCCCTCTCCCTCTTCATCTTCCTCTTCTTTTTAGCTATGTATCCCAGGCTGGCCTCAAACTCATGATCCTTGTGTATCCACCTGTCTAGTACTGAGATTACAGGTGTGTACTACCAAGCCTGGCCGAGAACATGCTTTTTAGAAGTATAATAAATATCTGAAAGCTTTCAAGGTTAATACAAATGCAGTTATGGTTGGAATCTTCTACAGGAATCGCTGTTCAACTTGTCCTTTACATCAGTGATACTTCTCCAGAAAGAAAACCCGAGCCCTACAGAACACTTGTAACCAGTTGCTCTCTCTGTCAGCCATCTGAGTTCATGGGGATGTACAGTTTCATGTGTAGGCACACCCACAAGTACTCATTCTATGAAGCCGCTCCAGCTTTTCTTTCCTTGCTTCCTGATAACTCAAAGTAGCTTTCTTCCCATGACCTTTGACCCTCTCATTGATTCATTAAATTTTTTGTTTATATTCTCATCTCTCCCGTTTGAGCGTGACAACAGAGATCATTCCTTATTATTTTTTTATTGACAAAGCCCAGTATTGTAGCTTCTCCAAAAATACTAACTTAAGCATATAGATAGAATATTGTTTTCTAGGGGAAGACAGTACAGTGGTTTAAAGTCCCATGTCTTGGGGACTCCAGTATCAGTTCCAAATCTTTGGATCATTAGACATGATTACTTATCTAGAATTATATGTGAAATATGAATTTTCCACCTGTAAAGAACAGGGTTAAAGCAGCCTCGATAGGATCTATGTCTATGCCTGATTAATAAAGAAATACACACAGGAAAATATACACAAGAGAAGCAGCAGCTGTAACTGCTCTTGGAAACACCATCTCCAGGTGTCTCTGTCATTTACTACAGGCAAAGGAGGCTTGAGCAACAAATATTTACTTCTCATCATTCTGGAAATTGGGAATGCTAAGACCCAGAGGTGTGATGATCCAGTGCTTGGTAAGAGTCTGCTTCTTGGTCACAGATAGCTGTGTTCTTTTGTTGTGTACTTACATGGCATTAGATGCTAGGAAGTTCATTGGAGGCCCTTTCACAAGGGTATTAATCTCATTCATATGAGCTCCAGTCAACAGCTTAACTATTTCCAAAGTCTCCACAGTCTAATGCCATTACTTCAGACACTAGGATTCAGTCTACAAAGTTGGGGAGGTCACAAACTTTCAATCTACACTAGACCACCAGGCAAACACCCAGGGAGAAGGATTCTTTGTCATTCTATGTGCTTTGAGTGGAATTATCTCTGGTTTAAGGTTGCCTGTGGTAAACATATCTACATTCTATGGATTTGTAAGCCTTGGAAGCCTGAGTTGTACAGCACTCAAGTTGAACAACAGTCTGGGTTGACAGCTGTTTTACAGCTTAAATGCTGTCCACTATGTGAGGCAATCTACAAATGTCAGAAGGGAACTCACCTAGTGTTCTGAATGACAGTGTGTACCACCATGGGATGGGGAAACCGGGGACATTTGGGACTTCTCAGACTTCTCCCTGGTTTTTCCTGTGTCTCTTGATGGTTTGTATCTTTGAAATTATTAGTGAAATGACATTTGGTAAGTTCTTTGGGTTATGGGAGCTTGATTCAATAAAGCCTCCTTTTGTATTAGCTTTCAACTGAATGGAGTTCTTGTGAAAACTAAATGTCTTATGTTATCAAGCAGTACAATACCTGGTATGTATTAAATGCTTAAAGTTTCACTGTTGTTATTATCAATAAGAATTAGTAATGGTAGTAGTGATTGAATGGAGCACCATTGGTAGTGGTAGTGGGTGTGATTCTTTATGTTAAATATATCATATTATCTACAATAGCTTCCAGCTGCAACTTTGTTTCCAATAGTTCAAACTCCATAACAACATAATTTAGTGTTTTAGTTATTATTTTTTAAGTGATAATGGTATATCAGACATTGTTCTCATCTTAATAGATTATATGATGAAGAGAAGAATGAAAGCTGAAAAATAAACATATACTTCATGTGGTGATAGGTAATCTAAAGGAAATACAGTCGAGATCCAGGTGGTGAATAGGGACCTTGGAATAAAAGAGAGATGTGATGTGAGCTGTTCATTAAAAACGCTGTTTGGGGACTGGTGAAATGGTTCAGCAGGTTCGGGCTCTTGCTGCCAACAGATGACCTAAATTCAATCCCTGAAATCCACAAGGTGGAGTTATTAGAGAAAATCAACTCCCACAAGCAGTCCTCTGACCTACACACTAGCATGGGGGCACATACACACACACACACACACACACACACACACACACACACACTCACATACACATACACACACACACACACACAAAGTAAATGTGAAAGATTGTTCTGATCCTATTTTATCTTTACTTATACATATATCTCAACATACTATTTGACTGTCCCAAATCCTTGTCTTAGATTTGACAGCCGGTAGAGGCTCCTACCACCATTCCTTTTTTACCCACAAGCTAAATCTGCTGCAATGAAGCCTCATTTCCAAGCAAGGATAAGGACAGCATCCCAGGGCTCTTGCTGTGCTGATAATTTCTCATGTAAACATAGGAGATGCTTCTGAGGAATGAAACATTCCCAACACACTTTCTGATGGGTTCTGTCTGTTCATTCAAAAACTCATTCTGCTGAGTCTGGTTTAGTCCTTGGGGTCCTTGAACAGTCTGTTTTCTAGTTGTAAGAACCAGGTTTCCTGAGAGCAAGCAGGGGACGGGGTGGAAGTGGGAGGACTAGACTGGGTAATGGGTTGTGTAAGAGAATATAATCAAAGTCCATTATATCCACGTATGAAAAAGTCGTAATGAAATCTACCGTTTTGTACAATGAATATATGCCAATAAAGAAAAGGTAAGACTGAAATAATGAGGGGCTGGTGAGATGACTCACTGGTAAAGTGCTTGCTGTGTGCAAGCATGAGGACCTGAATTCAGATCCCAACTTGATAGATCTGTCTCCCTATAACATCAGCTGGACAGAAACTCACTATATAGACCAGGGTGGCCTTGATCTCAAAGAGCTCCACCTGCCTCTGCCTCCTGAGTGCTGGGATTAAAGAAGGTGTGTGCCACCTTGCCCAGCTTTCAATAGGTATTTAAAAAAAGAAAAATAATAATAGAGGACATGAAGTCAGTGTGTGTGTGGTGTCGGATGGGAATGGAGATGGAGGAGGAGATCTGAATATGATGAAAATACATTGTATGAAGTTCTCAAAGAATAAACTTGACTCGCCTTAACATGTATGACAGAATGCCTGAAATCCTGTGGGTGGCTATGGGGGGATGCGGATAGGGGAGGGAGTCTAAATATGATTAAGATGTATTGTATGAAATACACAAAAATTCAACAAAAATACATTAAAATAACAATAAAAATAAAATCTGGGTAGGACAGCACAGATCTAAAACTTCAGTGCTAAGGGTATAGAAGAGGTGGACCCCTGGGGCTCACTGGCCAGTCAGTCTAGCTGAATCAACCAGCTCCAGGTTCACTGAAAGACTCTGTCTCCAAAATTAAGGTGTTGTGTGATAGAGGAAGATGCGCCTCTCATCACCTTTTGGCCTCCACACACACGTGCACACTCATACCCACGTGTCCATATAACTAACACACACATATACATACACAAACAAATACATACACTGAAAAAAAAATTCAACTGCCTCCCTCCCAGAAAGAAGACTTCCTATTTCACCATCTTACCCTCTCACTGGACAGTCTCTATGTCTGCCTTAACAATCCTTTCTTCTGCTTGGAAAGGTCTTTATATGAAAACAAAATCATCCTTGCTGACTTTATTTCCCTTTCTTTGTTTCATTCAAGAAAACATTTATTAGGGAATCATGATGTGCAAGCTACAGTGCTGGGCAGGGGACTGTCTGTGGCCTCTAGATCTCAGGGCACTCAGGTTCCAAAGTCAGAACCGTACAGTGCAGCAGATTCTGTAGCTGTGGAGCCCCGAGGAGTGAGTTATGAGGTAGGCTTGGTAACTGCTGCAGTCCTAATGGAGGCAATTCTGTTCAGGCTGTAGGACAAGCCCTTTTTTGTTGAGAATGCAGAGAGAAATATTACGTTCTCCACAATCAGAAGCAAGATTTGCAAAGCCAAAATGTTAATGCATTTCTTTGGGTCGGGGACCTGGCCACCTGCTTGTTTTTCTTTCTATCATTTGAGCTTTTCATGCCCACTGGAACAACACTATCACTGGTGCTTTGAAAAGACATCTCTAGCATACGACGCTTATACAGTTATGGGTTAATCCTTGCTTATATTTACATCTGAAGAGTTAGAATAGGATAATTTTTAATCACAGCTTTGATTTTTTAATATTTTATTTCTTATTTTAATTTTACATGTATGAGTGTATTGCTTGCATGTGTGATAGTGCACCTGTATTGTGCAATGCCTGAGGAAGTCAGAAGAGAGCATCAAATTGCTCTGGAACTGGAGTTACAGATGGTTGTTTGTTGCCATGTTGGTGCTGGGAACCAAACCCAGGTCCTCTGCAAGAGCAGCCAGTGCTCTTAACCGCTGAGCCATCTCTCCAGCCCTGGCAGCTTTGATGTTTTACAAACCTCTCTGCATTGAAGTCACAGAGCAGTGATTTTGAAGTTATGTGTTAAAAGGAGCTACTTAGCTCTTTCATCACGTTTCTCCAATTTATTTGAGCTTGTACTTTGTCACATAGCAGCTCTTAACCTCCAGAGAGCCATCTGGGGACGCCTACTCTGGAATGATAATTAGCTTTTTTCCTTTGGAATTAAGATGCTTCCATTTTGTCTGTCTGTATCTGTGTGTATGCTGCATGCTGGGTAGCCATGATTCTGTGTGTCCCTCTTTCCTTAGTGAGTATATGCATGCAGGTGTGTCTGTGTATTATCACATGCCATGTATTCAGATGTGCAAACATGGATGACATATGTTTACATACACTGGTGATTATGCATATGTGAGTAGATACACATGTGACCATTTTTGCAACTATAACAGAATAATTTACCAAAGATATAGACAATGATAGTTGGGAGCTACGTATGTATGACTACTGACAGATTCCAAACTAAAGAAGGGCATTGAAAACTCACTTTTCTCATGAAATGGAAGCATTTCCCCAAGTAAGTTGGGGAACTTCTTGTTGATTAATTTAGGGTTAAAAATCTTCATTATAAAGATTTGCTGGTTTCTCAAGAATTTCTTACTACTGGTGAGAGGCATTTGTAGGTTTCCACATAACCGAATATGGTAGGTGCATATTTGTTTAACAACAGAAAGTAATTGGGTAATATACTACATATCTATTTGGGGGCATAAAAATTACTCCAAAAATTAGTAGCTTAAAATAGTATTTCTTTTTTAAACTATTTATTTAATAGCCATGTAATTAGAAGAAGCATTTCATTACAACAGCATTGACATAGTCAATAACAATTTCCAGAGATAAGATGCATCTCTGTCACAAGTTTTAACCTTTAAAAAAGATCTCCATTTCATTTTGAAATATAGTGTTTCATACAGAAAAAACTCATTTTTAATGGTACTAACACTTAGATGTTTGCACATTTGTCTCTAATCTCCATGTACCTGATTATTACTAGTCACAGTTGGTTACTTTCTGAGATCCTTGGTATCTGAGCATGGATATAAAGTTATCAGGTAGATTTCAATGGTAATGGTTTCCACATCTACTAATTATTAAAGAACAAATTTTTATGCTTTGAAGAATTATTATTTTTTAATTGTTTTTTAACATTTAATAACCACATGATTAGATGGAGCATTTCATTACAGCTTTAACATATTCAGTAACACACCCCAGAACAAGGATACATCTTTCAAAAGTGGCTGTGAATTTTTAGGCTCACAGTTGAATTAATACAGTTATATAATATTGAACTTAGTATAAACCCTGAAAGATAAGAAATTGAATGAGTTTTTACCCTTTAAAGAAGATCTTCATTTTAAAATATGCTGTTTCCTACATTTTTAATGCTACTAACACTTAGATGTTTGCACATGTGTCTTTAATCTCTATGTATCTGATGATTACTAGTCACAGTGGGTTACACTCAGATCCTTAGTACCTGAGTATGGATATAAAGTCATCCAGGAGATTTCACTGGTAATATTTATCACCTCTACTATTTAACATGAAGTAAATTTTAATGCTTCCTCCTAAAATATGTCTTTTTTAAAAAATTTGATGATTTTTCTGTGTGTATATCATACAGAACATCCCACACAATCTTATTCATCTATATAACCACTTCCCAAATGACACCCTCCCATAGTCTCCCCCTTCCTACATACTGGAGCCCATATACTCTGTCATCCCAGTTACTGTCCACAGTATTGTCGACACCCATCCCCCAGGCATTCTTCAATGCTTGTCCATCTGCTGAATTTAGTCAGCCTATCTAGAGATCCTTGTTTTAGGAAGATCAGCTGTTTCTCATCTAGCAGCAATCAGTTGTCAATATTCCTTTAGATAAGATTGGGGTCTGCTGTTCATTTTCCCAGTTCTATGCTGGGTTACTGTCAGGGAGTCTCTTGTGCCACCTTGGCCAATAAGTCAAAGAAAGGTTATCTCCTGTCTGGCATTGTTTCTTCTTATATAGCCTTTAGCTATACATATGGACTCTTAAAAATTATATGGACCCCATTAATCATTGGTTATACTTTCTTTTTGGGTGTTTAAGACCCTACAGCTGGCCCAGATAAAACAATTTATTTTTACTCTTAAGGTCAAGGATAACAGGGGCTTTGGAGGTCCCCCTGGCTCCTTTCTTTTACCAGTTCTGTCTATGTAAAGATAAGTCAAAGGTCCTACTTGACATGGCTGGCTTTGCTTGGAAGCATGGAGGAAATGTTTCAGTCTTCACATTGAGGTCTTTGATCCATTTGGAGTTGACTTTTGTGCGAGGTGAAAGATAGGGCTTTAGTTTCATTCTTCTATAGGTGGAGATCCAGTTTTGCCACCACCATTTGCTGAACATGCTGTCTTTCCTCCAGTGAATGTTCTTAGCTCCTTTGTCAAATATCAGGTGGCTGAAATTTAATGTAGTCATATTTGGGTCTTCAGTTTTGTTCCATTGGTCTATGGGTCTATTTTTGTGTCAGTACCATGTTGTTTCTATGATTATAGGTCTGTAATACAGTTTAATATCTGGTATAGTAATTCCCCTGGCATTGCTCTTAGTGCTCAGTGTTACTGTGGGTATCCGAGGTCTTTTATGCTTCCATATGAATCTTAGGATGGTTTTTTCCAATTCTGTGAAAAATGTCATGGGGATTTTGAACATTTTGGCATTGCATTGAATCTACAAATGGCTTTTGGTAGGATGGTCATTTTCACAATATTAATTCTTCCAATCCATGAGCATGGGAGGGCCTTCCAGCTTCTGATGTCTTCCTCAATCTCTTTGTTTAAGGATTTAAAATTTTCATTTGTAGAGGTCTTTAATGTTTCTGGTCAGGTTTATTCCCAGATATATATATATTGCAGCTATTGTGAAGGGGAGTGTTTCCATTTACTCTTTTTCTGATTTCTTGTTATTGGTATATAGAAAGGGTACAGACTTTTGTAGATTAATTTTGTACCCTGCCACTTTACTGAACATGTTAATAATTTCTAGGAGTTTTCTGGTGGAATTTTTGGCATCTCTTAGATACAATATCATATCATCTGCAAAAAGGGATAATTTGATATCTTCTTTTCCCGTCCTGTCTGTTTGGTGTTCTATATGCTTCTTGTATTCATATAGGCATGTCTTTCTTTAATTTGGAAAATTTTCTTCCATGATTCTGTTGAAGATCTGGTCCATGCCATTATCTTGGGATTCTTCTCCTTCCTGTATGCCTTCATAAGTTTGGTCTTTTTATGGTGTCACATAATTCCTGCATATTCCATTCTTGTGATTTCTTAAATTTTTCATAATCTTTGCTTGAGTGGTCTAGTTCATCCACTTTATCTTCCAGTCTTGATA
>NW_008360315.1:5150857-5165725 GCF_000622305.1 Nannospalax galili | reverse complement strand
GTTGTATCTTTACCTGGCTTTGGTATTAGAGTGATGCTGGCTTCATAGAAGGAATTTGGAAGTTCTCCCTCCATTTCTACCTTTTTGAATAAATGAAGTAATAGTGGATGTAGGTCCTCTTTAAATGTCTGGTAGAATTCTGCTGCAAATCCATCTGGTTCTGGGCTTTTTTTCAGTAAGGAGGTTTTGTATTACTGTTTCAATTTTCTTATGTGTTATGGGTCTGTTTAAGCTGTTAATCTCTTCTTGGTTTAGCTTTGGTGATTCCCATGCTTTTAGGCATCTCTTCACTTTTTTAGGTTTTCAAATTTAGTAGCACATAGGTTTTTAAAGTATTCCCTTATAATGTTCTGGATCTCTTTGGTGTCTGTTGTGATAGTTCCCCTTTCATCTCTGATTTGTTGATTTGGAGGTGCTCTTTCTTTCTGGTTTTGTGGACATGAATTCTTTCAGTCTATTTATGTCATGGAAGATTTTTCTTTCCCCTTCAACTATAATAGACATTTTGGCTGGGTATAGTAATCTGGGTTGGCATCTGTGGTCATTTAAAATTGGGAATACTTTGGTCCAGGCTCTTCTGGGTTTCATAGTTTGCACTGAAAAGTCAGCTGTAATCCTGATGGGTTTTCCTTTATATGTGATTTGCTGTTTTTCTTTTGCAGCTTTCAGTATTGTCTCTTTGTTCTGAACATTTAGGGGTTTTACTATGATGTGCCATGGAGAGTTTCTTTTGGTGTTCTATGTGCTTCTTGTATTTGTATGGGCATGTCTTTTTTTAATTTGGGAAAACTTTCTTCTACAATCCTATTGAAGATCTGTTCCATACCATTATCTTGAGATTCTTCTCCTTCCTGTATGCCAATGGTTTGTAAATTTGGTTTTTTTGATTGTGTCACACTTTCTTGCATATTCCATTCTTGTGTTTTTTTAAATTTTTCATAATCTTTGCTTGAGTGGTCTAGTTCATCCACTTTATCTTCCAGTCTTGATACTCTGTTTTCCATTTCATTCATCCTATTGGTGAGGCTTTCTCCTGTCATTTCTTTTTGGTTTACTGAGTGTTTCACTTCCTTCTTCATTTCAGCCTGACTATTCTTTAATATTTCTCTTTTTTTAATTCATTCAGAAGTTTATCCCTATCTTCCTTCAGTTCTTTGATTTCTTTCTTTGTGTGTTCTTTAAATTCATTGAATTCTTTTATCATGTTTATAACTGTTCTTTTGAGTTCCAGGTCTTGTGTTATCTCTAGGGAATTCTCATTGTACTCCTCTAGAGGACTATTGATACTTGGTGGGGATATATTATTTTGGTTTTTCATGTTATTATTTTTAATTTGTGACTTTGACATGTGAATTTCCTTTGTTGTTTCTGATTCTTATGTGAGACTCAAGCCTTCCTTTGTTGAGTTTAGATCTGCTTGTTTTGTAAACTTTATGTGCCTTTGTGGTTTACTTGTTGGGCATGAAATGCTGGTTGGTCTAGGCTTCAGGTTCTCTCTTTTGATTTTATTTTAGAGTGGCCTAACTGCTTTTGTCTTCAGGAGTTCCTACAGAGGCCCAAGTGAGATGAGGCTCAGATGCTCTCAGGCTTTCTCCTAAGGTATTGCTGCCCTCAAGAATTTGGGGGCTGGGCTGGCCTGAGAGAAGGGCCCAGGATAGATGCTGGTCTCAGGAAGCTGGTGGCTGTGCCACCCAGGGAAGTAAAGGGAGGTGAGGGTGGGACCAGGTCTAGAGGATTCCTGGGGGCCGCGGGGAGGAAATGGGTTGGTCCCGATGCAAAGGATCAGGAAGCAGTGGTGGCTCTGGGCTGAGAGGTTAGCCCCAGTGTCTGGGGTGCCAAGAATAGAAATTGGTCTTTACCCAGCCTAGGAGAAGAGACTCAGTGGGGGAGCTGGGAGGGTGAAAGAGGCTGGGGTAGTCAAGGCACGCTGGGTGCGCTGGACTTACCCAGGGAAAATGCTGGGACCAGGATACAGTCCGTAGCCCAGGGAAGTAAAGGGAGGTCTAAAACAGTCTTTCTTAACCTCATAGTTTTCATGGGCCAGGAAGTTGGCTACAGCTTCCCTGGGTCCTGGGCTTCAGGATCTCTTGAGGCTGCCATCAAAGGTCAGCAGGGCACTGGTGTGACCTGCAGAGTCAGTTGGCAAGATCTGCCTAAAGCTCATGGTGGATTTCATTTCTCAGCTCAGAGATGGTTAAACCGAGGGTCCTGGTTTCTCCCTGGCTATTTGTGACATTATGCTACTTGTTCTCTTTAGAAACAAGTTACTGGGTATGAGCCTAACACAGACACACAGACACACACAGACACACACAGACACACACAGACACACACACACACACACAGACTAGTAGAGACAGACACACACACACACACATATGCACAAACATGCAAGGTGATCATGTAAGACATGAACACAGAACACAAGGAGGCAAGGTTCATTGTGGGATGTGTTAGTATCTGCTTACTGCATTCTGTCTTTTGTAAATGCTTCACATAGTATTTCCTAAGAAAACACACACTAGCCATCCTGTGCATGGTGGGTAACTCAGGCTTGTAATGCTGAGCACTCAGAAAGGCAAAGCAGGAGTTTGAGACCAGCCTGGGCTACAGAGTTCAAATGAATAAGCAAGCAAGTAAACAACAACAACAACAACAAAAAAGACCTTTTTCTGTTTACCAATAATGAACTTGCAACAAATAAATTAGGAAAAACCTCAAACCCTAAGGAGAAACCTAAGGTGATGAAAGACTTTTATAAAAAATTTAAAACACTGAAGAAAAAAAATTAAAGACTGTAAGAAGGTAGAAAGACTTCCTGTGTCCATAGGTTGGCAGAAATAACATTGTGAAAAAAACTGTATTATCTAAAGTAGTCTACAGATTTAATGTGACCCTCATCAAAATCTCAGTGATATTTCCTCACAGATCTATATAAAAATTCCTAAAATTTATATAGAAGCACAAAAGATCCCAGATAGCTAAAAACTATTCTTAGCAAAAAGAGCAATCTGAAGCTATCACAATATCCAAACTCAAATTATGCTACAGAGCCATAGTGACAAAGTCAGTGTGGTATGGACACACAAACAGACATGTAGACAAAAGAAATGGAGGACCGAGAAACAACCCCACATAGCTATAGCCACCTTTTAGTATTTTTATCTTATGTGTATGAGAATTTTGCCTGCATGTATGTAAGTGCACCACGTGAGTACAATGCCCCATGGAGGCCAGAAGAGGGTGTCAGATATACTGGAACTGATACTATGGATGATTGTTAGCTGCCATGTGGGTGTTGGGAAGGAAATCCAGGTCCTCTGCAGGAGGAACCAATGTTCTTAACTGCTGAGTCATCTCTTTGGTTCCTCATGCAGCTTTTTAAAAAAGAATTAACATTTAGAACATATAAAGAGATAATAAAATTTAAACACCAAATAATTATCAAAATTTCTAACCATCAAATGGACTGATGAAGAGTCAGTTCTCTAAAGAAGAAACACAAATGGCTGATAAGTATTTGAAAAAGTGTTCAATAGCCTTAGTCATTGGAGAAAAACAAATTATGATAAAACTCCTTTGAGATTCTGTGTCACCCCAATCAGAATGGCTTTCATCAAGCAAACAAATGACAACAAATACTGGCAAGATTCTGGGGAAAGAGGAACCCTTAGAGAGTGGAGCGGAGAGCAATGAGGAAGAAGAGGAAGAGAGAGAGAGAGAGAGGGGACAATGCCTTCAGTGATCTACTTTTCCCAACTCACAGAGCTGGAACCTGTTCAAACACATGGTCTTTGGGGGACCAACTGCACCACCACTCTGTTTCATTTTAGAAATGTGCTTCTCCTCTGCTGGATACATTCCCATAGAGCTTTAAAGTTAAAAGCCTCCCTTTCTATTTTCTACATCTATCTATTATCCATGTTGGTGAAACAAAACGATCTTCCAAGTGTACACTCCTTTGTTCATCTGGAAAGCAAGAAAGAGAAGGAATCCTCAATTCTGCATCACATGGTGCTTTCCTTCCTCTATAATTCTTAGAATGGATACGGGACAAAATTAAGAAAAGACAGTGTCAATCCAACAGAAGCCAACCTTATTACAAAGGGTAACTGTGGTGACTGTTGAAGATTGATGAGCAGGAAGATTTGTCTATAGACTTTATAGTCTTGAAGGATGTGCAAGACTATATTATACTCCTGAAGTTGAGGTTTTTAAAAAATTATTATCCGCAAAATCTCAGTAGCCATTTCAGGGTCTTATGAGTCAGATGAGTAAAAGAATATACAAATGTATGAGATCTATAATTCTATATAATTCAGGCATTTGTTATTTTATGCTTGCCCTTTTCCACACTGGCCTCCGAGCTCCTCTGTGTTGTGGTGAGGGGAAGGCTTCTGAGGTACACCTGACCTGGCATCTCTATGAAGCCAGAGAACAATCAATGGATACCACCGATAACTAGACAATTTTCTTCATTAAGTCCAATTAAAGCACCTTATTACCAAAGACAGGCTCAAAAAGATGCCTATTCGGTATATAAAAATATAAGACTTAAAAAATGTTGCAGCTCCGTTAAAGTGATCCTCTCCGTGAATGGAAAAAAACTGGGACAAACTGGATTTGTTTTTTAGGAATTTTGCCTTGGGCAACTGTTAGTCATTCAGCTGTGCAGGTGAGTCATACATTTTGTGACCACCAGATGGCAGTATAACCCCAATGGAAAAACCAGCAAAGTCCATTTCCCCCAGCCGCAAAGCAAGCTTAATGTCTTTGTATGTTAAGACAATTTAAATAAGACTCTGGAGAAGGGCAGTTGTATGGTAAAAGTGAAAAAATGCTATCTTTAAAAGGCCACACCACTGGGTTATTCCCGAGTGAAAGTTTACCTCAGTTCTATCACATTTTGCTCTCAAGCAATTCAGTTTTGAAAATTGGAATAAGCTAAAATAATCTTGTAAAGAAAGATACTGTGTTAATCACTGCAAGGAATAAAGAAAGGAAAATACATCCAAACACAAACACACAACCCCTCTGCTTGAACAACTGTGCCTCACTCTACTCAGTCAGAACCCATTGTCTCTGACCTTGTGTTAGGTGGCTTGTCACCATCTTATTCTTAGCCATGTTGTCAGTGCCTCCACACACAGGTAGTCTCGTCAGGACACTGTCTCAACAGTATATTCAAGTCAGTGATGTCAGAAATATAGAACCTACGTGAGAATCGAATCCTACTGCTTCACGGTCCAGGTCTTTAGTCAACAAACATTTGTAAGCGTTTGCTCTGTAATGTGCCTTGTGCTAGCTGTGGGAGAAAAATGATGTGGAAAAATCCCAGTGTTGTGCTGTTTATCATCTGACAGAGGACAGAGTCATTCAATAAATAATCTTATCATTAACAAAATAAAATCAATTAAAATCTGAGAAAGGCTACAAAAGAGGGAATGTAAGTGAGTTTTGTAATGGGCCATTGCATTGATTCATTCAACAAACTGATGATTTGTACAAGCCGTTCACCCAACAAACATCTGTACCACTTCCTGGTCTAGGTGCTGGGAATTCAACAGTGAGGTAAAGAGGAAATGACTCCTAACCATATGGAGACATACTTCAGTTGAAGCACACAGAAAACAAACAAACAAACAAATCAGCTGCTTTCATAGTTAATTAGAAGGCACGTGCTCTGGAAATCTAAAACAGGGACAGGAGAGCACTAGTGTTGTATGGGCACAGAGACTCTTACTGAGAGGGAGGGAGTGGCGATGACCAGAGAGAAGGGAAGAGCCAGGTAGACACTGGAGAAAGTTCACTCTGGTCAAAGTCGGCAGGTATTATCAAGACCTTGGAGTAGGGATTCACTGATGAGTTCATCCACCTGGGAAAAACACAATTGTTACTAGAATGGAATGAATAGAGGCCAGGGTTATCATGGAGAAAGTGGACAGCAGATCATGCAGGATCCTTATGGTCCTTCTGAAACATCATTCATAAGAAGCCAGGGAACCACTGAGGAATTTGAACAGAAGTGTGATGTATGGGAGGATCACTGCAAGTAGAAATAAAAATTATAGGTCAAAGAGAAGCTAAATCAACAATCCTGGAGAAAAATAACAGCTCAGCCTTGGGTAGTACAGTAAGGCACTGAGTAGTGTTACAATTCAGGATGGGTTTTGAAGGCACAGACAACAGGATTTTCTGATGGATTAGCTGGAATTTACATGGCATGCAGAAGAGAGTTGATGTGATCGCTGGAGCCTTATCCCAGTCAGCTGAAGAGCCATTGGGGAAGTTGGAGTTGGAAACATTGAGGATAGAGCAGGTGTGTGGGACAGGAAGTGCTCTCTGAAGAAGTGGTGCTCCAGCCAGATCTGAAGGGTGACTAACCTAGCTGGGCAGACAGCTCCAGGAAGGGCTGTCTGTCAACAGCACTGGGAAGAGTAATCTAGTCACAGATTTGGAGACAGTGAATGAATTTTGTGGAGTAAGAGAAAGTAACTTTCTTTGAAAAGTTTTATCAATTTTCACATGCAAAGTAAAGGGCAGCCTAGGATCCATTTTGAGAGTTCCCATAGTTCTTTATGTAAAACTGAGGTGTGGTCTTTATCATTGAGAAAAATGTTGTGACCCCTGTATACAATAGACATCTTAGCATGGATATCCCCCTCAGTAAGAATTGAAACATTCTGGGAACTTTGCTTTGTGCTGTTCTTGGTTGGTGATTGGGGAAGCGTTAGTTGTCAAGAGCATTCAGCCTTGAGGTTGAATCCCAGGGCCACACCGCTTGTCAGCTGTGTAACTTCAGGGAGCTTGTGTTAACGCTTTCTTTTTGTTTTTTTTCTGCAGTGCAGGGTCTTGTGCTCTCGCATGCTAGTCAAGCATTCCATTACTGAGCTACGTCCTCAGGCCCTTGTCTCAACATTTTGTGCTCGGTTTCTTTCTTAGGAAGAAAAGCATAAAGCTAGTTTTGCCATGAGGAATCAATGAGGTGATGATGACGTGCCATCAGCATAGTCACATCCCTAGCCCCCATGCTCTTCATTTTTAAGGTAGAGCATATAGAAGCAGTCAGGTATATTTCTGATTGAGGACAAATAGACTAGAATTAGAAAACAAAAGACTCATTTGCTGTTTGCCATGGTTTTTTATACTCTCCAAATGTACTAAAAAAATTGCAGATATTTATAGGACACTTTGTACAAATAGAGTGAAACATGTTACTCGTCTTATCTTTACTACTCTGTAGTAGATAGAATTTACCCTATTTTATAGAGGCTTGTAGCCCCTTCCTTCGTTCCTTCCTTCCTTCGTTCTTCCCTCCCTCCCTCCATCCCTCCCTCCCTCCCTTTCCCCTGCCTCTCTTTCCTTTCTTTTGCAAATTTTTTTTCTTTTGAGACAGGGTCCTCCTATGCCACCCAGGCTGGCCTTGAACTTGTGACTCCTGTCTCTACCTCCCGAGTGCTGGGACTACAGTTGTTTGCCACCACTTCTGACTTTTCGAGTCTTGTTTGAGAGTCCAAAGTTGTTGGGTGGAAGATTCAGGATTTCAAAGTTGTTATCCTTCAAGTGTTTTAGCTCTGTGTTTTAACTTCTAGCTCAGATCTACGAAATTTTAATCGATTACCTCAAAGTATGCTGTCCTTAAGTGAGCGCTTTAAGGGAAGTAGTGAGACACTTCATGGAAGAACACACCCCATTTCAGATGCTGATGTAAACTGATCTTCCTTCCTTCCTGCAGCTTCCTCTCTCTCTTTCTTCCTCTTTATCTCCCTTCCCCCATTCCGAGAACACAAGGCATTTATATTTCTATCTTGGCTTCCCAAAAGATTTTGAAACTGAAGCAGTTCTGTCATATCCACCTAGCCTAGCCCTCTAAACACAGCTGAATCTTCAGGAAGCGTGAACTTGGCTGACAACATAGCATCTTGCTGCCCCACTGATTAGCCTAGTGATGGTGGAGGATCCAGAGGGTCCCTTCTCTGCTTTCTTCACAAGCGTGTGTTTGACCAGTTCAGGTGGCGCTGTGGAAAAGCAGCAAAACCTGTTTTCCTTTTTTAAACTGATGAAATGTTGTTTGACACTTTCATTTACACATATAACGCAGTCTGCGCCCTCTCCCCCTCCTTACCTCCCTCCAGTTCCATCAATCCCTCCTCATCCCTTTTAGTCCCTTTCCCAGGTTTATGACTTTGGTTTTGTTTTGTGCCCCATTAACTGTACCCAGGGCCATCTGAATGGCCATTGGATTGAAAGTGTCCATTGAAGCCTGGTGGGTCATCAGTGGATATCTTTAATCCAGAAAGATTGGTTTGGGATTCCCTCTACATAATGCCATTGGACCCTCATGCTATTATTTTATAGCAATGCCATTAGTTCCCTTCTGGAATGAGTGAAAGATCACATTTGCCGGACATTTCTGGAAACTTCTTGAATATCATCATTCTGAGGCTGATGTCATCACTATGAAAGGTGGCCTGTTATCTGAGCATGAGTTAGCTGCTTCTTTGTTTAAGATGCCCTCCCAACACTTAAGGCCCACTGAGCTTACAAAGAAAGACTTGTTTGTAGAATATTTTTACTGTTCTAATGCAAAGACGAAACTTCAAACTTCTTATTGAACATGAGATTAGAAATTCTTGAAAGATGCTTATGGATTAACTTGGCACATTCCTCAGAAAGTTTTCCAAGAATGGGTCTGGGGCAAAGGGCAGTATTACTATGTTCACATTTTCTTCTAGAATTACATGGGGGTTTTGATCCAAAAGGCTACATTTTGGAATATACCCAAGTCACCATGTGCCTGTTCCTTTCTTGACCATAGTTCTTCCAACACAAATCAAATTTAGAAGCTTCCTATAGTTTCAGATGATCAGAATCTGAATGTATCTGTTTACCACTTTCCACTGGAATTGATGCCAGTTATAGAGACTGCACTTCTGCCTGAGCGACAACTACGTTCCACCTCTGTGCTCACTGCCAAAGGACTAAAATAAAATAAAAATGTCCAGCTTGCTTACAGCATTCCTGTCTTTACTTTACAGAATTCAAAGAGTAAAGCCATCAAGGTCATTTTAATTTAAACCGTTCAAAGGGGAAGCATTTTAAAATATAGCAGAGTTAGGTCTTTACAATCTTTACCATTTCTGAAGCTGCTTTTTCTCTTATTTTCCTGTCCTGAGCCAAACTTGCTGAGAACTCAAATGCTGTACACGAACCCCTCCTCATGTTTATTTAGCATGTGCTACATTTACTGATCTGTTAACTATTTTGAGAAGCAAAGAAATGGATGAGACTTGATGCTATTCTCTAGGAATTTATAACCCAGTTTTGAAGCAGATAGTCCCCAAATAACATAATCCTACCTATTTTGTGCCACTAGAATTAAACAAGGCTTTTAGGGGAGGAATGAAGATCACTGGTAGACAAAAGGCTCCTTCTGCAACTTGAAAATGTTTTTCTTTCTCTTGTAATGATAAATAACCCAAATAAGTAACTTTTTCTTTTTTCTTTTTCCCTCCCTCCTTCCCTCCCTCCCTCCCTCCCCTCCTCCCTTCCTTTTTTTCTTTCCTTGTTCCTTTAACATGATGTCATGTAGCCAAGGCCATCCTCAACTTCCTATGTAGCTGACGATGACCTTGAACTAATGATTCTTTTATCTCCATTCTTGGGTCCTGAGATTACTGGTGTGCACCACCACATTCAGTTTTATAAAGTATTGGGATCTACCTTAGGGTTTCATGCATGGTTGGCATGCACTGTATTGAGTTATATCCCTCAGCTCCCATGTAAGTGATTTCATAAAGCTAGAAATACAAAAAGAAACCCATAAACCAGAATGTCATGTTTTCATAGATTGAAAATAAAATTCTCAAAGGGAGCAGGCATGGGAAAATTAATTCTCTTTGGGAGGACCTGGGTGTCTTTCATAGAGCTGTTGGGATATGCAGAGATGGAGGGAAATCCCCACAGGCAGAAAGCACAGAATTGGTGGGGAATTAGGTGTGTGTGTGTGGGGGATGATGGCAGGGATTCAAGTTTGGCTGAAAAGACTTCAATCAGTGAGTGAAAGTGAGAGACTGAAAGGTTAATACCCTTAAGAATTATGCAAAGGAGTTTTATAGAGTTCTTTAAAAAATAATCTGATGGAAGGAAGTATCTTGTTTCTCCACTGAGTGGGCACATGCTAGGCACTGTTTCATGTCTGTTATACACATTTGCTCATTTAATCCTCAGGACACCTTCTGAAATAGATACTCCTGTCACTGTCATCCACATTTGGGGAAGTTGAGGTCAGGACATTAAGAAGCACACCCAGGTCACAGGCTAATAAGCCCAAAAGTTCCTCCTTAGGCATGTGTTCAAAAATATTATGTGGGAAATTCTAGAAATAAGCAACTCATAAGCTGTAAGTTGTGTGCCATTCTAAGTGACACAGGAAGATCCTGCTTCATCCTGTGCTGTGCTGCATGGAATGTGAATCACTCCATTGTCCGTCAGTCATTCTAAGCTATAAGATCAGATCAGCTGTTGAGGTTCCAAGGTATCTCATTGCTTCCATTCAAGTGCTCTTTATTCTCAATAATGGTCCTGTGTGCCAAAAGTAGTGGTGCTGGCAAGTAATAGCGCTGGCAATTCAGGTAGGCCAGAGAAGCCACATAAAGTACTTCTTTAAGTGAGAATGTTAAAGTTCTTTATATATATATATATATATATGATTCAAAACGACAGGCTCAGGTGTCCAATGGGAGCCTTGGAATGCATCCTGTAGATAAGGCAGGATGGCTGTAGTAACTTTGGGATTTGAACCTGAGCAGTCTGACTGCATAGTCCATGTTTTTAGTCAGGGTAGTATACAGCGCCCCCACACTGTGAGGTGATAGGGAGCTGTGGATGGTTTGTAATCAGCACAGTGACAAGGCCATCAGGCTTTATGTGTCACTTCTCAAAGGGCCTGTCTCCCAATACCATCGCCTTGGAGGTGAAGATTTAATCATATGAAATTTGGGAAGATACAGATGTTCGGAGCATATCAATTCCTGTGTAGAAAGATGAAGTAAGTGCAGTCAATCATTAATAGTCATTTAATAAAGCAAGAGGAAAGCCATTGTTGGCTGTACTGCTCTTTTTATAAAATATTTTATTTATTATTTTTATTTTATGTGTATGAGTATATTGCCTACATGTCTGTAAGTGTGCCCATGTCATGCAATGTCCACAGCAGTCAGAAGAGGGTGTCTTATTCCCTGGAACCAGCATTAGGAGGGTTGTTAGCTGCCATGTGCGTTCTGGGAATCAAACCTGGGTCCTCTGCAAGAACAGTCAGTGCTCTTAACCACTGAGCCATCCTTCCAGCCCTGGTTGTACTGCTCTTTAATTTTTGTATAGATATAACTTTTTCCAAATAAAAAAATGAGCTATGGAAATCATTGAAAGTATTTTTTTTCTATTCACTTTTCATGTTTCTTTTGCTCCTCTTTTGTGAACATTGAGAAGTGAAAGTTCTGCTTTTGACTCGTCTGTTGTACCGTCATGTGGAGTTTAGCTCTAAGGACTTGGACTTACCTTGCTTTCTCAGAGGGTGATCTCAGTGTTGCCATGACGAGTTTACATTTATAGGATTTTTTTTCATTGTGCTCTATTGTTTGATTAGTATATGAAATGACAGCAAGGGACCTCAGGGCGGTCTTGGTTCTCGTTAGTCCCTGCAGCTGAACGAGTGGGTTCCAGAGGGCCAGTGAAGAAAGGCAGTGAAAACATGGCACATTCTTTATGGTTCAGGGGAAGGCTAGAAATATCTCTGGAATGAGGAGAGAAATACCTTGAGACTCCTCCATGTATGCCTGTAGAAGCCATCAAGTCACAGAATTTTATAGCACTTTGTCTCTTTCCTTTCGTTGACAGATTTTGGCAGCCCTGACATGGCAGTTATGGATTTTGAACAGCTTTCAAGAAAGAATACCTTCTTGGGTTCTTCCACACAAAATAGGATGGTAGAAGGAAAAGAAAGGGGAATTATGTTCACAAACTGTATTTTTCTATAGATAAGGTAGAACTTGAGTTACGAATTTATAGTTGTCATATGCCATTTGAAAATGCAACTGATTCATATAAATAATAGAATTTTATTACATCATCATTAGATGAAGAAGAGAAAGTGTGGCACTGTGAAATTTTCTGCTAAATGGAGTTTTTATACAAAAATATGCAAATCCTTTTTCTATCTGATCTTCTTAGGCCTTTCCTGTTGAGGGTGAGGGAGAGCAACTGACTACCTGGGGTGAGTTAGCCAGATCCCACCACAGCCATTCCCTTGCTTTGGGACCATTCCCAGTCCTGGTCCCACTGCCCCAGAGCTGACACCTCTCTGCTAGCTAGAAAGAACCAGTTCATCCTCTTCCAATTGGCTCTCCTTGGGCCTTGGCCCCTTCGCACTGAGGCTGCCAGAGAGCATCTGACTAACTGGGTGAGTTAGCCAGATCTTGCCATACCAGGTTATGGTTTCCCTGCTTTGGGACCAGCCCTGTCACTGAGCTTCAGGGCTCACAACTTCTCTGCTTAGCTAGTTAAACTGGCCCAGTTGATTTATGGTGGAGGTAGAAAGCTTTTGCAATGTGATGGTAATTAAGAACTTTGCAACATTCTTAAGGGACAGGTATGGGGGAGGTGAGCAGGAGTCTCCTATCCTACCCCCTGTGGTTGCCCAGGATGGAAGTCTTTGTTTTCCAAAGTTTTCCCGTTCCTGTAAACTTTGTGGCCATATGTTTCCTTGCTTAATTATCACATGTACCTTTTACTTGTCATCTAGGTGCTGTTTTGCCTTTTGTTTGGATTTCCCCCACGCATGAGTATAAAAGCCCCCAAAACATGAACACAAGGTCTGACTCCTTTATTCATGGTGTCAGTCCCGCTAGTGTCAAATTAAACTTCATCTCCTCACCTGACTTCGGCTGTTGGTCTGTGATTTTTCCATAACATTTCTGGAGGCCCCCAGCGAGAACAAGTTGCCATACCCGCGTTGGTAATAGAGGCTGCCGCTCCTGAACCCTGCAGCCCCCTTGGCCTTTGGAACAGAGAAGTGCACACCCCCAAAGAATTTCCTCTGGGGGTCTCCTTCCAGGAGGCCAGAGAGAGCTGCATAGCCCCAGACCAGAGCCCCTCATCAGATGAAGCAAGATGGAGACTCAGAATGGACATCCAGATCAGGTAATGGGCCCTAGGCTAGACAGGTGGAAGCCAGTGTGGGCTGATTCCCCCGCAGGAAGCTCATAAAGTCTTGATGTGATTCCAAGATGGCACTGGCCTCCAGTCAGGAGTGAAGGGGACCAAAACTGTCGCCAGAGTTCTCTCTGGGTCGCTTGTGCTATCAGACAAACCATATATCTTTATGTACATTTATTACCGTGGCTTATATCTTGGGGGGGGGGGGGGGGGGGAGTGACTTACAAAGAAATAAACACCCAGTGCCTAGCTCCATGCCACTCAGCTCCGCATTGCCCATGACTCAGAACCCGCCATACCAGATCGATCCCGTGGCAAGCCCATAGTCACCGCCAGCTTTTGCCCACACCTCAGGGGCCAGCAGTCTCACCCCAGGTCCGTAAGTACCAGGCCATCCTGTTCTTGAGTATGCCTGGCTGCTGAGCATTCCCCACGCCCATTCCCCATGCCCACCGATGCGCAGAAGCTTCCGTCCCAAGATGGTGCCACAAGCCCCTCCTTCCATGGCTAATTCTCCACAGTCAAGTCTCCGCAGCAGGCCCCACCCCTTGGAGGAACCAGGACCCCTGGGGAACACAACAACTAAACTTCAACGTGATTCCGAGGTGCTGGCACCATTTAAGGTAAAACAAGAATCAGGAATCAGGCAGCAAACTGGGCCACAACTAAACCTTGACGTGATTCCAAGGTCCTGCCCCCATGTTAGACAGAACAGGAATTTAGAGGGAATAACTAGGGAACTGTCTTAAACTCTAAATGAGTGTGTGTGAATGTGAGAGTGAAAGTAATGGTTTCATGGCTCTGCGAGGCCACTGAATCTGATTGGGCCTCACCCTGTGGTTCCACTGAGGTCGTGTAACCTAAACAGGCACTCACCTTCAGATGATTGAGCACAGGGATTATACGTGTGGTCCTAAGGTAAGACCTCTTATGTCACCAAGAGGTGGCTGGCCAGGAAGGCATCTGAATGAGGGAGACTGACACTCTCCACCCCCTTCTATGCATATATTACATACATCCCAGGCACATATAAAATTTCAGATGGGTTCCTCCCAGTCCAAGTGTCAGACCCAGACCTTCCTCCAAGTGATACTGGACAACCTTAAACTAGGTTATACAGGAAATTATGTCATTTAGATAAAACTCTCCAAATTAAAATTTCTGTGAAGTCCAGTGACTTGAAATCTGGCCATGCTGGACAAGAATCCCTGAGTCTGGATGGAGGCTACCTGAACTCTTAAACCCAGCCTCATACTTACCAGAAGAGGAGGGAGAACTTCCCCATAACTATGAGGAGATTATGAAGGAAGTATTCTCCGATCCACCTTTAAAGGGTGAGTGCCTTACATGCAAAGGACCATTCTAATCAGACTCCTTGATTTTCATGTTTTGGGTGCACCTAGTTTGCATGGAATTATGTCATGTGTATCTATGATAATCATTTTCCATGTGTTTGGGGTTTCATGCAATTATGCCATGTATGTCTATAAGTTTTCTCGTGTGTTGAGATCTCAGGTAATTCTGTCATGTGTGTCTGTGATCATTGTCTTCATAATGTAAGAGTGAAACCACTGAGGACAAGTCAGCCTTCGGGTTGCAACAGCAAGAGGTTTATTTAGTACACAGGTACCTGTGGGCACAAAGTCTCCTCGG
>NW_008360315.1:5147254-5149097 GCF_000622305.1 Nannospalax galili | reverse complement strand
GCAACATGGCCTGGTGTTCAGGAGGGCCGCATCCTCCCCATGGGTCCAGTCCCAGTCTCCCGGGAGGAATTGCCAGGCTGGGTGCCTTTACAGTATCGTGGGTTCCTTCTAAGTCCCAAGGCTCCGGTACTCCTAAGGCTAACTTGCACAAATCTGGATACAATGTGGGCCACCATGTGTCTTTTGGTGCCGTTTTGTGGACTTCAAACACTACAATGCCCATTTGATTAATTACTCGCCAGGTGGTCGGCACAGCTGTATGGGGGCTCCCATTACTGGGAGCAAATTCATAAGTAAATAGATTTACCCAGAGTAACATGATTATCATTTTTCTTTGACCAGTCTTATCTTTAGGGGGTTGGGTGTCCGGGTCAGCCGCCATTGTTCTTGCCCTTCCCTCGAGGGTTCTCGGTGCGCAGGGTCGGCTGCCTTAACGTGTGAAGCGTGGATCCAGGCTGCAATTCCGTCCACTTTGAGGGCCGTAGGGGTCGTGAGGAGGACGGTGTAGGGTCCTTTCCAGCAGGGCTCTAGGCTCCGAGTCTGGTGTCTCCGGACCCAGACGGTGTCACCGGGCTGAAAGGGATGGGGTGCGATAGGGGTGTTAACAGCATCTTGATAGGCAGCTGCTAAAGGTTTCCAGATCTCCTGGTGTGCTAACTGTAGTGCTCTCAAGTGCGCCTGCAGGGAGGGGTGTTAGCGAAGTTAGAGATATCTGGATCTAAGAAAGAGACAGCCAGAGGGGGAGCCCCGTACAGGATTTCAAACGGAGTTAACCCACTAGGTCCAGGGGTATTCCTGGCTCGATATAGAGCTAAGGGCAGGAGAGTCACCCAGTCCTTAGTGCCAGTTGCCAGCGAAAATTTAGTTAAAGCCTCCTTAATAGTTCTATTCATTCGTTCTACCTGACCTGAGCTCTGGGGTCTGTAAGCACAATGTAATTTCCATTCGATCCCCAGTAACCTGGCCACTGTCTGACTTACCTGGGAGACGAAGGCCAGTCCATTATCTGACCCTATTACCTGAGGCATCCCGAATCGAGGAAAGATGTCTTCCAATAGCTTCTTAGACACCATCTTAGCAGTTTCTGTCTTCGTCGGGTATGCCTCTGGCCATCCAGAGAAGGTGTCAATGAAAACTAGCAGATACTTGTATCCATATATTCCTGGCTTAACTTCAGTAAAATCGACTTCCCAATGGACCCCAGGCCTGTGACCTCTTTGCCTCACTCCTCCCTGGGCTTTATTTTTGCCCCAGTTCACCTGGGCACAGGCTTTACAGTTCTTAACAACCTTTTGCAGGATGGCGTCTTTGTTTGGGAGATAATGAATAGCTTCTTCTCGCTCGATTAGTTTTTTCATTTTGGTTACTCCCAGGTGGGTCCACCTGTGAAGTTCATTTAAGAGTCCCTCCACTGATCGCTGAGGCAGGACGGTTTTCCCTTGGTACTCCCAGTATCCTGTTTCTGGGTTGTTGAAGGCTCCAATTTTTTCAAGTAATTTTCTGTCCTCTGGAGTGTAGTCTCTGGTGGCCTCCTGCCTTTTGCATTCAGTGTCAATTTGCGCGGTTAGTATTTGGCTCTTGGAGGCAATGTCCCTGGCCGTCTGGTCAGCTAGGCGATTTCCTCTTGCCTCGGGGTGGTTTCCTTTCTGGTGGCCTGGGCAATGCATAATGCTGAGTTCTTTTGGTAAGAACAAAGCCTCTAGTAGTGCTATGATCTCAGCTTTGTTTTTTATTTCTTTTCCCTCTGAAGTAAGAAGTCCTCTTCTTTTGTAAATCTCTCCATGGATATGCACAGTGGCGAAGGCGTATCGGCTGTCCGTATACACGTTTAGCTTTTTGCCTT
>NW_008360315.1:5126534-5145488 GCF_000622305.1 Nannospalax galili | reverse complement strand
CGGTGCCCTTCAGTTCAATGATTAGGGGCGGCTGATGGATAGCTAGCCCCATTCCTCCAGTTTCTGCCCAAGCGTCTGGATATTTTGACAACCATCGATCCATGCCCTCCTGGACAGGAAGGGGGGAACGATGTAATCTGTATTCATCTTCTAGTTGGAGGGTAAGTACCTGTATGGGTGCTCCTGTGGAATCTGTGATTCTAGCCTCTTTTCCTTTAAAATAAATGTGTGCTCCAAGCTTGGTTAGTAGATCTCTTCCTAACAAGGGGTAGGGACAGTCTGGTACATGTAAGAAGGTATGAGTCACAGTCCCTGAGGCGAGCTGGACTTTCCAGCCTGTAGTCCAGCGGTAACGCTTTGCTCCAGTAGCCCCTTCCGTTTGGGTGAAACGGAATGTTGCGCCCCAGTGTCTACCATGAAGGTGACTGGCTCCCCCCCACACAAAGAGTTACCCTGGGCTCAGGTGGGGGTTCCTGGCCCCGACCTCCCTAATCGAGGTTGAGGATCTCGGCTTTTTCTTCTTGCTGTTTTTTCTTTTTCTTGACAGAGGCCCTGTAGCCCATCCGCCCCAGTTCTTGCAAAAGAGCCTCCGTACCTGTTAGGCACTCTTCCTGTGTCTCCGCCACCAGCAAAATGTCATCTACATATTGTAACAAAATCAGGTGGGGGTGGAGGGTCCTGAAAGCAGTTAGATCTTAGTGCAGGGCCTCATCAAAGAGGGTGGGGCTGTTCTTGAATCCCTGTGGCAACCGTGTCTAAGTAAGCTGACCGGAAATTCCCAGATCAGAGTCCTTCCATTCGAAGGCGAACAGGGGCTGACTCTGGTGGTGCAGCTTTAGGCAGAAGAAGGCATCTTTTAGGTCCAATACAGAGTACCAGGTATGGCTGGGAGACAGGGTGCTCAACAAGTTATAAGGGTTTGGGACCGTGGGGTGGATATCTTCTACCCGCTTGTTGATTTCTCTCAGGTCCTGTCAAAGGGAGTGTACCTCCGATATGCCTCTTTAAGTCTTTCTAGAAACACAGTGGGCGGCTCGTCTGCTCCCTGTGTCACTGACCTTACCTTGGCCAAATTGGTGGGGCGTCTCCCTGCCCCTTGGAGGCCCGCTACAAGCACCTGGCGATAAAGACGTAGGTGTTCCCTACCTTCAGCCGTGTTGAAATCCCAAGCAGGTCTGGTGAGGGGAAAGGCAGCCTCGATCTCATTTGGCAGTTGGGTTGGTCTCCCGTCTGCCCCCGGGACATGCTTTCGGGCTTCCAGAATGACTCTCTGCTTTTCCTCCGTAGTTAGGAGGACCTGCAGGAGCTGTTGGCAATCGTCCCACGTGGGTTGGTGGGTAAGGAGGATAGACTCTATCAGGGCTGTTAGGGCCTGCGGGTCCTGGGAAAAGGACAGGTTATGAGTTTTCGAGTTATACAGGTCTGAAGCAGAGAAGGGCCAATACTGTAACTGATTTCCTTCCCCTCCTGCGAGTCGGAGGGGCAGGATGTGTGAGGAATCTCCTTGGCCTCTCCTGTCTCTGAGCCACCCCGCAATGGGGGAGGGAGCGACCTCCGATCCCTCTGCTTGGGCGTCACCTGGTACAGCTGCAGTGGCCTGCGGAGGAGGGCGGTAGGGAGGGGGATTCTCACTCAGCAGATCAGCAGGAACACTCTCATCAGGGGGCAGAACAGGCTTTTGTTTTACCACAACAGGACACAAGGAGGTGGTCGAAGGGTCCGGATTAGGGGCAGAAGGGAGGGGGACTCTTCGTGTAGGACTGAGAAAAGGAGTCACCCACGGTGGTGGTTCGAGGGAGAGGTTTTCCCAAGTGACTATATAGGCCACTTGGTCCGGATGTCCCGTTAGTCCAGGGGAGAAGATCTTAGCCTTAACCTGCAAAATAACATCAGAGTCAAAAGTCCCATCCCGAGGCCAACCAACATTAAACGTTGGCCACTCGGAGGAACAAAAGGTTATCCATTGGTGCTTCTTGATCTCCACAGATTGATTGTGAGCTCGGCTCTTAACTTCTCTCCAGTGATCTAGAGTTAAACTCAGGGGGGTGGTTAGGTGTTGTCCCATTTTGGGGTAATCTAAAATCACAAAGAAACAGACAAACAACAGAAACAACAAAAATAGACAGCCGGCGACAAGGTACCGCTTAGGGCGACTCCGGGGAAGAACTGAAAAAACAAAATCAGATGGCGAGGTTGTCACTTCGCTCAGGTTCACGTATCCTTCAGATACATGCTGAGCCCCAAAATATCGGGCTCCCCAGACCATGGGGGCCGGTCGCGACCAACACAAATACACAGCAACACAGAAACACCGACACTGACTCAGGTGTGCAGCTCGGAATAACAGATGACAAGGAAGTTCCTTGTCCAGACGAGATCCACAGAAATCCTACAGATGAACAAAAAGTTCTACAGACGTGGGTCTCACAGTCCTGGAGCGTCCCCCAGGCGTTATTGGCCCATTCAAACGAGTACAAAGCATGAGGAAGTTAAGTTGCTAAATTCTGGGTGGGTGACTTATGGTACAGATGTTATTTCCTGATTTCCTGGTATCGGGCCCCGGGGATTGCCAGATGGCCTGACCACTATGTCCTGTTTTTCTGGTAAACTAGTTTCTCAATGCTTGACCTTTTGTCAGGCATCCTTATCAGGTGGCCTCAAGGTGCCTAGGTTTTTCAATATGTTTCCATCAAAAGAAACTGGCCACTTCAGTTATTATTTTCATTCATTTGTTGTGCATGAAATTATTGGTTTTATTTTGGTTTATTTTGGCATGCCTAATTAAAATACACATGCAGATTTATAAATAAGGATATTTTTATAGTACATTCAAAGGCCTTATAAATTTGGGTACCCTAAATATCTTTAAATTTATTGGACAATGTTTATAAATGTTTCGCAAAACTTTTAAATGCAAATTGTTTATACAAAACAAGATCTGAAGTTGGTAATGATGGTGCTACCAGTAGGATATACTGATAAGGCAGAGGCAGGTGGATCTCTGAGTTCAAGGCTAGCCCGGTCTGCATAGTGAGTTCCAGGCCAGCTAGGGCTACGGGGAGACCCTGTCTCAAAGATCGAAAACAGTATCTGAGCTGGTTGTTTAAGGACCTTATTTATTACATACCTTTTGGTTTGGGTTTGCTTTCATAGCATTTGTTTAACGTATCTCTTTGGTTTGCTTGCTTTGGAAGTATTTTGGTGTTGACATTCTCGGACTGGTTTCTGTTGCTTTCAGACCTCTAAAGGCCTGGAAATGATTTGAAAAAAATTAAACTCCAGTTGGTTATAGATTTGATTTAATATGTTAACTCATCTTCAGAGCTGGAGAGGAATTCTTGGAAGAGTCTTCCTGTCTCATCCTTTTGGCCTTGTCCATTTTTCTTAGTTTGGCTTGAATGGAGGTCTGGAAGAGCTCCTCCAGGCTCCCGGAAATGGCCACATGGCAACCATGCTTTTGTTTTTCTGGCTAAAGGACACCTGAGGTGGATACAGTAGCACATGGCTTCTGTTGGAGTACCTTGTAAGAACTAATTCCCAAGCTGACCTGAGCCAGTCTCTTGCCTCCAGAACAGCCTGGGATGAATTGGGACAACTACAATGTGTTCAGAATAACTACTTAATAGACATTATTATGTTTATCATGTAACTTTTATTCATATACTCAACAACCTCTAGACATCTCTGAGAATTAGCTCATAACTATTTGCTGCACTGTCTTCTTAGACTCTGGCAATGATATAATTTTGTGCTTATTTCCTTAAGTGTTCCCACCACACACACACCTTTTCCTCATAAGAAAGCAAAAGACCACCCTGAGCCTGAGGTGTTGCTGTCACAGACCGCCAGCCTTGCAGACTTGGCATGCTGGCTCCTCTGACCTCCTGTGCTGTGCTCTTGTGCTTTCCTCTCTCATTCTTGCTAAGTTCCTGTATGCTATTACAGGAGAGGTAACTGTAGACAGCTATAATGGAAGCATACTCATGAAAACTATTTTCTTATACTCTATGCTTTTGGTATTGTCAATCTTAACTGGTCTTTAATAATAGATTGATTCTGTATTGCTTCATTAAGACTAAATACTTCTTGTCATCCCATTCTTTACGCTCTTCCATGGAATTATCTTTAATGGAAACTGTTCAAACATTAGCTTGTTTTAATCTTGCTGTAACTTTTGGCTATGCTTAGCTTTAAGTACAAGTGAAATATATAATTATGTTTTCCATCACCTGTCGAGTTTAAAACCAGTCAGAAATATTTACCATCTTAAGATGTAAATGATATTTCTGAAAATGCTTTCTTCAAGTGAAAGCTGTTATGTCTAGCACCAGTATGTATGCCTTTGTTCCACACAGCCATTTTTGAGATGAGATTCTCTCTGCAGCTCTGATCTGCTCATATCCCACATGTTAGGATATATATATATATATATATATATATATATATATATATATATATATGGATATGTATGTAAACTACTGCTGGATTTTAAGAGTTTCTTTTATATATATCTGATCAGAATTTCGTCAAGGTAATCGGTCTTGGTTTTGAATTGGTTTGTCATGACAGTGTGTCTAACCACAGCATTTATTGAATGAGACTGTTGTGAATGTGTAGACTTGTTTACTACTAAGGGAACAATTATTAAATAATAATTTACTAGATATCAAATTGATTTGTAAGTTCTCTTGTAAACTGAAATTGTTAAATTACAATATGGTTCCTATTAAGAATATAAATTAACTTTAAGGAATGATTGCTTCTGCTCCAGGTTGCAATTTATCTCTGTGTTTAGATATGTTTTATATAGAATAAACATTTTCCAAGTCTATGTAAAACCTCTCTAAACCTTTAAAGGAGATTTGGTCATTTAAAACCTGCTTCAAGGTTTATAAGGACATCTCAAAGTTTATACATTATAGTAATATATGAAGATAATTGTTCATCTATATTATGAGGTAAAATATTAATTTCTTGCTAAATTTGTTCATAAATTTGTTTATAATTTGTTATTAAAAGGGTTCATTAAATTCTGATCAGGGTTATAGCACAGTTTTCCTTAAGTGCTGGATGTTGTATACCAATTGCTTCTCTTTACCTTGTGTTTATACGCCTTCTTTGATAGACCAATATCTGAACTACACGAAGTAAAATATTTGAATGGTTTTATGTTTTCTATAAGGTCTACCTGGGAACTTAAAGCACAGCGCATACATGGATAATGTTAACTCATTATATTAATCCATGTACAGCACTGAGTCAAAGAACTGCCGTCGTCATAACTTCAGCTGCGCCTGCTTACGAAACGTCATTACAATTCGGCTTGCTGACAGTTATATGGCTTCATTAAAGGTGAGATAAGGAGGATCATTGGACCCTCACCTGAGTATCCAGCCATTCTTCCCAGTCAGCTATATGTAATTCTGCCATAATTACAAATGGTGTCCTGAATTCGAAAGGTACTATAATAGTAAAAGATTTATATATTAAAAATGAAAATAACAGGATATTTCTAGAAGGAATAATGAAATTCATTTTAAACAAACTTTTTAAAGATCTGAACAGGTTTATGGAGATACAGAGTTGTTAAGTTTTAGTTCATTCCTGGCTTGTACTGCTCACCAGGTTACAGATTTGGATTAAATGGATGCAGATAAGAATTGGGTTACCTATGGCTACTGAAAGATGTCTTTTATATTTATCTGTATTATGCAAATGTTACATTTGGCATTTCCTTTTGGCCATAACAAGGCTGATTTGGCTCAAGAAAAGCTAGGGCTGCCTCCTTGAACCAGATGTATGCAATCTAGAAGAAAACAGTTTGGATGAAGCTTGGTTTGAATTCTGATTAGTTTACTTCCTGTCTGTAGGTATATGATATGATGCCTCCCTTCCTTCTGAAAACTGTAAATCAGGGTATGGGAAACTGGAAAGGAAAGGAGACTGCTTCTATTTGTAATAGAACAGCCTTCATTTGAGACAGACTTAAGAAATTCTTGTTTTAAGGTCTCTTTCCTAGGCTGTGCCTAGTTAACCTGTGGTGGTAAATCTCTTCCAGTGAATGAGAATATTTGGGTTTTGTTCAAGCCTTATCTATATATTACACAGTAATTAGAGGTATGAAGCTGGTGCACCTGACCTTCTTGGATGGTTAAAAACCATACTTAAAAGCCCATACTAATCTGGTCAAAGGGGCTTAAGGGACAGTTTTGTTTCTTGCCCTGAAAGGTTGACAGTGTCTCAGGGGACTTTGGGAATCTCTTGATTTGTCCTGTAGCTGTGATGAGACATCTGCCCTCTTATTCAGGGGGTTCATGGAGACCCCACCAGAGGGACTCAAACCAGTGTCCAGCCTATAAAGAGGAGGGTCAACACAGAGGAAACATTTCCTCCATGCTTCCAAGTGAAGCCCTGGTGGAGCAGGACCTCTTGACTTATCTTCATGTAGATGGAACTGGTAAAAGAAAAGGCTTAAGGAGCCAGAAGCACCTTCCAAGCCCATGTGACCCCTGAGGACCAGATCCTTACCTGACCTTAAAGTAAAAATAAACTGGTTTATTTGGGCCAACTGTATGGTCTTAAACACCCAAAAGAAAAGTATAACAAAAATTAAAGTGATCAGTATATTTCTTTAAGAGTCCAAAGGATTTCATTTCTCAGACATTAGACTTAAGTCTGGGTAAAATGTTATTTAGACAATTATTTCTCAGTAGTGACTTTGTTCTTAACAAGAAAATGCTGCTCAGGTGTAAGACTTCAAATCTTGGTCTCCAGTACTATAATGCCCACCTGCAGCTACTATTGTTCTAAAATGATGACTAAATTTATTTTCTCTCCCTGTCTAGAAGATTCTAGTCCACTCTGACAGCTATCAAAGTGCCTGAAACAAATCCTGAGTTCATCCCTCTCAATTCCAGCCTTGGTGGCCAAAAGAAAAATGAGGAGACACTCAATAGATGGATGCTTTTGGAAGCCCTCATCAAGAAATTTCAATGGACTTTAATTTGGACACTTAAAAATTGCCCTGTTCTGATTTTTTTTGGTTCCCTGTCTAGAACTTGCCTTTACTTCTCCTTCATATCTCCCAGGCATTGGTCAAGGACTTTCTTTTCTCCTACTGTTACAACTTATGCAATTTGAGAGTCTTTTAGATAGACCCACTGAAGGGGTACCCCAATTGTTCAGCATGGAAGAAGCCAGAGCAGTCTATGTCTTGATTCCCCATGGGCAAATTGGGTTACCTCTTCAAAGTAATAAAAATGAAAGATAAAAATTAGACAGTTTTAAAGTAAAGACTCCAAAAGAAAAATGACCAGTTTCTTTCTCAAATAAAAGCTGGAAAATTCCTTGGGTCTGCCAATGGGCTTTTCTCTAAGACTAAAGATGCCAGAACCATAAAAAAGGAGGTATTCGTACTGTTTTTATGTAAATCAAACCTGTAGAGCTAAAAAAAATACAAGACAGCTATTAGAGTAAATAAAGACCTGAAAAGAGAAAAATGAGTCTTTCTGAAAAAAATTACCTAAAAATCTTTGGGTTCCTGGCTTACCTCACTAACAGAACCAGCAGCTTTCCTGTTAAAATCTTGGATTAAAAAAACTCACTAAATTTATCAAATCAAGAAGAGGCCTGCAAATGCCAGGAAATAGTCAAAAATATCTTAAAGTTCCTCTTAAATAACATAAGAGATTATGTCAATAAAGAGGAGGGGATATAATGGAGGTGGAAAGCTTTGCAATGTGATGGTAATTAAGAACTTTGCAACAGGAAAACTCTTAAGAGACAGGTATGGGGGAGGTGAGCAGGAGTCTCTTATCTCTCCTTGTGGTTGCCCAGGATGGAAATCTTTGTTTTCCAAAGTTTTCGCATTCCTGTAAACTTTGTGGCCATATGTTACCTTGCTTAACTATCACATGTACCTTTTACTTAATTGTCACCTATGTGCTGTTTTGCCTTTTGTTTGCATTTCCACCACACATGAATATAAAAGCCCCCAAAACATGAACACGAGGTCTGACTCCATTGTTCCTGGTGTCAGTCCTGCTAGTGTCAAATTAAACTTCATCTCCTCACCTGACTTCCACTGTTGGTCTCTGATTTTTCCATAACAGATTCTCATCACCCCAACTTGGGCCTAGCCTCCTTTGTACCTTCTGGAGAGATCCTGACTAGCCTGACTGAATCCATCTGGTTTCTCCAATAAAAAATCAAAAGTGAGAATTTGAAGCACAGATCAACCCGCTACTCACACCCTATCAGAAAGCAACCAAGTTACATCCACAATAAAAACACAATCAAACTTCAACTTAAACAAAGGTAGACTGAGTTTCATGTCAGACACAAGCAACAAAATCCACATGCCTAGACCACAATGAAAAGAAAACAAATAATATTAAAAACCAAGATAATATGTCCCCACCAAACCCTACCAGTCTTGTAGAAGTTTTCTACAATGAGAGCTACCTAGAGGAATTCCAGGACACAGAATTTGAAAGAACTACCATGAATATGATAAAAGAATTCAACAAATTTTAAAGAACACACAAACAGCTCAAAGAACTCAGAAGGGTGGGGATAAACTCCTGACTGAAGCGCAAGAAAACACAAATATACAGATGAATGAAATGACCAATTCAGTACTTGAAAAGTAAATTTACAAAAGAGATAGTGTAGTGCCCAGAGATCGGACCCCCAAGAATAACCATGGAATCCAGAGGGCATGCAAGAACAAAGAGTCTTTATTCGGGCTTAAGCTCCGGGTCTCAGACCTCACCAATGCAATGGATCTGTGCTGAGAGCCCTGATCACAGGGGGTGGAAGCACTTTTGTCCCGAGGAAGGATCCATTCCCCATAAGTTAATGCTACTCAGGAGAGCTGGGACAGGTGCAATGGACAGAAGAGATTCCACACGTGTATTGTGTTGCAATCAACAATTTATATTGAATGAACAATTCATGCAATAAAAAGTTACCAACAACAAACAACACACTTTAGGTGGAGAGTCAGAGTAGGTCTGGATCAGTGGGCCTAGTGCACCAGGTGTCACCAGGTTACCAAAGCTTCCAGAGATCCCTGCTCTCAGGGAGTACCTCTGGGCCTGGGCCAATGTCCAAGTCCAAAGTCCTCCGTGGAAAGGCTCAGCTGTTCCACCGTGATCAGGTGCACTCTCCCGGTCTCAGTCGATCTGTTGTAGCTCAGCGTCTCAGGATCAAGGGAAGAGAGTCTCTGCACTCGGGGGCAGAGTCCCGGGCAGGAACGTCGGGGTGTCACCAGACAGTCGGGTGTTAGTGAGACGTGGAGTCTCTGTGAGCATCGGCGAACAGGTCTGAAGCTTGTCTTTTTATATGGTTTTTGCTAGTCTAGTTTCAGAGTGCTGATGTAAGTGCCATGCTCTGGTTCTAGTTGATTAGTTCAGCCCATATCACTCTATGCAGGATAAGTAGCTTATCACACAGTTCCATACATCTTACTCTTACTCTTCCTATGGTTGCACACTAGGTTGCCATGGTTACAAGATATGCATTTGACTTGACCATGACCTTTCACTTTAAGCAGAGTTTAGCAAGGTTTCCAGAGTCTCAAAGTAACAAGGTATTTACTCAATTGTAATTCAAGAACAAAATGAGATTTTCCCCTAATTCTGTAACATTCACTATAACTTTATAGGTTTTGGACAAAGGGAGGAGGGGAATAACAGAGTCACACTTTGATTGGCCTGAGGATCCCGCACATGCCAACACACTTTTGAATTGATTGATTATAAGGGATGCAGTCCTGGGGGCTTCTCATTGGTGGGTGCTACCCTCGGAGCTGTGGAATATGCTGTTATCTGTAGAGCCAGAAGTCTCTGTTTCTACCTTATAAGGCTGCTATATGTCTGGGCTTGCTTGACCTATAGCCTCCTGTGATGGGGGTGGCACGTGGAGTTTACGACATGCCCGGGCATGTTCAGGCTTGCTTGAAACAGCTATTCAAAATGGGGTCAATATAGTTTGTCTTTTCAATCAAGCAACCAAGCAGTTTACAGAAGCGAAAAAGAGCAGTTAGTCCTAAAGAGGGGCAGGGGTCTTGGGAGTCCAGGGCAGGGGGCCAAGGAGGAGGGCTTCACATTAGAAATATTGGAGAAAACTCAGGCTGAAATGAAGATGGAATTGAAGTACTCAATAAGCCAATTTGAATGAAAGGAAAAAGCCTCAACTGAGAGAATGAATAAAATGGAAAACAGAATATCAAGACTGGAAAATAATGTTGAAGAACTGGAATGCTCAAGAAAAGAATATAGAAAATTAAAAAATAAACATAGGAATGGAATATGCAGGAAATGTGGGCAACATGAAAAGTTAAATTTATGCATCATGGGCACAGAGGAAGGAGAAAAATCTTAGGTCACTGGCATTGATCAGATCTTCAACAGGTTTACAGAAGAAAAATTTTCCTAAATTAAGGAAAGACATACCCATACACACAAAAGAATCACACAGAACACCAAACAGACAGGACAAGAACAGAAACTCCCCAGGGCATATAATAGTAAAAACAGTAAATGCACAGAACAAAGAGAGAATACGGAAAGCTGCAAGAGAAAAACAAGTTACACATAACAGGGAAAACCCATCAGAATTACAGCTGACTTTTCAATGCAAACTATAAAAGACAGAAGAGCCTAGAGCAAAGTATTTTAAGTTCAAGATCAAAGATGCCAACCCAGAATAATTTACCCTGTGAAACTGTCTGTCATAGTCAAAGAGGAAAGAAAAATCTTCCATTATAAAAACCGACTGAAAGAATTCATGTCCCCCAAATTAGCCCCACAGAGAATATGCAAAGCAATACAAAGAACTAAAGAAAGGAGTGACCATACCCAAAAGGCTAGAGAAAAAAAAAAAAAAAACAAATGAAGATACAATTATGAGAACACAAAATAGAACCAAAAACATAAACAAATTAAAATGACAGCAACCAATACATAGCTTTCAATAATAGCTTTAAAGATCAATGGCCTCAACTCTCCAGTCAAAAGATCTAGAATAGTTGAATGGATTAAGAAACAAAACCCATCTTTCTATTGTCTACAAGAAACTCATTTCACTTTCAAGGATAGGCACTACCTTAGGGTAGAAAGATGGCCTCAAGAAGCCAGTAGACATTGCGATTCTAATATCTGACAAAATAGACTTGAAATTAAAGTTGATCAGAAAAGGTAAAGAAGGTCACTTCATTCTGATCAAGGGAACAATTGACCAGGAAGACACTACAATGATGAACATATATGCACCAAACTCTGGTGCATCCTAGTTCATAAAAACAGTACTACAAGTCTTCAAGACACAGATTAACTCAAATTCAGTAACTGTAGGTGATTTTAATATACCACTCCCTCCAGTAGACCAGTCAACTGGACAAAGAATCAACAGAGAAATATATGAATTAAATGATATCATACATCAAATGGACCTAAGAGACATTTACAGACTATTTCACCCAAGCACCACAGAATATACTTTCTCCTCAGCAGCCCATGCAAGTTTATCTAAAATAGACCACGTACTAGGGCACAAAACAAACCTCAACAATATAAAAAATTGAAATAATTCTATACATTTTATCAGACCACAATGCAATAAAGCTTAAAAGCAACAGCTAAAGAAGCTCTAGTAACTACATGAACTCATGTAGCTTAAACAACACACTCCTGAATGTTGAATGGGTCAAAAAAGAAATCAAGAAAGAAATAAAATATTCCTGGTACTAAATGAAAATGATAACACAACATAAGAAAAACTCTGGGACATATTAAGAACATATTAATTTTCCTAAGAGGGAAATTCATAGTTCTATGCACCTACATTAAAAGATGAGAAAGAGCAGAAGTAAATGACTTAAAGGTACATCTCAAGAATTTGGAAAGGCAAGAACAAACCAAACCCAAACTCAGCAGATGAGAGGAAATAACAAAGACCAGAGAAGAAATCAATGAAATGGAAACAAAGAAAAACAATACAATGAATCAATGAATTAAAGAGCTGGTTCTTTGAAAAGATAACCAAATAGTCAGACCCTTAGCCCAGTTAGCCAAAGTAAAGAAAGAGCAAATCCAAATCAACAAAGTCAGAAACTAACGGGGAAACATCACATCAGACAGCAAAAAGATCCAGAATATAAGGGGATACTTTAAAATCCTAAATTTGAAAATAAAAAAAGAAATAGATGAATTTCTAAATTTATTGAAGCCACTAAAGTTAAACCAAAAGAGATCAACAGCTTAAACAGACCCATAACCCAAAAGAAATCAAAACAGTAATACAAAGCCTCCCAACTAAGTAAAGCCCAGTCCCAGATGGATTTAGAGCAGAATTTTACCAGACCTTCAAAGCAGATCTATAACCAATACTACTTAGATTATTCAAAAATATAGAAACAGAGAACTCCCAAACTCCTTCTATGAAACCAATATCACTCTAATATCAAAATCAGGAAAAGACACACCAAGAAAGAAAGCTACAGGCCTAAATTCCTAATGAAGATACATGCAAAAATTCTCAACAAAATACTTGAAAATCACACACAGACATACATCAAAAAGGTCATCCACCATGATCAAGTTCACTTTACTCTGGAGATGCAGGGATGGTTCAATATACAAAAGGCAGTAAGTGTAATAAATGATATAAATGGACTTAAAGATAAAAATTATATGATCATCTTAATAGACACAGAAAAGGCCTTTGACAAAATACAACATGCAATCATGATAAAAGTTTTAGAGGGAATTGGACTGGAGGGAACATGCCTCATATAATTAAGATTGTATTCAACAAATGCACAGTCAACATTATTCTAAATGGAGAAAAACTTAAAACATTCCCATTAAAATCAGGAACCAGACAAGGCTGTCCACTATCTCCACTCCTTTTCAACACAATGCTTGAAACTCTAGCTAGAGCAATTAGACAAGAGAAGGAAAGTAAAGGGGTATTAATTGGAAGAGGTCAACTTACCCTTATTTGGGACACAAGAGGTCCCAAAATTTCCAACAGAAAACTTCTAGAAATGATCAACACTTTCAGTCAAGAGGAAAGTTACAAAATCAATCTACAAAAATAAGAAGGCTTTGTACATACAAATAACAAGCAATCAGAGAAAAAGTTCAGGGAAATACTTCCATTCACAATAGCCTCAGAAAAAAATCTAAGAATAAACCTAACCAATGACATTAAAGACCTTTTTATTGCACACTTTAAATCTTTTAGGAAAGAGATTGAAGAAAAACAAGGAGATGGAAAGACCTCCCATGCTCATGGATTGGTAGAATTAATATAGTGAAAATGGCTATCCTTACTAAAACCAATTTACCAATTCAATGCAATCCCAATCAAAACCCCTATGAGATTCTTCATTGAAATAGAAAAATCCATCTTTTGTGGAAACACAAAAGACCAAGGATAGCCAAAGTAATTCTGAGCACAAAGAACAATGCTGGGGGAATAAATATACCAAACCTCAATCTATATTATGGAACTATAGTCACAAAAACAGCATGGCATTGGTACAAAGCAGACTTTTAGACCAATGGAACAAAGAATACCCAAACATGACATGCAATTTCAGTCACCTGATATTTTAAAAAGGTGCCAAGAACACACACTGGAGGAAAGGCAGCATCTTCAACAAATGGTACTGGCAAAATTGGATCTCCACGTGTGAAATAATAAAGTTAGACCCATACCTATCACTGTGCATAAAATCCACTTCAAATGGATTAAAAGTTCATTGTGAAGCCTGAAACACTGAAACTGTTAGAAGAAAACACAGACAGTACCTTGTAAGATATAGGTGGAGGAAAGGCCTTTCTAAAGTGGACATTAGTTGCTCAGGAATTAAGGTCAACAATCCACAAGTAGGACCTTATTAAATTAAAAAGCTTCTGCACAGCAAAAGAAACAACTAAGGAAGTGAGGAGAAAACTCACCAACTGCGTATCTGATGGAGGATTAATATCCAGACTATACAAAGAACTCACAAAATAAGGAATTAAGAAAACAAATGATCTGGTTAAAGAAATTGGCTATGAATCTTGCTCTAGTTTGTTTGTCCATTACTGTGACAAAACACTCCACCCAATACCAACTTGGAGAGGAAAGGGTTTATTTGGCTTACATCTTCCGGGTCACAGTTCATCAGGGAGCCCAAGGTGGGAACTAAGGGAGAAACCTGGAGGCAGGATCTGGAAAACAGGCCATGGAGAATCACTGCTTGCTGGCTTGCTCCTCTGGTCCCTGCTCAGCTTGCTTTCTTATGCAACACAGGCCCACCTGCCCAGGGGTGGCACCACCCGCAGTGGGCTGGGCCCTCCCATATCACACAACAATCAGGAAGATGCCCCACAGACATGGCCACAGGCCAGTCCAATGAAGGAAATTCCCCAATTGAGGCTCCCTCAACCCAGGTGTGTCAAGTTGACACTAAAGCTCTCCAGCACAAATCTGAACAGAGAGCTCTCAAAGGAAGAAATAAAAACAGCTAAGAAACACCTTTAAAAGTGTTCAACATCCTTAGTAAATAGGGACCTGTAAATCAAAGCTGCCTGAACATTCTAACCCCAGTCAGAATGGCTAAGATCAAGAAACAAATGACATCAGATGCTGGTGTAGATGTGGAGAAAGGGAAACCCTCATCCATTATTGGTGAGACTGCAAACTGGTGCAATCACTGTGGAAATCAGTATGGCAAACTCTTACAAAACTAAAAATCTACAAGATGATCCAGTTATACCACTCATCCTACTGCAGAGATACCTACACAGCTGTTTGTCGCTATATTTTTCACAATAGCTAAAACATGAAAACAACCTAAATGTCCCTCAGCTGAAAAATGGATAATGAAATGTAATAAATTTATACAATGGCATTCTACTCAGTGGTAAAGAAAAACGAAATTAATGAAATTTGCAGGTAAATGGAGGGAACTAGAATCTGTTGCACTATGAAGTAACACAGACTCAGAAAAACAAGTGATGTATGTGCTTTCACATTTGTGGATTTTAGTTCTAAATCCTTAGATGTGAGTATATATCCTGATGTAGCCACAGGATCCAGGGAAATGAAAAGGAACTATGGGGGTAAAGAGGAAGAAGCTTGAGAGGAAAGTAGGAGATGTGTTATCAACAGGGAAATGGGGAAAAAAGAGGTACTTTAACTGGGGAGGGAGTGGGGAGAGTTATACAGGGGGAGTGAGAGGAGAGATTAAAGAATGCTTAGATGTCATGAAAAACCAGAGGGAAATGTATTAGTTCAAAGTCCTACTGAAAAATTTTTTTTTATATATATTGCATCTATGAATGCACAAATGCTTAAGTATGCTTGAAGGTTATATAACAAAAACCACAGTAGCAGACAGGAGAAACCTCCCTTTGATTGTTGGTCAGGGTACTCTAAGAGACTCCCAAAATAATAAAGAGTATTGACAAAGCCCTTGATTGCCTCCCAGAAACTGAAGGTAAGACCTTACTGCTGAAGACAGGACGTATTTTGGACATAGGACTTGGAGCATTGAGTTGGAATTGATCTGGAAGCCTCCAAGACTAGCTCTCTTGGTATCAGAGGATAATATGCAAACTGCCAAGGGAGAAAAACCAATCAATGGTCCCGCCCAGTTGTAAAGCCTAATAGATTGGCTCTGCAAAGTAGCACTATTGATACGATAGCGGCATTTTTATCTTGGGGCTAATTAACAACTATCGAATTGGAACTAAATCCCACCCAATTTGGAGTGGGTGGCTTATGTGTGGTAATGGAAATATAGGCACATGCTCATGTTTGCAGAGGTCATAGATCCCAGAGAAAAACCCACTTTTGCCACATTCCTAGACCAACATAATTTCTTACTTTATCCTAAATATGCATCCTCATATTTACAAACCTTACCCCTTACCACTCACCAAAGAGGATTCTTTTTGCAACAGATGGAGAGTAATACAGAGTTCCACAACTGGTCAAATGCAGAGAGAGAATAAATGTGTATGTAATGCTTAGTCCTAAGTGACACATTGTCAATGAAACCTTTACACATAAGATGAACGTATCTCTCAACTCTTGCCGGAGAAGTTCTCTTATGCAGCAGACGGTGATTAACACAGAAACCTACAACTGGTCAATGTGCAGTTAACAAGAGACTGCAGAGTGCTCATCCCTCAATAGGGCACCGATTTCAAACTTCTGCCTCCCAAGACTCAGGGATTTTTGACAGCAAAGGCGGCAGAATGATTGTAAGAACAAGAGGTATTGGATGATCACAAGGAAACAGAGTTTTCTAGACAGTTGGCCAGTTACACATGAACCCACAGCAATGGTGACAGCAAGCACAAGTCCCATACAAGCTCAAACCAGCCAAAATTTCAGTATAGATATGGGCAAGTGGGTAAATCCAACCTAAGAAACTTTTGCCAGCTGATGGCTGCTGGGAGAGGGAAAGATAGTCTCTTACAGGAATGGGACTCTTGGTAGTTTAACCAGGTTACAGTGGATGAACCCACACTGAAGTGCATTTGGGGACACAAGTCCAACTCTATAGGCCTCATATAAATATATATATAAATATTGTATATATATTACATTAAATTTTTTGGGGCAGTAAGGGGAGGTGTTGATGAGGAAGAGGATCTAAATATCAAATTATATTTTATGAAACTTGCAAAAATTCAATAAAAATTTAAAAGAATTACAAATGCACATAATGGTGACTTTATTGAGTATCCATGTGCTTTGATTTAATACAATAAGTTGACATTACTAGCTCTTCTTCAGAAACTCAAGAATTCTTTTAAGGATCCTATCTTTATCGTGTGTGTGTGTGTGTGTGTGTGTGTGTGTGTGTGTTATGATGCACACACATGAATGTGTGAGTCGCATGGCTGTGTAAGTACATGGGGGAAGCCAGATATCTTTTTCTATCACTCTCCCTTAGTCCCTCAAGAAGGGGTCTCTCATTGTTCCAGAAGCTCACCATTAAGGGCTAGCCTGGCTGGTCAGCTAGCTCCTGGGAATCTACCTGTGTCTGCTCCCTGATGCTGGGGCACATATAGTCCTGCCCCTCTGTTTATATGGGTTCTGGGGATTTGATCTCAAGTCCTCATGCTTTCACAATAATCGTTCTCTCTCACTGAACCATCTGTCCAGCCTCATTTTTTTTTATGTAAGTAGAGAATGCCTCTTTTTATATTTTTATTGAGTTTAAGATCTATTTTGGGGCTTGCAATCTGATAAAGATCACTGTTTTTCAGTTTCTCATCTTTAAGGGCAATGACTCAGCCCCCTGAAGATTAAAGATGACTTGGAACTAGGATATGTAGATTGTATCCAATGTCATTGAACAAATATGTGTGGAGCACCCAGCATGTATCAGGGACTATGCCAGTATAGATAAAATTACAAGAGGTGGCATTCCATAGAGTCTATTTGGTGACTGTCAGTGACACAAGAACATGTGTTTGGAGGAGTGTCCTGCTGTGACAGTCTTCATGGACACAAGAACATGTGCTTGGAGGAGTGTCTTGCTGTGACAGTCTTCATGGACATATATTATTACTCTCTTTTTATATTAAATCCATGAACAGAAATCTCTAACCAGTCCCTTCCTGGATTATTCCAATTTTGTTGTATACAATTTATTGGAGGAAATGAGCTCCAGATGGTTAGTAAAGTTGTTCCAGAACTACCTTCTTTCTGGATCATTTTAGCATGATGGGATTTATGGTCAACAAATGCCTGCTCTTCATGACTTTTATGTCTTCTTCAGTGCATGTGCCTACACCCCCCCCCACACACCTTTTCAGCTATTAAAAATAGCTGTGAAAAATCTTTGCCTTAGTCTATCATAATTTCCTTTTTAAACTTGTGTGACAAGCATTCACAGCCCTGCCTGCTCAGATTTTCACTCCAACCCTGATTTTTATGGAAAAGAATACATAAACATGACCATTAGAAAGTGAGTAACTTTCCTTTAGATACAGATATGCAAATGTTTAAGATTACCATTGCAAAATTCTACATGGTCCCTAGACTAATCCAATGCTTTTGGAGATTGGTGAGTCCCATTCTTTTGAATGATCAGAGTTCTGTGCCACTATTTTCCTTTCCTGTGAGGTGATATCATTGATCATTTAAATTTTAATACCAGTGATCTCTTCGTGTATCTCACCATGTACACAAAATACTGATGGGGTGATATGCAAATTGCATTTTCATTGAATTTGTTCTCTTTCTGTTATCAACAGACTGAGATCCTTTGTTATTCTCAGTCACCCTCAGTAGTTTGCCCTTGATAGGAATAAGCCCTACCTGTCATTAAGGGAAAGTTTCAGAACAAGAAGTTAAGCTCTCTTTTGAGTCATTCAGACCAGCATGGAGTCGGGCAATTGTTCAGCCTTTCACTTCTCATCCTCCCATGTTTCACACCCATATTTCCTTCTTCCTGTCTTTATTTCAAGGCAATTTCAATCTCACAGTAGAGTTATACATACTGAAATTTATCTATTTATTTTTGTAGTTCTTGCTGGTATGGAACTTGCTATGTAGATCAGGTTGGCCTCAGACTTACAGAGATCTACCTGCCTATGCTGAGATTAAAGGCATATGCCACCATGCCTGGCAAAAAGTTTCTTCATTTTTATGCTGAACATATGCTGACTTTTTTGTTCCTTTCTGTTTTCACTCCCATTTAAACTACATTATCCCATTCAATAAATGTGCCATCATTTACTCCCATGTCATTGGACATTTATTTCCAGTGTTCACTACAATAAGAGCATAAGAAGGAAAATTTCTGAAGCTAAAATTATTTTTACATATTCATTGAGATAACTTCTTTACATCAAATACTTGTGGAATTAAATTACATATAGCAGTTAGACAAGGGTTCATAATAACAAAATAACAAACAATGCATTATATTATTAT